>NC_081376.1:27675017-27981683 GCF_030684315.1 Stegostoma tigrinum
TTCTCGTAATGCATGATTTTTGGATTTTGATGGCATTTCCTTTACTCTGCTTGCTAATGTGATCATCTGTTTGCTTAGGTTAATAATGCTACAGCACGTGTCATGACAAACAAAAAGACCGTCAACCCTTATGCAAATGGTGAGTTGTCAGTTCTTTGCTTTTATGCATGTTCGACTGAAGCAATGAAGTTGACACGGAAAGTGAATAAAAAAGAAAATCTATCTAAATGTAATTGAGAATATTTTAATTAGTAATCTGTCAAATGGCTTTAAAGGTCCACATATGAGCTTTTTGTCAAAAGTCAGAAAGATAACGTTTAAAATCCTCACTCAATTTTTTTTAAAATTTCAATCTCCTACATATAAAAGCAAAATACAATACAAGCTGAAAAAATATTTAGAGCAATGAAATTACAAAAGATGATTGCTGTTTAGAACTGAATAATGAACAACATACAATGAACCATTGATTGCAGGTCTTTTCAGTTTTCCTTAAATCAACACCAAATATTGGCTCTTGGCGTTAAATATTCAGTGTGTAATTTGTTACTTTTTTTTCATATACATGCATAACATTAACTGACTTGAATCTGCCACTTTTTAACCAATTTTCTCAGCTTGAAATATCCCCATTCAATTCCCTTTGTATTTCTAAAAAATACACAAACCACCTAATGACACGATGACATTGTTAAGTTCTTCTTTTCTTCCACATACATGTGTACTCATCCACAAGAATATGTGGATCAATTGGGGTAAGACTATACAATGATGAGGTTAATTATAAGCTACATATAGCACATTTGATCTGTAACATTGCTTGTAAAGGATTGATACTTTCCATTTCTTTTGAGTTTGATAGTGATTAACAGTAATTTAAAAAATACCCCCTAAAATATATGAATATCATATCCCAATATCGAATTTTTTTCTAACTTACCCTTAGACTCGTTTTATTTTCTGATGAGATTTGAGCACCGCTGGCAAGGCCAGTGTCTTTTTATCCATCTATAACTGCTGCTGAACCACGTTGCTCACGAGGTCATTTCAGAAGAAAGTTACAAGTTAGTGACATTACTGTGGATCTAGAGTCACATAACCTGACCAAGTGGAATGACTGATTTCCTTCTTTGGAGAATGTTAGTAAACCGGATTGTTTTTTCACTATATTCAGTGACAGTTTCTTGGTGGCCATCATAGAGAATAGTTCCCAATTCCAGATTCTTTCATTATGAATTGAATTTAAATTCTGCAAACTGTCATGAAGAAATTTAAACCTGTGTCCCACTTTAACCTGAGCCTCTAGATTACTAGCCAAATGACAGTACCAAGATTCCACCATTTCCCCAATTAAAATACTCACTGCAAAACAAAATAACAATGGGCAGAACCTCATAGGGGCCTGAATAACATGAACTACGATGAAATTTGTGGCAGATTTACACAAGAAATCTGTCAAAGCCTATCTCAATACCAGGAGTAATACACTGCATCATTTATGCATCTGTCTGACATTGAGGTGAGTTGGCAATGAGGGGATTATTGCTTGTGAAAAAGCTTCTTAAGCACACGTCTCAGCTGATTAATATATATTCCTGTCTCATCAAATGCAGCAAACAAACTATGTTGAGAATTCTCAACACAAAAGTCAGAGCAGGTATCTGCTAACTTCAGCTTAGTGTGAACGAGTATCTCAGGGGTGATCCATGAGTCTAACACACCCTTGTCCATGGAAATTGCTGCCTGAGATTTGCCAACCCCTCACTATCCATGTAGCACCTCTTTGATCCACTTGTAGGATGCTTAGGAAGCACAGACCTGCTTTGTAGAACATACAGGCAACTAGCATTGAAAGATTACTGCAGAGACACTGCATGCCTGGGGACAGGCATTCAGCTCTTAGACTTGACATGATTGTATCTCAGAGCTGCTTTTTTGCTCACTTAGTCTGTTCATCTGCAATGCATGTGGAGTGAACATGCTTAGGATTCAAATGCTGGTCACTGGCCATTTGCATCAGGCCACTGGAGCTTGCAGATCTAACATTACCATCTCAGCGATGCAGAATTTAACAGCAATGACTTTAAAAATGTTGAATCCTATGCAATAGCATTCCATCCCTTGTGAAACTTCTAAGGGATATGTGGGAGGAAGGGTACGTCATGTCATTATGTGTCACGTATGTATGATGATGGACTCGACCTAACGCAATTAAAAGTTGAATGATTGATGTGGGTCTGGGATGCGAAAGGGGTCAGAGTGCAGCAGGAGCTCTGTTTTTGGTGCATTATGCTGCTCACTCAGCCAGCATGGCACCTCCATCAGTTTGGTAGATGTGGTACAACCAGGGCAGCATTCCCACTGCGTGGGCAGGTCTGAGGAGGCCTTCAAGTATAGCCTGGACAGAGCGTGCTCTGTGCTGTGCACAAATGGAGCAACCAATAAGGTAATGTGCTGGATGCTGAGGAACTGGGAGAACAGCCTTCCGAAGACATGGGGAGGAGGAAACTGACATTGGCCATGTCAGAGCTCAGCTTTGTCAGTAGTACAACCAGAAAAGATATGTTTTTGGTGGCTGTAAATAAAAGCTCTCATTTGGGAGTGTCCCATTTCTTGCCTGGATGTAATATAGAACATAGAACTGTACAGCGCAGAACAGCGCCTTTGGCCCTCGATATTGCGCCGACCTGTGAACTAATCTAAGCCCATCCCCCTACACTATCCCATCATCATCTATCTGCTCATCCAAAGACTGTTTAAATGCCCCTAATGTGGCTGAGTTAACTAAACAATGTTCCCCTATTGGACAATGATAAGATGCAGGTCTACATTGGGCATCAGGGATAGAGTAGCAGTAACTTAGAGAGGATCTTCAGACAAGATGTAGCTAAGGACAGGTAACTTTGTGGCCTGGTGCTTAGACAGTGACAATTTTTGGGTTGTACAGGTGAGAGATTTTCACCTATGCTGTGACGTGGGGAATATGGTTTTGTAACTGCTACGCCATGACATGACCAGTGAGGAACAAGATCGGATTGCCAATGCTTGCCTGGGTCACACTCGCCTTTCAGAGATGGCATGGGTGCTAGGGGTGCTGGCCTACTGACAGATACCTGCCGAGCAGCGAGTTTTTTCGGGAGTGGTGCATGGTAGGATGGGGCTAGAATCAGACGTGAGAGATGTCATGGTCCATGGTTGGTGATTAATGAGGCAGGCACTTAACGTGGTGAGTTTGGTAAAATACAGTGATTGATGTCACTGACTCGCAGGAATAAACTCTCCAAAAAACCCAAGACAACTGGCACGTGGCCAAAACAAAAAAAAATGTACCTGAATTAAACTTTAAAAATGAGCAAATTTACATGCCTCTGAAACATGCCAACTTGGAGGTCAAGCCAATAATTTTCCAGGCTACTCTACCCATAAGATGATGAAACTCTTAGCCATTATGCCTGTCCTCTAAAATTCTGTCCTGCTGCAGAATTATTTATTTTCTAACAAGCATAAGAACCTTGTGGTTAATTTTCTGAGGGGGCATAGGATTTAAAGACTGGGCCAGATGTTGGCATGACCTCCCAATCTTTGGTGGAATATACATTGTAGGGTGTGGAGGTAAAAGGATGAAAAATGACAAAGTTGCTGGAAAAGCTCAGCAAGTCTGGCAGCATCTGTGGAGGAGAAAAAAGAGTTAACGTTTCGGGCCCAGTGACAGTTCTGAGGAAGGGCCACCAGACCTGAAATGTTAACTCTTTTTTTTCTCCTCCACAGATGCTGCCAGACCTGCTGAGCTTTTCCAGCAACTTTGTTTTTGTTCCTGATGTACAGCATCCGCAGTTCTTTTGGTTCTTATAAAGGATGAACAATGTTTTCCTGTGATCAGTTTTCTTTCCTTTTTCAATTTCGTCTTTGTCTCCAAAAATAACAGAATTTAGTGAGGATATGTAACGCAGAAAGCTGTTATTAGTTACAGGAAACATCATTCAAACGAAAGCAGTTGACTAAATCTGTTTCAACTGAATTATCTAACTAATATTCGCACCAAGCTTTGAGACCAGAGACTTGATTGAGGTGATTGAACATATTTGCGGTTTCTACTTCCGTCGCAATTTTAACACAGGAATATAACGGGAATTATTTTTGGTGTTTTTGCCACATACCTCCACATTTCTAAATTCCCCAATCACTGAAACCTCAAATTGAAGCATTTATTTGGTGAAAGCAAGCAGAATTTTCTGGCGGTATTAAATACATTAACGACACCATGGATATTTTTAATTTTCAGTGATTGTACTGATCACCTCAAAAGCCCTTGAACATATTATCACCTCCCAAATAAAAGCCTCTCTGTCCTGAAATCCGGGTCTCCTCCCTGGACACAGTACCAAAATGGTTCAATTCCTGCAACCTCTGACATAGTTGACTCCACCTTCCTCTTTTGTCAGCCCTCCTGTGTTGTCTAGCCAGTTGGGCCTGTACTTGCCTGTTGCTACCCTTATCTATTCAGCAGAAACCAGAGGATATCCTGCAAGAGTTTCACATCTCACTTCTACTCTGCAGGCCTGGGCTTCTCCCAAGGATCCAGGCCCTCCTCCTACTTCTCACCTATATACTACTTTTAGGTGTTCCCATTAGAAAAAATGTATGCTGACAATGGCCAGCTCAGTTACCCCATCATCTCCTCCACACCCCGGTAAGTTACCATTCTGCTTCCCAATATGTGGTACTGGATGAGCTGAAATTTTATTTCGGTTTATTGTTAGGAAGATATAAGCTATTGTCTTTAGTCTTCACTTCAAACTCCATTCAGTTGCTACTAGCCTTTGTTCTCTCCCAGACAATTGTTTGAACAAGGTTATTTATACACTTGGTATTGTGTTGGATTGGAAGATGAGCTTCTTCTCATTTATCTGCACCATGACTAATGCGGCCTTTATCCACGTCTGAAATATTGCTTAAGTCCAGATCTGCTTCTGAAAAGGCTATTTGTGCATTGCTCCTCCCAAACTTAATGATTGCAGTACTGTCCTAACCTGACTCCAAGGTTTTAAACTCCATCAACCCAGATCTCTAATTTTTGTACGTAGTTCATACCAAAGTCCTGTTCAGTCACCAACCCCGTCATTGTTGACCTACACTGGCTCCTCTTTCCACGACAACTTGATTTTACAGTTCTCATCAATGTTTTCAAGTACCTCCATGATCTTCCCCTTCCTCATTGTGTACCTCTCCCGAACATTACAAACCTGCAAAACATATGCTTACACCAGTTCTGGCCTTCTGCAAGCCCACAGTTTGAATCGTTTGATCCCTGATGATAGACCAATTTGCCACTGAGTTCCAGAGGACTGTGAATCCTGAACCTCTTCATTTCTCTTGCCTCATTTAGCACCTTTCTGAAAAAAAACTATCTCTGTGAATAAGCTTCTGGTCAAAAACCCTACTAGGTCAGATTTTAAACTGAGTTCCTGTCCTCTGTATTGGATCGCCATCATCATGCCACGCCCCACTGTTTTTGGTCATGTATCTTAGGGCATAGATCACCTGTTGCTGGCAGGTGCTGGAAGTCAATTAGACACAACTTCTTTTTTAACATTCCAGTGCCACTAGGCACTTTCAGTTACTACCCTGAGCATCCTATGGTCTAAAGCATTGGTAGAGTTGGGGTGAGTGGAATGAAGGATCAAGTGAGGCCCATTTGGCAGGCCTTTGAGGGTTCTGGCCTTCTCCTCCAAGAAGGAGCCCTTCAGGATCATCGTCGGGCTACTTTGACATTTTAAAAAGTGAAAATGAGTGGGCAAAGATTTGGCAAATGGATTTAAAATGGGAAGATGTAATATTGTCCATTTTGGCAGGAAGAAGGAAAGGGAAGCACAATATCTAAATGGTAAGTGATTTCAGATCTCTGAGACGCTGAGGGATCTGGAAATGAAAACATGAACCGCAAAGGGTTAGAATGAGGGACAGCAAGTAATTGGGAAAGCTAATAGAACAGGGGGAACTGAAAACAAAGGCAGGATGATTATGTTTCAGTTACACAAGGTTCTGGTGAGACCCTGGATAATAAAGTGTGAAGCTCGATGAACACAGCAGGCCAAGCAGCATCTCAGGAGCACAAAAGCTGACGTTTCGGGCCTAGACCCTTCATCAGAGAGGTGAATGGGGTGAGGGTTCTGGAATAAATAGGGAGAGAGGGGGAGGCGGACCGAAGATGGAGAGAAAAGAAGATAGGTGGAGAGGAGAGTGTAGGTGGGGAGGTAGGGAGGGGATAGGCCAGTCCAGGGAAGACAGACAGGTCAAGGAGGTGGGATGAGGTTAGTAGGTAGGAAATGGAGGTGCGGCTTGGGGTGGGAGGAAGGGATAGGTGAGAGGAAGAACAGGTTAGGGAAGCAGAGACAGGCTGGGCTGGTTTTGGGATGCAGTGGGTGGAGGGGAAGAGCTGGGCTGGTTGTGTGGTGCAGTGGGGGGAGGGGACGAACTGGGCTGGTTTTGGGATGCGGTGGGGGAAGTGGAGATTTTGAAGCTGGTGAAGTCCACATTGATACCATTGGGCTGCAGGGTTCCCAAGTGGAATATGAGTTGCTGTTCCTGCAACTCTCGGGTGGCATCATTGTGGCACTGCAGGAGGCCCATGATGGACATGTCATCTAAAGAATGGGAGGGGGAGTTGAAATGGTTCGCGACTGGGAGCTGCAGTTGTTTATTTGTAACCGAGCGGAGGTGTTCTGCAAAGCGGCCCCCAAGCTGCAGTGCCACAATGATGCGACCTGAAGGTTGCAGGAACAGCAACTCATATTCCGCTTGGGAACCCTGCAGCCCAATGGTATCAATGTGGATTTCACCAGCTTCAAAATCTCCCCTTCCCCCATCGCATCCCAAAACCAGCCCAGTTCGTCCCCACCCCCCACTGCATCACACAACCAGCCCAGCTCTTCCCTTTCCCCCCACTGCATCCCAAAACCAGCCCAGCCTGTCTCTGCCTCCCTAACCCGTTCTTCCTCTCACCCATCTCTTCCTCCCACCCCAAGCCGCACCTCCATTTCCTAACTACTAACCTCATCCCACCACCTTGACCTGTCTGTCTTCCCTGGACTGACCTATCCCCTCCCTACCTCACCACCTATGCTCTCCTCTCCACCTATCTTCTTTTCTCTCCATCTTCGGTCCGCCTCCCCATCTCTCCCTATTTATTCCAGAACCCTCACCCCATCCCCCTCTCTGATGAAGGGTCTAGGCCCAAAGTGTCAGCTTTTGTGCTCCTGAGATGCTGCTTGGCCTGCTGTGTTCATCCAGCTTCACACTTTATTATATTGGATTCTCCAGCATCTGCAGTTCCCATTATCTCTGGTGAGACCCTGCCTGAAATACTCTGCACAGTATTGGACACCTTGCTGAAGGAAGCATGTAAATGTGTGGGAGACACTTTAGAAATGTTCATAAGGTTACTACCGGGATTGGGGGAGATAATGGGAACTGCAGATGCTGGAGAATCCAAGATAATAAAGTGTGAAGCTGGATGAACACAGCAGGCCAAGCAGCATCTCAGGAGCACAAAAGCTGACGTTTCGGGCCTAGACCCTTCATCAGAGAGGGGGATGGGGAGAGGGAACTGGAATAAATAGGGAGAGAGGGGGAGGCGGACCGAAGATGGAGAGAAAAGAAGATAGGTGGAGAGGAGAGTATAGGTGGGGAGGTATGGAGGGGATAGGTCAGTCCAGGGAGGATGGACCGAGAATGGGCAGGTTGTGTTGGGAAGACAGGCTAGAGTTGCAACGACTGGAGTTTAGAAGAGTAAGAAACAACTTATAGGAAAGATAAATTCCTGAGGGGTCTAGACAAGGGTGGATTTGGAAAGGTTGCTTCCTGTTGTTGGGGAATCTAGAATGAGGGAGTCACTGTTTCAAAATCAGAGGGTGCAGATTTAATCAGGGACAAGGCAAACAAATTTAAAAAAAACCTTTCTCTCTGAGGATCGTGATTCTTTGAACCACTCTTAGGCAGATGGTGGGAGCACAGCCTTTGAATACTTTTCAAGCAGGGTAGATAGATGCTTGGTCAGCTGGGGGCTGTCAGAGGTAAGGGCAATGTGGATTTGAGGTTATAGACAGAAGAGCCGGAGTCATTTTGAATTGAGGAGCAGACTCAGGTTAAAAACAAACCTACTCAACCTTTTACCTCCAAGGCTCTGTGCTCAGATCAGTGGTTCCCACCTCAGCTGGTGGGGTTAATGATCCCTGAGTGCCGGAAGGCCTTCCATTGGTCTTCCATCAGGTGGCCTCCCACCGCCATTCTGGCTTGGATGATGAACCCATTCCCCCTTCTTGATTCACCTGCAACATGAAAATAATTGTGGGTCTAGGAGTTGGGGATATCTAAAAATGCTGTTCAGGATCTCAAGCTAGCACCCATTTTACTTTATGACCTCCTGAGAGAAAGCCTAACCCAATTTCTCCTTATATGGGTCAGTATAAGATTTAGTTTGCTAACACTCCTGTGAATTGCCCTGGAGCACTTTAGCAGTTTAAAGGTGCTGTAAAAATGCAAGTTATTTTTATAGAGCACTGATGCAGAATTGGTTTCTTTAATTTAGCATTGACTCACTTTTAATATGTGAGTTACTCTGATGGGATTTTGCATTCCAGTTACGTAGACAGACTCCGAAGATAAGGATTTTAAAGTAAACAGGAAGTTCAGTTTATAAAATAAGATAAGATTATGGACACCTCAAAACTGGACAGTTCCAAAATAAAGCAAAGAAAATGCTATTCTGAGTTTCCTCTACCTCTTCACTGATTTAACATGAGGAGCGTTAACACATCTCTCTCCACATGAAATGGCTCTGCGTTGAACTATTGAACCTTTAAACATTACAAGTGTGATTTTTAGTGATTTATAAATTTGCATTGAAATTAGCAATCAATTTTTATGCTTGCTTCATGTTTTGTAATCTAATCCAAATCATTTTCTTCTAATATTGTAACTGGAATCTAGATGATGTCGTGACTGTTGATTGGAATTCACTGGCATTGACAGATATCACAAATTGATTAAATTTGATACTGGAGCATCAGCTTCATGAGAAAGCGTTTACAGCCTCCTTTTGTTTATAACCAAATGGTGTTGAGATGTAAATCATTTCAAAATACTTAATTGTGTCACTGTCTTGTCACATTTTTGCTATGTAAGTAATGGATGAGTCCTTCTCCTTCACTATTAAAGGAAAAAGTTTGAGAAATGCTTCTTTGCGAAGGCAGTGGCCTCACATTCAAGGATTTGCTGGTTCCCAACCATTACTCAATCCATAATCTGGCCAGTTCACCGAGGAGAACACTGGAGAATCGAATCTTGCAGTTCCCTGCTGTTTTTAGTAGCTTGTTATCAGGGCTAGAATTTCTGCCTGCCGAATGTAATGGTGAGTTGAAGGAGTCCACAAGCCACAATCAAGTCTCCTTGCCCATTTGGCTCCGGATGGGAATTTGGGAAGGGCAGCTGTACCCTGGAAGCACGTGAGCATTTGAGTTTTCTGAAGGCATGGGCAGACACCAGTCATATGCCAGAGATGATTCTCCTCCTCACTTTGAAGACTGTAACTAGATCGGTTCTGGATAGAACAATTGATTACAATCCTAGCATTAAATCCTAGGATCAGGATGCAAGGAATTTCAGAGTTATTATCTTTTAATGACAGTAGCATATGTTATCCTGTGAGCCAATAAAACTGGCACCCAAAAATGAGATCCAAGCATTGATTCACAAAAATATGTCCATCCGATCACAATGCAACAGAAACAGGAAATCTTAAATTAAACCCTATGGCGTTAATAATGAGATGTTCATAGCATCCCTACAGTACAGCTGGAGGCCTTTTGCCCATCAAGTCTACACCGACCCTCCAAAGAGCATCCCGCCCATACCCACACCGGCATAACCCAATAACTAATCCACCTGTCTTACACCTCCCTGAACACTATAGGCAATTTAGCATGGCTAATCCGCCTATCCTGCACGTCTTTGGACAGTGGGAGGAAACTAGAGCATCTGGAGGAAACCCACATGGACACAGAGAGAATGTGCAAACTCCACACAGATGGTCATCCAAGGTTAGAATCAAATTCGGGTCCCTAGTAAATGAGGCAGCAGTGCTCATCACTGAGCCAACATGCTGCCTGCAATGGTGTTTCAGTTGTGTTAAATATCTAGCTTTATTGGCAACTTGATTTAAGATAAAAGAATATGTTACAGAGCATACATTCTGGCACTCTTCAATAATTTAGAGTAAGGGTAAGCCGAGAAAATACAATCATAAAACTTGGTGGGGGGGGACAAACAGCGTGAATATGAGGCCGGGCGTAGACATTGCAATGCACGTGATAAAGGTTTACTAAAGTCTTTGACCAATGTGAGAAATCAACAAAGACTGGAGCAATGCCTGAATCATGGGCTTTTGAAGATTCTGACTGGCATCCCTAGTAGGAGCCAGCAGTTTCTGCATCAGGAACTTGTGGACCAAAACTCAGTTCCATACCAAGCTGATATGGGCAGTGGTTGTCACTTGGGAACAAGAGTATCAGCAAAAACAAAGAAGGATACACATTATATAATGCATTAATGTGTGGATTGCATTGGTTTTGCACAGAGACAAATACTCAATTTTCTGAGCAATAATAACATCTTTGGAATAAGAACAGAAATAAGAAAATCATAATCAGTAGGAGTACAAGTAGGATCTGTTATATTAATAAATTGGTATTTTGAGGTAGAGAACAGCATTACACTTTGTCCGTACATTGTGACCAAGACACTATGGTCACATTTTTTGATGGTCAGGTGATCATTTCTCAAGTTGTGCACTGGGACCTTTCAGAATCCCCATCATAGGAGACTCGTAAAATAATTCACTCAGAAAATTGGAGACCCTACTAGGGAATTTGAGACATCTTAAAATATTCACATAAATAGAAGAACTCAGAGGGTATATTTGAAGTCAAGCATGTAATTACTCTGGAAAAGTGAGCTGATTAAATAACCAGCCTTACATACTGAACTACATCTCCTCCAAACTCCCAGCACGCTCCCAGAATCTTAGTGACAGCCCCTGATACCCTGGGACACTGCATCTCCCCGTCCCCATTTGCCACTGGTCCTGACTCACCACCCTGACCCACCACACTCCCAAACCCCAGGATCCTGAATAGCTCCTCCACTGGATTTGACACCCCTCCTCCTTAAGCCCAGGACCTAATATCCTGAGCCCCTTGTTTTGGAGCCAACCTCCTTGGGAGGCAGCAGACTCCATTCCCATCATGGTCACCAGCACATTCCTGCCATACCCACCCCACCCCCCCCAACAATCCAGACCCCCGCATTACTGCTGGACCTGAGACTTCTCCTCCTGTACCTCTGAGGACCCGACCGCCATTTCCCAGCTCTGGACCTGACATCCTGATTCCATCACTGGATCCGAGTCCTTAATCCCCATTCCTTCCCTGGATCTGACATGTCCATCCCTGACCTGTCTGTCCCCCTCTTTGCCTGATATCCAACTCAATTGACATCTGTCCCTCAGCACCTGTTCCCTACCCACTAGGCACTGTACCACTGGAATCTGCACATTTGGCACTCTGCCATCCCAGCACCCTAGCCTCACACTTAGCTTATAGGATTTAGATTTTGGTTTAGATTTGGATTTTATGGTCATGTGCAGTCAAGTACAGGAGTATAGTGAGAAGTACATAAAGTCGCTACTGTGCCATCTTAGGTACAAATGTATTTGGATATAAAGTTGTAAAAGGGACAAAGTTTAAAAAGTTAAGCATTTCCTTCACAGAATAAGTAGAAAAAATGAAGAAATAAGGTAAGGGTAATACTAAAGTCCTTTTGATTACCCTTTCACAATCACTGCCAAAGGGCTGTCTGTGAATGCAGCAGCTGACTGCCTGAAATAGGAGTGTGGTTTGCCTTTCCCTCATTGTTCCCTGCAGATAGCGGATCTGTTCAAATGGAGATTGGCTCCACACTTCTGTTGGTGCCCTGAGTGGAATCTACTGACGGAACACAGAACTCTGTTGTTGTGTTATAAAGGGGCAAAATGCTTATGTGTGTGAGATTGTCATTCCTTGGCAAATCCATCCCAAGGTTTCTTTCAATCACTCCATCATGTTGAATCATAGCCTGATAATAATGTTACACCTAAAATACCATATTAGGTAAATTCCAAGCCTGGTGTATAAACAAAAATAATTACAGATGAAAGCCAAAAGTACTGAGGAATAAGAGCAGGACAGCCAGCATCCGTGGAGGGGACCAGAAATGGAAAAATAAAACACATAGACCATTTAGCCCCATCAACATCTTCTGTCATTCAATGACATTGTGGGTGATCTGCTGTTAAACTCATTCCCCTACCTTGAGTCCATATCCTTGTACAAACTTTTCAAGCAAAAATATACCCATCTCAGATAGGAATGTATTAATTGAGCTGGAATTCACTACTTTTGGCATGAGAGAGTTCCCACCTTTTGAACATCTTTTGCATGAGAAGATCTTTCTGAACATATCTCCTGAAGGAGCTGGTTCTGATTTTCAGGTAATGCTCCCTTGTCCCACACTCACCATTTGCAGAAAAAGTTCTTTCTCTGTCAACCTTATTAATTCATTTCAAAATTCTGTAAACCTCAATACAATCATCCCTACCCTTCTGTATTCCAGGCAGTAAAAATCTAAATTCTACAGTCACTCCTTTTAATGAAATCCTTGGAGCCCTTATAATATGACAGTTAATCTGTGCTGTACTTTTTTCAAGGCCAGCAAACCTTTTTTAACTTCTGTACTCAAAACTGCACACATCACTGCAGCTGTGATCTAACCAAATCTTTGTATAGTTGTAAAAATCCATTTTCCCCTTTACCTCCTCACCCTTGAGTCATAAAGGCTAATGTTTGCCGCAAGCAAAAACAGAAATTGGCGGAGAAACTCAATAGGTCTGTCAGCAGCTGTGGGAAGAAGGCAGGGTTAATGTTTTGAGTCGGGTAACTCTTCAACAGATCAATACTAGCCTTATTGATTTATTTTTGTATGTATATGATATATTTTAGCAGTACACGGAAGCTAAACTCTGACTGCACTTCCACTATTCCTAGTTATAAGCTATTTGCATAATACTCAGATGTAATCTTTTTGTCCAAAATTGATGACCATATACTTAATGAATTGAAACCCATTTGCTATTCAGTTAATCTATGAATGTCTCTGTAATTTTATGCTCCTTTCTACATTACTTGCTACACTACCAATTCTTGTGACATCTACAAACTTGGATATATGGCTGTCTGTTGTGTTATTTAAATTATTATTAAATATGATGAATATTTTCGATGTAGCACAGAACCTTATGGGATACCACTAGTCTCTTCTATCTCCTAATCACCTCACGCATTTGCCTTGCCATGAGCTTTAAGTTTAGCTAGTGGTGTTTGTGGAACTTCGTATAAACCACCTACAATGACATCCATCTGTCCAGTATGTTTGCTGCTTTCTCAAAAAAGTTCAGTAAAATTGTTAGCTATGACTTACTTTCTCTCACCAAATTTCTCAAAGTTCACAGTTACTGTGTTCTTAAAAATAGATTTCAATGACTTGCCTACAACAGATACTAACAATCCTTTAATTTTCTTGTTACTTCACTTTTCTTAAATATGAGCTAAATGTGCAAATTTCCAAACTAAAAGGGAAATTACTGAATTGACAGAATCAGAAGAATATGACTAAAATATCTGCAGTTTCCTCAATAACAACATTTAAAATCTTAGCTTGAAAGCCATCAGGTCCGAAGGATTTAGCAATCTTTACTGCCGTTATTTTTTATAATACTGTTTCCTAGCCTAACTTACTCCAATAATTTTCAGCACTTGATTCCTGTTAGTTTTCCTTGAATTTTTGGAATTTTTCCTCATCCTCCATAGTGATGACTAACTCAGTAATTATTCAGCAAGTCCACAATTTCCTTTTTACATTTATAGTTTTGCCTCTATCCATTTTATTAAAGGTAACCACATTTACTCTGGACTCTCTTTTTCTTGAAACATAATGATAAAATCCTTTCATGTTAATCTTGAGACAAGTTAGATCTATGATGATTTATCAGAATACTGCTGAGGAAAAGCCTAACCTCAAATGTTTCCTTATCTGGTGTTTCAAGAGATGTTGACTGACTTGTTAGGCATGATTTTAACTTATCAAAGTTGACGTGAACTGGGATGCTCCTGCCACTGCCATTCAGAAGCAGGAGCATAGCCTGATTTAAGCAGTAGATTCTTTTTCATATGCAACGAGATTCCGTAACATATGCAGAGCCTGGACAGGCGGTGTCCCTTTTCACCAGTTTTACTGGTGATACAACTGAAGAACTGGAAAAAGGTCCTTTGTAATTATTTTTGTCGAGTGAGCAGTTGAAGTAGTCATCCATATCCCACACATCTAGCCCCATTGCCTGTAATTGTCAACACCTGAAATTTCTTTGCTACTGGCCTGAATCTGACAAGCTGTTTGGAAGGTTCACTTTGGGCGGTCAGTTACCAGTTCTGTTTCAATGAACCTCAGAATTGTAACAGCCATAAAGGGCATGTAGCCAGCTGGCTTTGTAATATACTAAATCAACCTTGCTGCATCTGTCAAATTCATGCTGAGAATTTTATCTGTCCGAATCTCTTGGATAGTAAGATCGCAAGATATTGTGCAAGTCAGAAAAACTATATAATTATATCTTTGAGTGTGTTCAAGCTATGCAAAGCTCAAAGCAATTATATGGAAGGAAGTCAGACAATATTCTGCTGATTTACTCAGTAGTTACAGATTTAGACAGATGAATTTAGAGATATTTTAAGCTGCTGAGCAATGCAGAGTACATTACTTTATTGCAGTAGTTTTAAAAAACAAAGAAATGTAAAGAAAGATAGATTCACATAATATCATATTTTGTTTTGATCAATAAAGAAAGGCTTAGCAGTTTTGTTAAAACAAAACATTTGCCCTTTAATCCCGGTTAAATAATTTGCACCTTGGCAAATTTGACTCTATATTTCATTTCTACCTATGTGCCAGGTCTCACAGAGAACCACACACATCTGACTTGATTAACCCACACAGTTATGGGCCAACACAGAACTCATAGACAAGACAAAGTAAAGTTTAATTGCTGTTATTTTCATGATAAATGAAGTCTTCTCCCCATCAGCTCTAGAAAGTTAGATGATCCAGCTATCAGGAAGGGAGTGGGAAGCTGATGAAAAATGAGGCAACCTTTCAGCTATGAACATCGATCTGAGTCTCAGAGGATTTTTCTTGGACAAATTGAGAGACCATTAGTGTAACTTAAAGTCTGAGAGAAATCTGTCAGATCCGTGATGGCAATAGCAGCAGCGCGTGAAATATATTCAAATAGCTCATGTGAGAATCTCTGCTGGGCAAACTAATCAATGGCACTTCCAAATGGCAGGAGCTTTAATAAAATTCATGGGGCAAGAGAATGGGGCTTAAGGAAACCTCTCCCAACTTTCTCAATGATTAGGTCCATTATTTATGATGTGACAGAGATGCAGAAAATAAAAGGCATTCAATGGCAGTGAAATTAAGGCTGCAGCGCAAGGTAGGAAAACATGTCAGATTGAAAATGTGGACCTCCTAAATATTCTCATTAATGTGCATATAGTCTGCAGTGGACTTTTAAAAGGAAAAAAAAATCAGTAGAACTAGGGATTTTAATTTTCCACTGCATATATAGTTTGTAGCATGGTCAGATTGCGCAGAGGTAATACTGGATCCAATATCAGGAGATTCCTGTTATGTCAGTGTAACAATTAACTTTCTCCTGCCTATCTGGGCACATAAAATTCAAAATTAATCATATAATTTCCATGCATCAAATTTCTAGTCTTTCAGCAAACTTTAAATGTGTAATATAGGATTTATGCTCTAAGAAAGTGTGCAATATTGTGAATTATGATTGCTAGATAATTGACGCTCCGAAGCCTGATGCAGCAAGACAATCAGCAGGGTCTGCTGTTTGTTGGATTTGCCCTTGCCACAGTTAGATCCAGTAATAACTTTCAGCATATTTGCTACAAGCTGTTATTGGCAGAGTGAGGGAAAACCGGGTGTCTGTGACCCAAGTGAGCAATCAGACCAACGATTGTAAAATAAACCGTACAAATACAGAGAAGAAAGTGTTTGGTATATTGGGTGAATGAACAAGGTTTGGATGTTTTTCTGTGCGTTGAGTGCTTAGAGCCATGATTTTTAAAGGGGGCTGCCTTGCCTGGGAATATGGGCTGCGTTCAAAGTCAGAAGGTGACCCCACCCAAAGATGTGCAGAAGATCTGCCTTGGGGTCCTGGCACTATGTCCAAGTTTTTAAAAAAGGAAGATAATTGTCTCTCAAGCATTCACTCCTCACATGCCGTCATCAGCTGTACACTGTCCTTGCTCATCCACGCCAATCCAATGCACCTCATGCACTGTACACACACCCCTGGCCCTTCTTACAATCAATGCCATATTTAAAGGGCCGGACTTTAAATGCCTTGCTAGCTTGATAGTACCTTTCGACAGTTGGCTTTAACTTTCCTGTTGTCACGTCTGATAGGTCAGAATTCCGACAGTGCAGCTGGTCGAGTCTGCACTAATCCTCTGTGGAGCATCCCACCAGACCCAGCCCCCCTATCTTTCCCTGTAACCTTGCATTTACTATGACTAAACCACCTAGCCTGCACATCCATGGACATACAGACAATTTAGCATGGCCAATCCATCTAACCTGCACATTCTTGGACTGTGGCAGGAAGCTAGAGCACTTGCAGACACAGGGAGAACATGCAAACTCGACACAGACAGTTATCCAAGCTGGAATCAAACCTGGCTCCCTGGAGCTGTGAGGCAGCAATGCTAGCCACTGATCCACTATGCTACTCATGATCAAATCCAAAAGGCTAACTTATCTTTATAAACAGATACTTTGGATATTCGAAGAAATCTACGAAATTCACATTTTCTTTCTTCAGATCTCTGCTGTACATTTTGGAATGTTAGCCCTTAACTCCTAAAGTCCGACTTGAGTGGAACGGGGCTGATAATTAAATCACCAGTCACTTCTGTTAAGCCACTCAAACACAAAATGCAAATAACGGTTCTCCAGTTTTCGCAAAATTGTTTGCAAGTGTTCATTGTGATATCTCAGTTTAAACTATCACTTTCATTATGTTGGACAGGCTTTCCCTGCATTTTAATGAAAATTTATGCCAAGTTCAGGTACAGAAGAAAAAATAAACTGAAGCAAGGAACAATCGATGCTAAATGAAAAATTGAAGTAAGGATATTAAAATTAAAGTAAGGATATTAAAAATGATACTTTTAGAGGATACAGCAAGTTAGGCCTGAAGGAATAAGGCTTCACACTGTAATTGCTAGAATCTTGCAGTTTAATCAGAATAAAGACCGAAAGAACTGCAGATTCTGAAAATCCAACACAAAAATAGAAATTGCTGAAAAAACTCAGCAGGTCTGGCAGCATTTGTGGAAAGAAATCAAAGTTAATGTTTTAGTTCTAAGGAAGGGTCACTGGATCCGAAATGTTAACTCTGATTTATTAACACATCTACAGTCAGACCTGCTAAGCTTTTCCAGAAATTTCTGTTTTTATTTCTGATCTTAAACAGAAACTTTGTACTAAAGCATTTGGCTGCTCTCAACTGAAGCTGTAGTGGTATTTGTGCAGAAGTTTCAATGAGGGCCATGAATCTTAGTTGAAATCTAATGGCTATTACCATTCTTTTTAGAGTGTGGTATCTGTTTCTTCATTGTGTATGGAACAAATAAAGCTACTTTTTTATAAGAGGAGTTCTACTCTCTGCCCACATTGTATAATTTTCTTTTTCCTACTGTTTTTAGGATGGAAATTAAATCCAGTTGTGGGTGCAGTATACAGCCCTGAATTCTATGCAGGTAAGGGAACTCACATTCAATCTTCATCCAAAGTTTTTCACTTCAATGTCTTGTCAAATTTGTCAGTATCCCGAACAATTGGTTAAATGACTAAGGACCACGGCATTCATTTCAGGAGAGAATGGAGTTATAATGTCACAGATGAGCTTTGATTATCTCCTTCATGAATATAGACAGTGTGCAACAAATTCTTATTCATTATGATATGTTTTGTATAATGCAGTTAAAAATTTAAAATAATTGCAGGTGAAAATTTGACCCGTTACAATGTTTCTTTTTTTTAATTACAAGGGCAGAAACACCAGAAAACTGAGAATACTTGTCATAGCTGTCTTTTGATCATAGAAGACAATGCAACTATGGGGAATATCTATCTGCTGTACACAGTCTTTGAGGAGAAATATGTTCCATTTTAATGAGAAAACATTTGAATAAAGCTTCAGTGGCTGTTGAAGGTTGTGTTTGTTGGCCAGCTTGCAGGGCCAGGGTATGATTTGACATTTTATTCCTAAATCTGTTACGCACTGGGAGATATCATCCTGGTATGATAAACATGATATAAATGCAAGTTGGTTTTCGATATTTTACTTACGCACCACAAAGCTTCAGAACATTGATGAGAGGATTATTATAGTTGCAATTGTGCCAATGATGTGGTTGACCCTTGAATAATATTAAATGTAGAGCCGTTTATTTTCAAAACCTAAAGAATTGCAGATGCTGTAAATCAGAAACAAAAACAGAAATCGCTGGAAAAGCTCAGCAGGTCTGGCAGTATCCATGGAGAGAAATCAGAGTTAACGTTTAGGGTTGAGTGACCCATCCACAGAACCATATATTTTGACATTGTTATACATTTGTTCAGTTTCTGTCTTCCACTTCTGTAAGAACATTGTCTTGAAGTGCACACAGTATGTTACATAGAATTAATAAGGTGCCTGTGCCTCAAGTGGTCATATACTTGTTAGACATCCTTTAAGTTTGCAATGTCATTTTACTGGGATCCCCAGCAACAAGTGAAAGCAGTGAAGGAGAGCATTGTGCAAGGGAGTCAAGAGGAGCCCTTGTAGCGCAGTACGGTTGTGCCCGTACATATGAACAAGAGGTCTGCATACAAGTGCCACCAGCTCCAGTGGTGAGAAATAACATCTCTGAACAGGTTGATGAGAAACATGTAAGAGAGCTAAGGAATTTGCACCACAGTTAGTGGTGGTGAGGGAAGACAGCTGAGGCAGTTGAACATGTTGGGAAATGTGGGATTGGTGAACAGACCAAGGAATTCCTCAGTCCAGTGTAACCCACAAACCCATTTCAGGTAAATGCACTAATAGTTTCTTAATGTTCTAATTTTAGTGGAATAAATGATCTGCTTCATGATCTTTGAACTATTGTGAGTTCAAAACTTGTTACATTCTGGTGTAATTTCATGTGACATTTGTGTTATATGTGTACCCACACTGTTCTTCCTTGAGCATATTATGGAACTTCCTGTTTAGTTTATTTTTGTAACTATAATAACAGATATTTCCTTACCTTAGTTTGTAACATGCATTAATTCTGAATATCTGTGCTCAACTCTACAAGTGATCAACTTGCACAATTCAAAACACTGACTTTAACCTAATTCTCTCAGTGGAGCTGAACATCTGTTTTATATCTCATACAATTTTGCTCGCTACTACAACCCTGCAAATTTGGATTAGGTTCTGAATATTCTGGATTTGTTGATCTCTTATAGCAGTTCACATTGTTTAACTTGAAGTTGAGATGAAATATTTGGGTCCAGCTACGGAGCATGTGAAGCTGATCTGTTAACGTTACGCATAAATATTGCACTAAGTTCTATTTTTCAGTGATGTTACCGATTGTGGATTTTTGCGATGGTAATCTGAGTTATTTTACAAACATTTCAAAGTCCTCTGCCTGCAGGCTATAGAAGCACTGGAGATGGTCCAGAGAAGATTTACAAGAGTGATAGCAAAAATATTAGGAAAGGACCGACAGTCTGGGTCTGTTTCTTTGGCTGACCTACTGAAAGTATTTAAATTTATGGAAGGCTTTGACAGGATGGATACAGAGATTGGTTCCTCTTTTTGGGAAAAGGATAAATAGAGGTCGTCAGTGTAAGATGGTCACCAAGAAATCTTAGAATGAGTTCAGGACAAACATATTTTCGGGAAGGCTGGTAAGAAATGGAGGTTTCCACCACAGGTAGTGGCTGAAGTGAGTGTTATAGATGCCTTGTTGGGGAAGTTAGGCAAACATTCGATGGAGAAAGAAGGAGAGAGGGTGTACGATGATAGACATATGTGAGGAAAGATGGATGGAGGCTCAGGTGGAGCATAAACACCACCATGAACTGTTCAGAATCATAGGATTGGAGCAGCTCAAAAGAAGACCACTCTGCCCATTGCCTCTGTACTGGCTGTTCAGGCAGCAGTTCACCTTCTCTGCTTTTCCCCTGCATTTTTTTTATCTTTGGATAATTTCCTTTTTGAAAACTTCAATTGAGTATGCCTCTACCATGCTCACAGACAGTGCGTTCTTGCAACTCACTGTGTAAAGCGTCTTTTCTTCACATTTCTTTTGTGAATTACTTTAAATCTGTGACCTCTGGTTCTCAATTCTTCCATTGTCGGGAACAGTTTTTCCTTGTCTTCTCTTCCCAGGTTCCTCATGTTTTTGAATATATCAATCAAAATTCCTCTCAAACTACTCCAGGGGAATGGTTTCAGATTTTCTAATCTTTCTAATGCACCCTCACCAATGCCTTCACAATCTTCCTGTAATGTGGTGTCCAGAGCTGAAGGCAGTGCCCCAAATGAGACTAAAACACTATTTTGTGCAGGTGTAATATAACATCTATCCACTCCTAATAAAGCCCAGAATGCCGTATATTAAAGTAACGACTCTCTCAACATGTCTTGCCACCTTCAATGATTTATAGCAACCTACGTCCACTGCTCCTGTGCCCCCTTTAGAAGTATACTTTTTCTAATGTTGTCTCTGTCTTCTTTGAACCAAGATGAACTTTTTAATACTTCTCTGCATTAAAATTTCATCCATAACTTGTTCGCCTATTCTGCCAGTCTGCCTACATCCTTTACAAATGCTACACTATTCTCCTTACGGTTCATAACACTGTCATGTTTTTTTAATTACTTGCAGCTGTTGAAATTGTGCCCCGTGCACCAAGATTATATATCATTAATATATAAAGGAAGAGCAATGACTCTCAGGATGATCACTGGGAACTCCAATATAATCTTTCCTCCAGTCCAAAAAAACAAACGTTCACCACAACTCCTTGTTTCCTGTCATTCATTTTGCATCCATGTTGCAATTGACCCTTTTGTTTTATGACTTCAGACTCTCCTCACCAATTTGTTGTGTGGCCCTTTATAAAATGCTTTTTGAAAGTCCCCGTCCACTACCCTCAGTTACTGGGTTGGTAATAAGTTGAGAATAAGGTCTCACATTGAAAGTTCAGAAGGGATTCAAAAAGGAAATAAGAAACTAGTACATGCCAAGAGATTAGCAGCTAATATTTAAGGTAATCTAAGAATGTCTTCTACAGACATATAAAAAGCAAAAGGAGGAGTTGGGAACATTAGGGACTAAAAAAAGTGGATGTGAGTTTGCTCGCTGAGCTGGAAGGTTAGTTTTCAGACGTTTCGTCACCATTCTAGGTAACATCAACAGTGAGCCTCCGACGAAGCGCTGGTGTTATGTCCCGCTTTCTATTTATCTGGTTAGGTTTCCTTGGGTTGGTGATGTCATTTCCTGTTCTTTTTCTCAGGGGATGGTAGATTGGCTCCAAGTCAATGTGTTTGTTGATGGAATTCCGGTTGGAATGCTTCTAGGAATTCTCGTGCATGTCTCTGTTTGGCTTGTCCCAGGATGGATGTGTTGTCCCAATCAAAGTGGTGCCCTTCCTCATCTGTATGTAAGGATACGAGTGATAGTGGGTCATGTCGTTTTGTGGCTAGTTGATGTTCATGTATCCTGGTGGCTAGCTTTCTGCCAGTTTGTCCAATGTAGTGTTTGTCACAGTTCTTGCAAGGTATTTTGTAGATGACGTTCGTTTTATTTGTTGTCTGTATAGGGTCTTTTAAGTTCATTAGCTGCAGTTTTAGTGTGTTGGTGGGTTTGTGGGCTACCCTGATGCCAAGGGGTCCGAGTAGTCTGGCAGTCATTTCAGAAATGTCTTTGATGTAGGGGAGAGTGGTTATGGTTTCTGGGCGCGTTTTGTCTGTTTGTTTGGGTTTGTTGCTGAGGAATCGGCGGACTCTGTTCATTGGGTACCCGTTCTTTTTGAATATGCTGTATAGGTGATTTTCCTCTGCTCTGCGTAGTTCCTCTGTGCTGCAGTGTGTTGTAGCTCATTGGAATAATGTTCTAACGCAGCTTCGTTTGTGGGTGTTGGGATGGTTGCTCCTGTAGTTCAGTATTTGGTCCGTATGTGTTGTTTTCCTGTAGACGCTGGTTTGAAGTTCCCCATTGACTGTTCGCTCTACTGTGACATCTAGGAATGGCAGTTTATTGTTGTTTTCCTCCTCTTTTGTGAATGTTATGCCAGTAAGGGTATTATTGATGGTCTTGAAGGTTTCCTATAATTTAGTTTTGTTTAGTGATGACAAAGGTGTCTCCACATAGCGGACCCAAAGTTTGGGTTGGATGATTGGCAGAGCTGTTTGTTCGAGTCTCTGCATTACTGCCTCTGCTAAGGTATCAGGGTTCTGATATCAGGTTCTTAGCAGAGGCAGTAATGCAGAGACTCGAACAAACAGCTCTGCCAATCATCCAACCCAAACTTTGGGTCCACTATGTGGATGACACCTTTGTCATCACTAAACAAAACAAATTAGAGGAAACCTTCAAGACCATCAATAATACCCTTACTGGCATAAAATTCACAAAAGAGGAGGAAAACAACAATAAACTGCCATTCCTAGATGTCACAGTAGAGCGAACAGCCAATGGGGAACTTCAAACCAGCGTCTACAGGAAAACAACACATACGGACCAAATACTGAACTACAGGAGCAACCATCCCAACACCCACAAACGAAGCTGCATTAGAACATTATTTCAATGAGCCACCACACACTGCAGCACAGAGGAACTACGCAGAGCAGAGGAAAGTCACCTATACAGCGTATTCAAAAAGAATGGGTACCCAATGAACACAGTCCGCCGATTTCTCAGCAATAAACCCAAACAGACAGACAAAACGGGCTCAGAAACCATAACCACTCTCCCCTACATCAAAGACATTTCCGAAATGACTGCCAGACTACTCGGACCGCTTGGCATCAGGGTAGCCCACAAACCCACCAACACACTAAAACAGCAGCTAATGAACTTAAAAGACCCTATACAGACAACAAATAAAACGAACGTCATCTACAAAATACCTTGCAAGAACTGTGACAAAGACTACACTGGACAAACTGGCAGGAAGCTAGCCACCAGAATACATGAACATCAACTAGCCACAAAACGACATGACCCACTATCACTCGTATCCTTACATACAGATGAGGAAGGGCACCACTTTGATTGGGACAACACATCCATCCTAGGACAAGCCAAACAGAGACATGCACGAGAATTCCTAGAAGCATGGCATTCCAACCGGAACTCCATCAACAAACACATTGACTTGGAGCCAATCTACCATCCCCTGAGAAAAAGAACAGGAAATGACATCACCAACCCAAGGAAACCTAACCAGATAAATAGAAAGCGGGACATAACACCAGCGCTTCGTCGGAGGCTCACTGATGATGTTACCTAGAATGGTGACGAAACGTCTGAAAACTAACCTTCCAGCTCAGCGAGCAAACTCACATCCAGAACCTCAACCTGAGCTACAAATCTTCTCAAAACTCACTAAAAAAAGTGTTTGATACATGCAGGTAGGGGTCATGACTAAGATACCAAATACTTCTTACCGGCCTTCACCAAGGAACTATGGAAAGAAGCAGAGGTTCTGATCTGCTGCACAAACCTCCTGGCCTCTTTCACAGTGATCCTGATGAGTTTCATAGGGATCCCTGCCGACTTCACAGTAATCATACACTGCTTCACGCTTAACCCGATCGGCTGTACAGCTTGTTTCTACACAAAGAAACCAATCTAATTCTATGTACTTAATGACCTTCTCATCGTTGGGTCAGAATTACAGATGCTTGCTGGTGATTTCAGTGTTCAGCTTTCATCATAATCCATCAAATAATGAAGCAATCCATCCTTCACGTGACAAAACATCCAGGCTTAGGTTGATCAGCAGCAACTGACACATATATCACACAAGTGCCAAACAATGACTGTCTTCAACCAGAGAGAGTTTACCTCCTTCCCTTGACTTCAACAGCATTATGATTGTTACATGTTCTACCATTTACCTGAAGCTTGATTGAACCAGTCATTCAAATACTGTGATTTTTAAAAAATAGCATGTTTGATATTTTTTGACGAGTGATGTACCCAACTTTCCAAATCATTTCACTGCAAACAAGGAGAGTGATGGAATAATTACACTTGGCAGGGTGAGTTTAAGCCTAACAACATGCAAGAGGCTCAGCAAATCCAGGAAAATCAGGTCACTTACTAGGCACTCTAAACATTCCGAAACATGCCTTAAACATTCAGTGTTACCACCATTGACTAACATGACAACAGTGCGTTGCCTCTTTCAATGCACTGCAGTAACTCACAAAATTTCCCTCAAATGCATATCCCAAATCTGCGACCTAGGTCCATCAGGACAAGGGCAGGATGTTCTTGGAAACATCACTAATTACACTGCTCAAATCACTCAACATCCTCATTTGGAAATGTATTGTCATTCCTTCTTTGTTGCTGGGTCAAATTCCTGGAATTCTACCTCATAGCACTGAGGGAGTATATTTGCCACATGGGTGAAGTGGTGCAGTCTTCTGAGAAGATAATTCATTACCATCTACTTGTGGGCAATGCTGGCACTGCCAACTCTGTCTACATCCTGTGAATGAACAATAATTATCAGTTACCTTATTTCCATCAAGTAACATTTCAACAATCTACCAGCCATCATGATTGGAAGCACATTAGCCTATTGTTAAATGTTAGTCTGGGTTAATCCCTGCAGTTTCATTGAATAAAAATCTACAACAAATATAATATAGCCTTTTTGCTTAAAAGGAGTATGACATGGTGGTTGATAGGCATTTGAAAGTCTTATTTTAAGCGCCTGAGTAAATCAAACCGAACACCATAATAGAAGCTGGTGCATCCTGCCTGAATCATTGTCATTTGCTGCATACTGTAGAACATTATGAGGAAAATTTACAATTTCTGAAAGTTGAAGGCAATGATGATGGGGACAATATGGAAGGAGCATTTTCCCAACAGCATGAGAAGTGTGTACGCAAATGGGAGGACATGGAAAGTGATAGAGAACAGTCAGAGACTGAGGGATGGTTGACAAGCCAGCCCTTTCAATAATAAAGAATGACTCAACAAATAAATGTGTCTCACCCTTGCTTGTTCTCCTGCCACATCCTTAAAAAGTTGATGAATGCTGACGAGTAGCCTGGCTGCATGTATGAGGAAGCAAAATGAAAAAAAGACCAGATAGCAATAACAAAATGTGAGGTTGGATGAACACAGCAGGCCAAGCAGCATCTCAGGAGCACAAAAGCTGATGTTTCGGGCCGAGACCCTTCATCAGAGATGAAGGGTCTAGGCCCGAAACGTCAGCTTTTGTGCTCCTGAGATGCTGCTTGGCCTGCTGTGTTCATCCAGCCTCACATTTTGTTGTCTTGGATTCTCCAGCATCTGCAGTTCCCATTATCCCAGATAGCAATAACTTTTGGTTTTAACAAGGCTAATGGTGAAGTGGTGCAAAATGAGGGGTGCATTGAATTTACCATTATAGCCCCATCAGTGTTATTGCACTCGCTTGTCCAGGATCCTCTTAAACCTTTTCACATCCTCAGAGATTGCATTACCCTTAGTCACCCTGACACATACCTTCACATAAGTAATTTTCCATCTTTGGATGCCCTGAACATTCAAGCCTCTTGTATTAGTACTTGCCATACTGGTCCTATCTGTTTGTATCCTCTCCTAGTCAGCTATTAATAGCACAACATACAATTCACATCCAAATGCAATCTGCTACTTTCCCTGCAATATAGAGTTAAAAATATGAACAGTAAAAAAAGAAGTGTTTTACTGGATAAATGAGACTTTTGTTTGTCTTCTATTTATGAAAATGTGGCATTTGATTATGTAGTTTCAAAGGATTTATAAGTTGCATGACAATAAGAAAAATGAATATAGTTTGTCTCGGAAAGTAAGTGATATTCCTTTAATAGTACAATAAGCTGTAGGTTTTTTCTGTTAACTATTTGCATTGTTGAACATTTTTCTTCCCTAATGAGGATATTAATATTTCCCCGGGTGTCAGTGTTCTTGCTCAGTAATGTGATAACTACCTGCAGTGATGATAAAACTGATATCTATCAACTGGCAGGTAGTTGGTATATAATTGGCAGCATTCTGTGACACTCTCAGGAATTTCTGGAAACAATTCCACTGTGTTATTGATGTTGTGGTGAAAACTTAAAGAAAAAAAGAATTAAACATTGAAATTTAAATGCTGAATGTTTTACATTACTGTGACACCAATATGGAAATTGGGAAGAGCAACCTAATGCTGAGAAGAATTTTGCATTTGAGATGTGCACAGGATTTTGGCGCAGAGTGGGAATGGATGCAGACTGGCGTGAAACTTCCTGCTACAATCCTGACACCTGACCATTTTCCTGTAGTCGGATCATTGCAAAGCACCGGTTTATAAAGGACTGATAGCATGATTACATAATCAAAAACCAATTAAAGCCATTCAGGTTGATTGCAGTTTTCCAGTCAGCCTGCCATTCACCACAACTTCATGAGCATGGCCAATGCCAGGCAGGCTGGGGTTAGCACTTCAGAACCACACTGAACCTTCTCCTCAGCTAAACACAACGGCAACACCTATTCAACTATAACCTTGAAGAACAAAGTGGTAGTCAGGCAGCCATTGTCATTTTTTAATATCAAAAATACAGAGAGGGCATCCCTCTCGACCTTTCCTCCAAAGGTAGGCTGCAGCTCTGCCTGTGTTAGAGGGTTTCCTCTTGGTGCTCCAGTTTGGAGAACCCCCCACAAGGATGGTGAGCATGCTGTCCAGACACAGATTAGCCAACCTTGTAAATATCCTCCTGTTACTTCACCGGCATTGAACGTAGAAGTCATGGTGTGAATGCTAAAGAGAAAATTCTGCCCTCTGATATCCGGGTTCAGTTCACAAATGTCCAAGGCATATGCAACAAGCTTGTCTGTCTCATGTTTTCATGCGTCTTTTCACTAACAGGTTAAAATTTGGAGTCTATTACTTAAGCATATTGCATTTAATTATCCTACTTTCTCCTTACGTTTTGGAGTTGCTGTTTCATGAAAGCCAGCACTTCTATTCTGTGACGAATTAACTGACAGCGATGTACATCTGGACCATAGAGGTTATCCTAGTCAAGTCATTAAAAGTAACTACATTCATACTCATGTAGTTAACAGCAGGTATTAATGAGGCTGAAATTTTGATTTCATTTTCATCCTCCTACCCCATGGCCAACAATGGGGTAGCAAGTCCCTGATTCATTAATAAGTTAGATAGGTTAACACGGTACAGATCAGCTATAAAACTGGGGGCTTTTCTTGGCTATATAAAACACAATAACTGGGGTCATTCCTTCACTTTCCATATGAATCAGATTGCCTCGCTTTGATGCTTCAATTTCCAAAGATGTCCCTTATAGTTATTGCTTTTAGATGTGTTTGCACTTCTGCGGTCTTTATTATTTAGTACCTTACAAGACGGTCCACTTACCTGCTGTGTTCCTGAGGAAGCATTCAAAATTTATTTCTAACATGCCATTCATAGCTTTTAGCTACCTGTACATAATTTAGAAAATAATTTTGCATATATTTAAAATAATGTCATCTTACGATTCACTAAAGAGCTTTTCAACTGAGTTGTTAAATAATGAAAAGTTTAGCTGCATGCAAAAAGAAAGGTGATATGTCTGATGAAAAACTGTTGATTTAAGACACCTCTAATCTCCATAAATAAGTGAAAAACAGAAGGTTATATAAAGCTGTCAGGATAGCACTGATGAATGGCGATTTCAACAGTTCTCAATTGCTGGTGAAAACTCATGCTGCAAGGTTTAACCACATTGTACATCATAACTGCCAGCTCATTTTTGTGATTAAATATTCAGTCATAACAGCCTGTATAGCTGTAAAGCTTAACAAGATTCCTGTGATGCACTGCCTGAAAATACATAACTCACTGCCCAGGACATAGAACTCCCAATGCGACAGAGAGAGCAAAAGTGGGGAAAGACAGAAAACAGGTCATGGATGAAATGATTCATCGGTGCACAAGAGGCAGAGGAATGGGATAATGCCATATAGGTTTATGATATAGTTATGTTTTGTCAATTTTTACAAGACAATTAAGTCAAAATTGAAAAATAATCATAGAATTTAACATGAAAACCTTTGTGAACAAGTGAGCTCCTGGATCAAAGGCACTTTGAAGGGAATTTTCAGAAGTTTGTTTCTTTTTAAATGTAAGTTGGGAACCTTTAAAGTTTAAAAAGAAAAGTTGACTATTTAGTGCATTTAACAAAAGTCAGTGTACATCCCAGTAATTATCTCAGAATTATTGACAGGATTTTTTTAAAAAATTGTTTACTTGAAAATATGTGCTCTTTTTAGGAAGGTACCTTGCTTTTATTATTGCCACCTCCCCCAAAAAGCATTCCTGAAACTCTGTTACTTTGAACATCAATGTCATAACGCTTTGCGTGGCTGAACATACAGATTAATGACACCAGCTTCTTGATGGGTGTTGTTCAGTGAACCATAAACCATCTGCAGTGAGGAAAATTATTGGAATCATTGTCCTTCGGTATCAAACTAGATTTGTTCTGTGAGATGATGAGGATTTGGGCACATCCTTTTGAGCTCTAAAATTGATATCCTGTAGGATATTATAGTGAAGGCTAAAAATGGTTCAAATCACTGATTTTTGTTTTCACGCTCCATGACTATACTTTTAGCCTAGCCCAGGGACTGGTACTGCTTATTCCCATGCACAGGTAATGCCAAAACTAACATTATTCTTGAGACTTTATTGCACCAAACAAAAACAACTTTAATTTATATATTGCTTTTAACATTCCAAAGAGGTGCAATCTAAAGCAACATTACTGTTGTGCTGAGCAATTTCCATAATGTAACTTGACGTAAATCAGATAAACTATATATGAGGCCTATAATTTTAGTAGCCTGGTTACCACCACCTCATGAAAATTCTGCTTCATGCTAGTTCACGCAATCCGTGTTGCAATTCAAGAAACAGTTTTGGAACGTGATTGCACTGAAGGATTTTCAGGCAGACACATTAACTCATACTCCCAAGCAAGTGCATCTTCAGGAAATATAATTACCATGCATCAGTTGCTATGTAATAGAGTGCATGACATCATTATTTTTCTCATTGTTTCCTGTGCATTGTCGCAAAATAATTATATTTATTTAATAAATGCTATTAAATGATAAAATACCAATACAGAGGATAAGTTGGATTTTTGATCCACATTACTTCCAAATGCTGAATTGTAAGTTTCCCTGAAACGGTTTGCTATCTGTATCATAATTATATTGAAACCCAAATGCAGGTTGGTCTTTACAAGTGATGGACAAATCTGTGCTCTTAACACTTGCATGTATGGGAACTTAAAAGTCAGGAATCAAGCGCAAAGTAGAGGAAATGACAAAGTTCTATTCCCAACTTTTACCAAGGCTTATGGGGATGTGAAAGGGAAGCCAATATTGAAGTGTGAGTCTGAGAGCTGGGGCATTGACATGCATTACATTTCTGTCAGTCCGCTGCCAGATCACAGGCAGCTTGAGCTGGGGGAGCACTGGTGTGTGCGCAGACAATGTGCTCCACCTGGTCTGGTTGGTCACCAGTCTGCTTATCCTTCGTGAAACTTAGAAACAATAGGAGTCCAAGAAAAATAAGGGAAGCCGGCATATTGGACATCACTGCCTTTGAGACCCCTTCCAAATCTGCCGCATCTCAGTTGGAAACAATAGCACCTTTTCTTCCTGGTTGCTGGATTAGGATCCTGTTACTCCCTGTCACTCCGATGTAGTGTGCCAACACTACATCGACTGCAGTGACTCAAGTGGCAACTAACACCACACTGTCAGGGCCAGTTAGGTATGGGCAATAAATGTTCAAATTTTGCTAGTGATGCCCACAAACTATGTACTCATGAAAAGAGAAGAACCCAGAAGGAAATCCATCATACCAAGTTCTGTAATTATTGACAAAAACATCATATCAGAAAGATTTCTCAAAATCTGGATATGGCTAAACGTAATGGCTTGAGACAATTAACTTTATTTTCATTAATATTCTGATTATGCTCTGTAATTATTAGCTATTCATATGGCTGGTTCAGCAGAAACCCTAGACATCTATTTACTTCTGACTGTCAATCAGCTCCAATAAAGTTGGGGAGGAGGCTGCAGGAAGTTCTGAACCTTTTTTTCTATATTGAAATGAAGCTCCCGGTTGTTACCGACAGATGCTGGTGGTCAAGTTTTCCCAGTGTCCACCTGCACGAACCCTCCAATGTCCATCTGTATGAAACATGCCACAGTGCCCACCTGCATGGACCAACCCCAAGTGTCCACCTGTATAGACCACCTGTTAGTGTCCTTCTGCACAGATCTTATCCCAGTGTCCATCTGTATGCACCTTCCTGCAGTGAACATTTGTACAGACCACCAGTGCCCACCTGTTTGGACCATCCCCCCGTGTCTGTCTGCGTGCATCTATCCCAGACTGTACATACAGATCCCCACATTAACATTGCCAGGACCTTTTTGGTCTTTATCCAGCTGAGCTTTATTTTCTAATTCTTGGTTCATAAACCCCATAAACTTCAGCAAGTTGAAAATCTCCTCTGTTTCCTCCAGTTACTTCCTCTGTTAAAGCAGCAAGTGGTACTCTAGCTGTAGTCTGACTAATGTTTTCTACAATTTTCATGTATCCTTCCTGTTCTTGCCTTCTATACCCTGATTAGTAGAGAAAATTGTCATCTAGAAAAACAAAGTCCTGGAGAAACTCAGCTGATCTGGCAATAAGTGGAGAGAGAGAAAGAAATTTAATGTCATGAGTCCAATGGTGCTCTTCATCCAAACCTTTATAATAAAATAACCTGTATGCCTTCTTTACCACCTTCTCTACCTGTGCTGTTACTGGGGATATCTGGACATTCATTTGAAAGTCCCTTTGTTCCTGTATGCTTCTAAGTACATTGTCCCACCATTTATTGCCTGTTACCTCACCAAATTACACCATAACTCCTCTCAACTTGCCACTTTTGATCCAGCTGACAAGTCCAAACTGTTAATATCTTACTCTAATCAATGACTTTCTTCTTCACCATCAACCACACTACCATTTTTATAAATTGTCTGCAAACATCTCAATCATGATTCTAGATTGCCAATATATACCACAACAAGCGAAGGCCCTCGAACTGAACCCTGTTGAACTCCACTGGAAACAGTAGCCAATCACAAAAAAAAATCTGTTTGTTTGCTAATGCTTGCACTCAACCAGTTTTGGATTAAACACACCACTTGCCCTTACAGATCACAGGCTTACTTTTCTGACCAGTTCGCTGTGTGTAACCTTGTCAAAATCTTTGCTAAAATCCATGCAGTCTATCTTAAACACAGTACCTTCATCAACCCCCTTGTTACTCTCTCACAAAAACAAATTAATGCTGTTCTGACTCAACACAGTGCCAAATTTGACTCTCTACTACCTAAACTCTTGCTATTTCCCACTCATATTGACCCTGTACTGCAATTTAAATTGGAGAGGTATCCTCCTCTGGAAAGTGCTATCATGAAAACACTACCAAGAGGAAATGAATCAATCAACTAATCAGGATATGAAAGAATCTCAGCATAGTGCTGGCCACCTCATACAAATGTCCTGAATATCCCTCACCTCTCAATCTATAAAAAGGTTAATTTTTTTCACTCAATAGTAATATCTTCAGGGCACATAGAAGTGTTTGAGTAATTGTATTGATAATAGCTTTGCATTAACAGGAGATATTTAGTGAATGATCAATAATTGTGATGGATCCCTTTCCATTTCTACCTTTGCCAGCAGACAGCTAATAATGTTGTGCACATTGGTGCTTGGGTGTGGATAGCCTCACATTTGTCTCCATAAATCTGTTTGCTTATTCTGAGCTGATGGTTTGCATTGTTGAATATAGCTGCACGCACTTCTCATTGTAAGTGCATGTCGATAGTCTTCTCACCACATTATTGGTTAAAGTAATCCCTCATGCAGCAATTGAGCAGAGCATTCTGGCTAGCTCCTCATTAGTCCTGACAGGAGGATTGACCAATCGTGAAGATCCTCATTCACATAAGGCTGGTAGTCCCAAAGTAGGAGATCCAGTTTCCCCAGCTGTAGCTTTAGCTGGCTGCAGGTAATATACCTGTTATAATCCCAATGTATATAATGTTATAATAATTGTGCACTGCGGAATCATTGAGATCTGAGGAAGAATCATCCTGGAATCGAAGCATTAACTCTGTTGCACAGCCAACAGCTGCTGCTTGACCTGCTCAGTTTCTCCGGCACTTTGTATTTTTATTTCAGATTTCTAGCATCCACAAGCATTTTGCTTTTCATATTTCAATGGGATCAAGTCTTGAGGAGAGTGTTGGGATGATGGTGGGCTGATTCTTAGGAAGCCTGGAAAAGTTGCAAAAGGAAAGAGCGGATTACTGGAGGAACCTGAACTGAAAACAAAAAATTCTGGAGATCACAGTGGGTCAGGCAGCATCCATGGAGGGAAGGGTAATCCAGACTTGAAACATTAGCTTGCTGTCTCTCCATGGACGCGGCCTGACCCAGTGTGATCTCCAGCACATTTTGTTTTCAAGCCGCTATGAACCTTGGTTTGCAAGAATCTTGGATTTTGCACATCAGCTGCTGTTGGTCGTGATGAACATGGCTCAATTTCCAACCACTCCAAACTAACTATGACATTTGGAGAGCTGTTCATATTGGAGCCTGCTGATTCATATTGTAGCATGCTGATTCATATTGTAGCCTGCTGATTCACATTGTAGCATGCTGATTCATATTGTAGCATGCTGATTCATATTGTAGCATGCTGATTCATATTGTAGCATGCTGATTCATATTGTAGCCTGCTGATTCACATTGTAGCATGCTGATTCATATTGTAGCATGCTGATTCATATTGTAGCATGCTGATTCATATTGTAGCCTGCTGATTCACATTGTAGCCTGCTGATTCACATTGTAGCTTGCTGATTCATATTGTAGCCTGCTGATTCACATTGTAGCATGCTGATTCATATTGTAGCATGCTGATTCATATTGTAGCCTGCTGATTCATATTGTAGCCTGCTGATTCATATTGTAGCATGCTGATTCACATTGTAGCATGCTGATTCATATTGTAGCATGCTGATTCATATTGTAGCCTGCTGATTCATATTGTAGCCTGCTGATTCACATTGTAGCATGCTGATTCATATTGTAGCATGCTGATTCACATTGTAGCATGCTGATTCATATTGTAGCATGCTGATTCACATTGTAGCCTGCTGATTCATATTGTAGCATGCTGATTCACATTGTAGCATGCTGATTCATATTGTAGCATGCTGATTCACATTGTAGCATGCTGATTCACATTGTAGCATGCTGATTCATATTGTAGCATGCTGATTCACATTGTAGCATGCTGATTCATATTGTAGCATGCTGATTCACATTGTAGCATGCTGATTCACATTGTAGCATGCTGATTCACATTGTAGCCTGTTGATTCATATTGTAGCATGCTGATTCATATTGTAGCATGCTGATTCACATTGTAGCATGCTGATTCACATTGTAGCATGCTGATTCATATTGTAGCATGCTGATTCACATTGTAGCATGCTGATTCACATTGTAGCATGCTGATTCACATTGTAGCATGCTGATTCATATTGTAGCCTGCTGATTCATATTGTAGCATGCTGATTCATATTGTAGCCTGCTGATTCATATTGTAGCCTGCTGATTCACATTGTAGCTTGCTGATTCATATTGTAGCTTGCTGATTCATATTGTAGCATGCTGATTCACATTGTAGCATGCTGATTCATATTGTAGCATGCTGATTCACATTGTAGCTTGCTGATTCATATTGTAGCCTGCTGATTCATATTGTAGCATGCTGATTCACATTGTAGCATGCTGATTCACATTTCAAATGTACACCAGGGCTGATCCTAATATCAAAAGGCGAAACCACTTGGAAACTGAAATGTGTTGAGCAACAATGGATATAAGATTGAAAATCGTTGCCCAACATTTTTTCCAGTCTGGGAGGCCTAAACATTCCTCTCAATGTTCTCCAGCTCTTGGAATTTTACTGAGTTATTATGAGAACCAATCTGGTTTATATATTAAAATTCTATCTAGTATCTCATAATTACTGTGTTAAAAATCTGAAGGAGAATACATTTATTGCCTTATTAAAACTCAATAGTTCCTGAAACAAATTTGAATGCTGCCATTTTTAAGAAGTAGAGAAAGATTAATTGAAAATTCATTAGTTGTTCATGTGGTGCTGTGATATGTATTTCATTAAAAGAAACATGTAACACTTATAGGACATCAGAGTGATAACTAAGATTGTGGTATCAGGAGCTGTCACATTCCCCGTGTTGAAATTAGTTAATGATTTTTAGAGCTCATTGTTTTGCAAGACTGATCTGTTTTGAGTTGTTTGACTGCAGATTTTTTTTTCCCAAGCAGCGGGATTTATTGCCCTACTGACAGATTGAGGGGTGAAATTTATTCACATATCATCATGCAGTATTCTTCATTAATATCATCAAAGAATGCAGCGCAGGTAGCATTCTGTAGTGTTGCCTACTCCAGGGATCATTACACATCTACATAGCAGTGTGATGTGAACGTCTTTCTCCTCACTGTTGTCCATTTCATGTCTCAGAATTAGAGCTTTGAATACTCCATTCAATCACTTTGTCTCAAAGACTTAGTAGCAGAAATTGGATCTTGTGCCACTTGATTTTTGCATGGAAAAGTGGGAGCTGGAGGTTATTTCCAGCACCCAAAGACACCTGAATGGCCTTCGACCTTATCAGAAGTTAATTCTACTGGCATCTGGATAGCCACCTGAAGTAAATGCTTCTCCTTAGTAGGTGAAGAAGAGTAAGGCCATTTTTGGGCTTCAGTAGTATGGGACCTTCTCTGTTCAGGTTTTCCTGCTGTCAGACAATGGATTACAAATGGTACCTCTTCCAAAATCATTCATGTGATACCAGAAGGGGCATGGATGCTTCCTCGATGGATGCAGACTTCAGAACATCCCTACAGGCACAGAGAGCCTTTTTCATTCCTTTCTCCACCTTCACCACCACCGTCCCCTACCCAAGCCTCACCTACACCAACCCTCTCTCCACCTGCTATCCCTCAGCATATTAAATGATGATGGCCGCTCTAGTTGAAACTGCTGGCCCAAAAGGATCTTTTAGTATGGCACGTCACTTCTGGAAGTGTAACAGGCTTTCAGCTGAATCCTGAGGCCTCAGGAATCGATACCCTTTGCTTCGCCTTGAAAGACATCGAGGCTTATTTTTCTGCATTAACTGTGCTGCCTAGTTGAAAATAATACAAATAGTCATGTAGTGTTGGAGGCCAAGAGAAATGCAGCAAGTTGAGTGAAGCTTTTAGTTAAGGATAAAGCAGATAACCCCACCATGGCAAGAAGGGACAGAGCACAAATCTAAGGGTAATCAACAAGACCAATAACCAAATTAGATAAGATAATAAAACGACAAAATTAAAGTGTCTGTACTTGAGTGCAGATAGTATTTGAAACAAAACACTTGAAGCGATAGAGAAAATAGAACAAAATAAGTATAATCTAATAGCCATTATAATGGCTTGGCTGCAGGATGACTTAGATTGGGAGCTGAATCTTGAAGGGTCCAGGACATGAAGGAACGACAGAAAGCTCAGAACAGTTGGCAACAAAGCTATGTTAATTAATGATGATATTAGCATAGTAGAGATAGATGAACAAAGAAAAGTTTTCCAGAATAACAAAGTGTGGAGCTGGATGAACACAGCAGGCCAAGTAGCATCTCAGGAGCACAGAAGCTGACTTTTCGGGCCTAGACCCTTCATCTGATGAAGGGTCTAGGCCCGAAACGTCAGCTTTTGTGCTCCTGAGATGCTGCTTGGCCTGCTGTGTTCATCCAGCTCCACGCTTTGTTATCTTGGATTCTCCAGCATCTGCAGTTCCCATTATCAAAGTTTTCCAGATTACGTTTTCCAGATAGCTTTTTTAGAATACAGATTCTGGAGACAGCCAAAGAACAGGTGATACAAGATTTGGCATGATGGAACGAGATAAGATGAGTTACTGTCCTTGCAGTGAAGATGGCCTGAGGTAGCAGCCACTGTAATTATATTTTACATTCAGTCTGAGGGAGAGAAAAGTAGGTCCCAGATTATAATTTTAAACTTAAATCAGTGAAATGTCGATAGTCTGAAAGCAGACCGAGCTAAAGTAAATTGATCAATTTAGTTATGGCATTGGTCAATAGCAACACATTGACAAACATTTAAGGAGATATTTCTGAATGCACAGAAAACATACACTCCTATGGGAAAGAATAAATCCAGGGGAAGAACCCAGCATTCATCCTTAATGAAAAATGTTGAAAGGTAACATCAGACTTAAAGAAAAATAATCTATAATTATGCAAAGATGTATGGCAGGCCAGAAGATTAGAAATATTAAAACAGCAAAGAAGATTGAAAGGAAAAATGAAAAGAAACATTAGAATACAAGAGAAAGCTAGATAGAAATATAAGAACAGATAGTAAGGAAAGGAGATACCAAGGTGGTTGCTGGCCCAATGGAAAGCATATAAGGGAAATGAATAATGTAAAATAAGGAGACAGCAGATGATTTAAATATGCCTTGTAAAGGATACAAACAACATCCCAGAAATAGCTGTAAATCAGAAAATGGATGGGAGAGAGGACCTCAGAAAATTTCAATCATCAAGGAAATGGTACTAAACAATTTTTAAACTGACAAGTCAGCAGGTCCTGACTGACTGCAGTCGGTAGTCTTAAAAGAAGAGACTAATGAGATAACAAGGTGTAGAGCTGGATGAACACAGCAGGCGAAGCAACATCAGAGAAACAGGAAGGCTGACGTTTCGGGCCTAGACCCTTCTCATCCACCTGTACACCTTGTTATCTCAGAATCTCCAGCATCTCCAGTTCCTACTACCTCTGACTAATGAAATAGTTGGTTTTACTTTTCCAAATTCCATAGGTTCAGGGAATGTGTCAGTCTTTTAGTCTTAAAGTTGGGTGGGGGAGACAGAAAGCAGGAAACTACGGGTTAGTTGGATAACGTCTGTCATTGGGAAACTGGAAGAAGCTATTAATAAAAATGTTATAGGAGAGCAATTAGAAAAGTTCCACATAATCAGGCTGAGTCAGATTGATTTTGTGAAAGGGAAAATATGCTTAAACAATTTATGGGCATTTCTGAGGAAGTAAACTTGTGCTGTGGATAAAGGGGAACCATTGGATGTACTGCACATAGATTTCTAGAAATCACTAGATAAGATAACACGTCAAAGGTTATTGCAGAATGTAAAAGCTCATGTTATAGTGGTTAACATATTGTCATGAATAGAAAATTGTCTAACCAGCAAGAAATATTGAATAAGCATAAATGAATTATTTTCACCTTGTTAACATGTTACAATAGTTAGGGAAATAAGTTTTGAAGAAGACATTAGGATGCTACAAATGGATGTAGGTAGAACTGGCTCATAAAGTATAATGTGGGAAAATTTGACAGTGGCCCTTTCGGCAAGAAGACTACAAAAGCATTTTATCTAAATGCTGAGTAGTGCAGATAGATCTTGGTGTCTTAGTGCATGAATCACAAAAGCTTAGCTTGCAGGTGTAGAAAATTATTTGGCAAACTTATAGAATATTATTGTTTGTTGCAAGGGAGAATTGAATACAAAGTAGAGAGTTATGCTTCAGTTATAAAGGGCAATGATGAAATCACTTTTAGAGTACTGTGCGCAGGATAGGTCTCCTGCTAGAAATTTCCAGGTAATTCTTCCTGTCCCTGATGTGTTGCAGTGAAGTCTTCAGTGCAAGTTTACTGTACTAATACATGGAATTGGTAGTTTGTCTCCTGAAGAAAGTACAACAGAATAGGCTTGTATCTGCTGGAATTTCGAAGGGTAAAAGAAGATTAAATAGAGACATGTAAGATCCTGAGGGTTCTTGACAGCAGAGTGGGAACGATGTTTACAGTTGTGAAAGATTCTCGAACAAATTGTTACTGTTTAAAAATACAAGATTGCCCATTTAACAAACAGACAAGGAGAGATTTTCTCTCTGAAAGTCATGAGTCTTTGGAACTCATCCTCAAAAGCCTGTGGATACATAGACATACATTGAAGACACAATAGATAGATTCTCATCAGGTAATTGAGTGTAAGGTTACTATGGGACGTGGGATTGTGAGGTAATCAGATAACCACAATCTTAGTGAACAGCAAATCAGACGTAAAAAACTACTTCTCCTCCTCATTCTTGTGTATGTGTGAAGGTCTGTATGAAAGAATAGAAAATATCGAGTAGCTTAAAACATTTTTTTTAATTATTAACAACAGCACTTTTAACAATTTTGCCTCTCCTGAAACTTAAGAAATCCCGACTCTGCACACTAAAATGTAAATCCACTTATTACCAAGAAAATGTCTGAACAAATTCAAGCTGGTTTTCATTATTTTCTACTGGGAGTTTAAGTTTGTTGAAGCATTCAGGCATGATGTGTGCTGAAGGGATTGTGTGGGCTGCATTAAGTTCAAATCCTTTCCCCAAGGAGCTCTTGTCTTAACCAGAGTCATGCATGAAATATCTCTTAACCTCTTTTACACATCTTCTTGTTCATTCTCCTTGCTTAACGAAGTTCATTTCCAGTTTGATTTTTTTTTCTCCCTCCCATATCTCTGACATTTTGGAGAGCCCAACAGTAAAAAGAATGACTGTGTGTGGCATTCCTTGTCAGGTCTACTTGTACATCATTGCTCTGTTATGATACAAGTGGACTCCCACATCTGCTCTTCAATTAAATGCTGGTAGCTGCTGCAGAGAGCCTTCTTCACTACCTGTTTGAAATCTGTCCCACGCAGGGTTTTGCTTTGTTGCCTCATTATAACTGGGCTCGCTGAGTAGAATTTGTCAGCGCCTCAGAATAAACTCAGCTGTTCTCCAACAGGACGAATTCACTGTTTGAACAAAAGTGGAAAATTACCTGTTGCAGATCCACCACCTTTAATGCTTCAATCAATTTTCCTGTCTGTTGTAGTTCAAGAAATGAAAATTATGCAAAATCAACTCACTGCTTCAAAACTATTTTCCTGTGTGACCACTTTATGACGTGTAAATGAATGTGACCCAAGACTCAACAAAACCAAAACAGTGATAGAGTGACTCAATAGCATACAGTTTGTTACAAATCCTCATAATATGTTATTAAATATAAAAGCCTGTGTGTTAATCTACATTTTAAAAATGATATTAATTCATGCACTTCTATAGATTCAGTCAAGCTGTCATTATTCCCAGGTGACAGAAGACTCAATAAAGGATTTTTTATTCCTACTTCTTGGCCCTGGATGACTGTAAATGTTACCTGCTCCTCTTTGTTCCCTGTAAAACTGGTGGCTATTCAATGTCAGAGAAATCCTATAGCTGCCAGTCTGCTTAGTGCAAAGCTTGAGACTGGTAGTTTTTTATTCAGCGTTTGAGTCCCACATGAGGCATTTATGAAGCCTTCCAGTCCAAGTCTATCATTGTCTTTAATCAAACCTTGGAGAGGTACTGAGAAAAGTGAGCCTCAGGCATGATGGAGCCCAGTCTGGGCCTTGATGCCATTTCGGGAGAAAACTTAGAGGAGCAGGACCTCATCACCCTATCTGGTGTTTCCGTGACCTCAGCAGCTATTGTAACCCACAACTTAGGAAGTGCTGCCATAAATTCCTTTTTACCCAGTCCAAATCAAATTTGTTTCCATTAATATTACTGGAGAGGACGTTTGGGTAGGACGTGTAACAGCTATCTGATCTCTTGTGTGGCCTGTTTCACGCTACTAATGGAAGTTAAAATAAGCACTATCCTTTTTCTCTTGGTGACATTGAAGTAAATATTTAATTTGCCAATAGATCAGCCTTTGCTGTTGTTGCAGCACACAATCCTGGAACTGCCTGTGCAGACCAGAAAAAGAGATGACAGCTTTATTTTCCTACCAGCGCAACCTTCTCATTTGCACTGCTTCAGATTTGAAATTATATGAAGGAGTGAGCTTTTACTACATGAAAATATATGTCTGTTCACATAATGGTTGCCATGAAATGTAGCCTGATGGTGCTTATTTCGATATCTTTTTCAGCATTGGAAATTGAATGCATTTAAGTATTAAGGACAAAATGAATTTGCTTTCAACCTGAGTGTTTAAGTGCAAGAACATATTTTGGAAACTTAATTATTTCTATAACATTCAGTTTTTGAGGTAGAAATTCAGCTGGATGAGTGATACACAGGCGGCCTGGGATGGGTCAACCAGTGTAGTGAATGCCTGCTATTTAATTCCATGGAATGCAACAGAGCTTAAAATCAGATGCTACAAAAAACAGTACAAAACAGTACACCTGTTTTGTCCATTGCCCAATGTGAGTTTCTGCCCCTAAGTTTTAACGGTGGGCCATCAAAAAAAGGTTAACTAATTTGCTTTCATTTATTCCTGTTTTCATTGGTAGTTATTAGGATTATTCTTAAATGCACACCCTCTAAATGAAAAAAAATCTTCTATCTTCTATTGTGCACACAGTATCTAACACTTAATATTCTCTCTTTGGTCCTTGTTCTTGACTCCCTAATGAATAAAAATAGTCAGCTTCTACCTGCCGTTTCCCAATCCTTGCTGCTTTTTAAAATAGGTTTAAAATGCTGAAAGGATGGGACTTTCATATATCCATATAGTCCTGTATTTGCCCCAATTTTCCTGAAATTATAATGTAATGTTAGCATTAAAGATACAGGAATTTGGATAAAAGAACCTATAAGTGTGAGGAATTGGATGAGCTTTGCAATTGCCAGCAAAAGCTGTAGGAGAAACCTATGGACTAGATCTTACTTCAGAACCAGTCAATGTCATTCTAAAAGAGGTGACATTTGATAGACTGATCTATTTCAGGCAGGCGATTGTTTAATGTTTTTAGACATCACTCAGTTACACAGATCGTGACATTTTGTGCCCAATTGGAACAGCTGAAGAAGACCAGTAGAAAGTAGGCCACTGTTTTCCCTGCATTGACCTACAGGCTGTACAATTATACCTCAGCCAGATCAAATGATGTGGATCCCATTTTTGGTGCCCATAGTCCACCATAGACTCTGAATGACTAGGACAATTACAAAGCAGCATCTGCAGTTCTTGCAGTTTTTATTTACAATTACAAACCTACTGGATTACCAAAGACTTAATAGAACCCATGTCGGTCCATTTGATTCAGCACAGAGAGGTGTCTCTTCTCTTGATTGAAAAGGGTGTAACATAATTAGTGTGCAGCCTGCAAGTGAGTGCCATTTGCTTTATTGGTCAGTCTGTGAACTTTTTCACTTTAAGGCCCCCTGTTCTTCACTTCTTTGAAGAAGTCCATGAAGGAGGAAGCGCATTGCTTCAGCATGTTGTTTGCCTCCTACTGCTGTGACTGATGAGGCATCTAAAGGATGATATCGATGCAATGTCATAATGGAACTCATGCATTCACTGCAGAGACATCAAAAACATTTGAAGATGAATTTCTAATGCATCGTTGTTCCTGCTGTGTTGTAAATAGATAAGTTTTGATTAAAAACATCAGACCCATTGGAATATGGACAGGCATGAGGAGGAATAGGAACATATGCTTATAAAGCAAGATGAAGTTTCAAAAATACTGAATTGGATGGTTCTGTTAGTTTTATTAGTGCACATTTTAAATTGAAGCATTGGTAAACCTGCAAGTGGAAATGCATGAAAGCTTTGAGATGTCAATTATTTAAATAGATGATAAATCTTGCATTTATTGCAATAAAACAACAAATAATTTCTGAATGCCTTTTAAAATCAAAATATTGGGATGACCTTAGTTTTATGTGGTCTTACAAAATGGCAGCAGCAAATTAGCAGAACATTTTACGAGTTTCCTGAATTTTAGTCAATGGTAAAGAAATTTGAGCAGAATGTAAAACATTGTGGTGAATGAAGTAAACAGGGCATACTTCCATTCAAAGTGATTTCAGTCAGAAATGATTTTCAGTTAGAAATTCTTTACCAACATAATTTCCTTAATTTAGCAGACTTTCCTGTTGCCAGGTTGGCTGCATCTGCTGTGGAACAAGATTTAAATGTACAAGAGATGATAAATGTACCGATGAGAAAAACTGAAAAAGCTTCTAATTAAACACACTGTTGTTTAATTTCGAAATATACTCCTGGTTGTGATACAATACTACTTCAAGGCTATATCACAGAGTTACCTTTCCAAAATACTTTCGTTTTGAGGCCTCTATCATTGTCGAACTGAAGCCCTTACATTGAGAGCAACATCTATATGAAATGTGAGAAGGTGCAGCAAGGTATATTTTGTGCAGTAAAGTACATTCATTGTGAGGCTAAAAAAATGTTGGATTTTGCCTCAAAATTTACCCATAACCCAGATTGGGAAGGTAGTTTTGACTCTGCTGACTTCACTAGAACTCATCTTATATTCTGACAGTTCACATGAAAAAGGCTTACAGTGGGACAGAAGTGGAAATATTTCTTGTTTTTTCCTTCTGGGCTGGGAATAATGAGAACAAATGAGATAGTCTGAAAATTCATTTCTGTAGCCTGAAGATTGTGAAATAAGCTTTACTATTGCTGTGCTATTTGATGCACAGTGTTTGAATTATGTTTGAATCTCTGCCAAAATGTTTTCAGATTATAAATGATTTCTTTTTAGTCTCAACTTCAAATGATATCCCAGCAGTCCTTCTGAGATAGCTAATGGTTCCACTTAATTTTAGAAGCCATAGTTAGAAAATTATCAAAGTGATTTTTTCAGCTGTAAGTAATTGCACAAGGGAAGGAAAAAAAAAGTTTATCCACTATCACTAAGCTTGCTGAGTTCTACTGGCTCCCAGTCCAGCAACACCTCAATTTTAAGATATTTTAAAATATCTGTGTTTTAAAATCCTCCCCACTCTCTGCTGCAATTTCTTCACCTGTCTCTGTAACCTCTTTAACCAGCCCTACAAATCCTGCATTCATCCAAATGTAGCCTCCAAAGATTAGCAAATTCTCCCCTCAACTGCCTGAGACCTGAGCTCTGAAGTTTCCTCTCTACATCTTTCTGCCTGTCTATACCACTCTGCTACCATACACTGCTCCTTAAAGCCTACCTCCTTGACCTTGTTGGTCAGTTGTCCTATCCATATTGGCTCAATGACAAATTTAATTTGATAATGTTCCTGTGAAGCACCTTGGGCCATCGTGCTACGTTAAAAGTGCTGAATAAATGTGACTGTTTGTCATGTGGGTAATGGAAAATTTAAAGCCAAAGTAAATCTCCCAGTTCCCCCCCACCCCCACCCGCCCCTCCAAACCTCCCAACCTGGTGGATACAGAGGTTGTGAAAGGTTAAGGGTGGGAGAGGGGAAATTGATCACACAAATTCCTGCAATTTTTATTTACTTGAGTTCTAGCTTGGGAAAGTAGTTTATTTAAATGTAAGTGCAGTATTCTTCGATGTGTACATACATTTTAACTGTAGGCAATTTCAATTTTGTAAGTGTTCAATCGAAGTGGAGGCCTTCAAGGAGCATTTTAAAGCAAGAAGATAATTTAGTGAGGGAATGGTTAAGGGTAGGGTTAAAAGGTAGCAGTTACTGGTAAAGCACTGGAAGAATGCAAAGAGGAGGTTACAGAGGTAAAGAGGGACAAGCTATGGAGAGATTTGAAAATAAACAAAGCAGGCAAGTTTTCAAATTGTTGTGTTGCTAAACCAGGGATTTTCTAACTCGAGGAGCATGGGTTAATGGGTAAAACTCTCGCTGCGAAATTACACACAGCTGAGTCATGCAACTTTGATCATTTCTGAATCTGTACTTGGACAATTAAATGGAAACATGAGCCATCCCAGAAGGACTGCTGTAGTATCATTTCAAGTTGGTTTAGAAAGAAGTCACTGATATTATTGACACATTTTGGCAGAAATTCAAGTAGAATGGTCACAGCCGACACAACTAATTGTGTTTTACTTTGAAGTTAACTTCTGGGGTTTTCAGGATCAAAAAAAAATCCTGGCCCCACAGGGGTACCTCTCACCTTCTTCCCCTGTGTGCTGATTTGCTGACCCCACACACTCAATACCCATTTGAGTGAAAATTGACCCTCTGATCTTCGTTGAACAGAATCTTGTGATATTGATTCTGCTGTTCAGTGAGACTGGAAATGGTTAAATGCAACAATGATTTTATCTATGTAGATTGCATTGGTTCCAGATAATGACAGAGAAAAGCCCACTATTTCGACAACTTTATTCACAAAATTTGCCTGAGATTCCAAGATGTATGGAATGATAATCAGTAGATGCAGTATTGACAAAGAAAAATTGCCTTCTTGTGGATATAGCCTGAACACATAAGGACAGATCTTATAAACTGGTGCCCCCTTGTACAGCTTTATGTCTTGGGACTGGAACACAGTCATCAATGCACCCTGCTCAGTTATTAGTTGTCCATTTTAATAGGTGGGAAGTTGTCTTCGCACTGACCTCCATGTCAGAAATCCTGACGAATGCTGTTATCATGGTCGGCTCTGTGCTGGAAATACTGGTTTTTGAAATGTACTTGAAGTACAGGTGAATAACATTTGCCCAGATTGCAATGCATTCAAAATTTGAGAAAATGTTAACAACATCCTACATTCTTCCCAGTGAGGTTAAAATAGTGTTAGGCATCCCTGGAAGAGGCTTCGCAGTGACATTAACCGCCTCAACCTCTCCACCCCTCTCACCCACTCCAACCTCTCCCCCGCAGAACGGGCAGCCCTCCGGTCCCTCCGCTCCAACCCCAACCTCACCATCAAACCCGCAGACAAGGGTGGCGCAGTGGTAGTATGGCGTACTGACCTCTACATCGCCGAGGCCAGACGCCACCTCTCCGACACCACCTCCTACCGCCTCCTCGATCATGACCCCACACCCGAGCACCAAACCATCATCTCCAACACCATTCATGACCTCATCACCTCAGGGGACCTCCCACCCACAGCCTCCAACCTCATTGTTCCCCAACCCCGCACGGCCCGTTTCTATCTCCTTCCCAAAATCCACAAACCTGCCTGCCCTGGTCGACCCATCGTCTCAGCCTGCTCCTGCCCCACCGAACTCATCTCCACCTATCTGGACTCCATTTTCTCCCCTTTGGTCCAGGAACTCCCCACCTATGTCCGTGACACCACCCACGCCCTCCACCTCCTCCAGGACTTCCAATTCCCTGGCCCCCAACACCTCATATTCACCATGGACGTCCAGTCCCTGTACACCTGCATTCCGCATGGAGATGGCCTCAAGGCCCTCCGCTTCTTCCTGTCCCGCAGGCCCGACCAGGCCCCCTCCACCGACACTCTCATCCGCCTAGCGGAACTCGTCCTCACACTCAACAACTTCTCTTTTGACTCCTCCCACTTCCTACAGACTAAGGGGGTGGCCATGGGCACCCGCATGGGCCCCAGCTATGCCTGCCTCTTTGTAGGTTACGTGGAACAGTCCATCTTCCGCACCTACACAGGCCCCAAACCCCACCTCTTCCTCCGGTACATTGATGACTGTATCGGCGCCGCCTCTTGCTCCCCAGAGGAGCTCGAACAGTTCATCCACTTCACCAACACCTTCCACCCCAACCTTCAGTTCACCTGGGCCATCTCCAGCACATCCCTCACCTTCCTGGACCTCTCAGTCTCCATCTCAGGCAACCAGCTTGTAACTGATGTCCATTTCAAGCCCACCGACTCCCACAGCTACCTAGAATACACCTCCTCCCACCCACCCTCCTGCAAAAACTCCATCCCCTATTCCCAATTCCTCCGCCTCCGCCGCATCTGCTCCCACGATAAGACATTCCACTCCCGCACATCCCAGATGTCCAAGTTCTTTAAGGACCGCAACTTCCCCCCCACGGTGATTGAGAACGCCCTTGACCGCGTCTCCCGCATTTCCCGCGACACATCCCTCACACCCCGCCCCCGCCACAACCGCCCCAAGAGGATCCCCCTCGTTCTCACACACCACCCTACCATCCTCCGGATACAACGCATTATCCTCCGACACTTCCGCCATTTACAATCCGACCCCACCACCCAAGACATTTTTCCATCCCCACCCCTGTCTGCTTTCCGGAGAGACCACTCTCTCCGTGACTCCCTTGTTCGCTCCACACTGCCCTCCAACCCCACCACACCCGGCACCTTCCCCTGCAACCGCAGGAAATGCTACACTTGTCCCCACACCTCCTCCCTCACCCCCATCCCAGGCCCCAAGATGACATTCCACATTAAGCAGAGGTTCACCTGCACATCTGCCAATGTGGTATACTGCATCCACTGTACCCGGTGCGGCTTTCTCTACATTGGGGAAACCAAGCGGAGGCTTGGGGACCGCTTTGCAGAACACCTCCGCTCAGTTCGCAACAAACAACTGCACCTCCCAGTCGCAAACCATTTCCACTCCCCCTCCCATTCTCTTGATGACATGTCCATCATGGGCCTCCTGCACTGCCACAATGATGCCACCCGAAGGTTGCAGGAACAGCAACTCATATTCCGCCTGGGAACCCTGCAGCCATATGGTATCAATGTGGACTTCACCAGTTTCAAAATCTCCCCTTCCCCCACTGCATCCCTAAACCAGCCCAGTTCATCCCCTCCCCCCACTGCACCACACAACCAGCCCAGCTCTTCCCCCCCACCCACTGCATCCCAAAACCAGTCCAACCTGTCTCTGCCTCCCTAACCGGTTCTTCCTCTCACCCATCCCTTCCTCCCACCCCCAGCCGCACCCCCAGCTACCTACTAACCTCATCCCACCTCCTTGACCTGTCCGTCTTCCCTGGACTGACCTATCCCCTCCCTACCTCCCCACCTACACCCTCTCCACCTATCTTCTTTGCTCTCCATCTTCGGTCCGCCTCCCCCTCTCTCCCTATTTATTCCAGTTCCCTCCCCCCATCCCCCTCTCTGATGAAGGGTCTAGGCCCGAAACGTCAGCTTTTGTGCTCCTGAGATGCTGCTTGGCCTGCTGTGTTCATCCAGCCTCACATTTTATTATCCTACATTCTTCCCCTTGTTTTTGTGCACCACTCATTCACTTTTTAAAATCCATCCTGTCATGTCGTGTTCCTTCCTTAAAATGGTTAGTTACCTGTTGCACTCAGGAAACCTTTCTGAGCCTCCTGTCATTGTTAAGGTAATCTTCACTATCAAAGGTCCAAAAATGGTAACGATCTTTTTTTTTCAATTTTGTTTTCTCTTTTCACACGAAAGCTTGGGGCAGAGAAAATTAACTCCCTTTCAATTGAGGGTGGTGTATTGAAGTGATCAGCAGGTCTGTGGCTCAAAGCCACAGCCAAGTTGATGGAATATAGGCAGACTCTTCACACTTGCTGCTGTGTCACCCCAGACAATTCTGGCTTGTGGAAATTACTGTTGTATGTTTTCCTGACACATAAAGAGACACATGGGGTTGTTCTAAGTTTGTGTAGAAATATTAAAATGATAAATCATATTATCTTGGGAAGACATTATGAGTAAATTATTGTGATTTGTACAGCAATGCCAAACCAAGGCAGCCAGGTCGTAAGTATTTTGATAGGCATTGCTTGAGAGAGAGAATTTGTACAGAAACTGATTCCTTGCTGCTGTTATTGACATCATCCACAATGTTGCAGGAAGAGCAAACCATTCAGTGATAAAAAATGTTATGGCCGCTTCTCATTTTCACTTGACAGTTTCAACTAACCAAGATGGCCAACACATTATGTCTGTCTGACAAATAATTAACCCTTTAAACTTCCCCTGAATGAGAAGTCACATTGATCTTGTACAGGAGTGGATGTAGGTGCCACTGGTAAACCCCTATGATTAACATTTTTTCAACTATTCACCTGTCTATTTGGCGATTTCTTCAAGCTACAGGTCTGTGGAGATGAAATGCCTGAAAGAGGAGTAAAGAGATATTTAGAATTGCCAGATGTTGCATTTCATTCTTGTATTCCATTTTTGCCAATATGAGAAAAGTAGTGAAGATGCCATAGCTGTAGAAGGCCTCCTTATCTGAATAGCTTTAGTGAAAATAAGGAAAAGTGATGAGGACAGCAAAGACCCGTGTTTGAAATCTTGGGCTATTTTTACTTGTATATGACTTGGGCATGTGGACATTGGGACTGCAGCGCCAGAATGGGAAGGGGCTTTTCTTAACATAAGAAGGGCATCATTTGATTGTACATGCAGAACTCTCTACAACAAATAAGATTGCCATCACTACAGAGAAATCAACAACCCGCTTGCTTCATTGTTCCTCATGAAATACACCAAGTGAATACTAGGATGGTGTTAAGAAAAGTTGAGAAGGCAAAATAAGGTTGCAGAAATAGTAATAGAGGTGAACCACAGATGATGAATGTAAACACTTTAACACCACTTGAATATTCCAGTCAAGGTGAGTGTTGCTTTCTGGGACCACTTTGTTCATCAGAAGGACAAGAAAGTTTTATTTTCATGAATGTAACAGAATAAATGCCAAACTTACCCTACTTTCTGTCGCCTCTGCATTCTTTAATCTTCAGTTTAGACATATTGATATGACTTAGAGTTCAGGAATCACTTGGCAAAGGGTTAACTGAGTAAGCTTTGAGTTTTATCAGCATTTGTTGCGGGACTTGCTGTGTTGGGATTTCAAATTCATTTGCAACATGTGACATTTTGTTGGTAACCAGCATGCACTGAAAGTTAATTAATGAGGGCTATGTCAATTTCACTGCACCATGTCAATTTGCAGAGAGGTAATTAATCACAAATTGCCCTGCTAGCAGCATGTAGACTACACAATCTGTACCTCATTTATTGTCTTTCTAAATAATGTCAGCAATACAGTAGTGAAGAAACATAGCTTGGCTTTCATAATATTTTTTATTGAGGCTGCTGTACACATTGTAATAGACTGCATCCATAAGCAGCTGTAGTATAGGGAAGATGAATATTAAAGAAACAAATTAGCCTGGATTTATAGGCCATTTCTTTGCTGTTGTTGTCACTTTAGAGATTACACATAGAAAATGAATGATGAAAAATTACGCTTACATGCATGGTACTGTGATTAAACCAGTATGTTAATTGGAACTTTGATGTCAGGTTTTCATGTGCCAAGTCTGATAACTAGTCTTGCATTTCTAAATTCAATTTTAGCTTCTAAACCAATTTTGTAACACTGAAGTTAGTGTTTGCTCCTTATTTTATTTTAGATAGCTTAAGAACTAACAGAAAATATTGATAACTTAGGTAAATTTCTAAACATATTAATATGTTCATTAAAATATTTAAATGTATTACATCAACAATCCACTACTGAATAAGCCAATTTTATGATTTTAAAATGCATGATATTGTGGGTATTTGTAAATGAAGCTTCTGATTAGCTTCTGATTAACTTAGCAGATAAATACATAGTAAATATATTAAGTAGGTTTATCAGGTAGTAGATAAATCAATTGAGATTTAATCCAAGATGTAATATTATTTAGTAAAACGGCATTGCTTACATGACTTTCAGTTTTGACAGATAACTTGTGAATTAATTCAAACAAGTGAGGTGATTAATTGCAACAAATATCCATGAGGAATTAGCAGCATGTCCTTTTACATTAATTTTGGCCTGAAACACATTAAGGTGCTCCAGATCAAAATTAAGTTGGCATTAGCTCACACAGATTTTCATTACACATGTAAATGTAGCTACAGTGTGGTTGAGGTTCAGGAGCGTTTTGTAAGTCAGCAAACCAAACTAAGCAACCATGAAGATGGTAGATGACCTTGAAGAAAAATCTGTGGGAAGTGTACTCATTGGTACAAGGGAGCAACTGCTTCTGGGGGACAGAAAAAGAGTTAAATTTTTTACCAGCAGTTTTATGTTGGAAACATAATGACTGTAGTTAATGATGATGGTGACCAATGGAGCTGCATGAGCTGGAAACATGTGTACCTCTTCTAATGGTGTCTACTCTTTGGCAAATATCCACAAAAGGTGTAGCAATAAATATTGCCTTATTTTGATCAGACAAATAGGATCTAACATATAATGGTCAATGTGGATTACAGGAGGCATTTCTTTTCTCTTGGAATTATATTTTTTCATGTCGGGAATTCCTGGAAATGTGTCCACATCCAAAGCTGGTTTTGTTCCAAAGAGTGACTAATATCACTGGTGAGAGGGAAGATAATTCCTCCTGTAGGTAGAATGTTTCCCATTCTATTGTAACAACTTTGGCTCAAGAAAACTGATAGCATTAACTGATCTATTTCAGGCTCACAGTGTTGAACATCTGGATGAATTTTATGCTGCCACGTCTGTAAAATTCCATCGAGTGAAGCTTCTACAGGGCCCCCAGTCATTCTGTGATAGAAATTGCCTCAATAAATAGTTTAGGCAGGTGGGAAGACGGGATCTTTCGAATGTCATGCAGTTTGTTCTCAGAATCACAATTCACAGTGCTATACAAATTGGATGTATAGCGTTAATAAAGAAGAAAATTGTCATGAGCAAGGTGGACAAAGGCCAACTGAAGTGCCTAATTACCTTCACTACTTCTCTGTAATTAGAACAACTGACAATAATAGTGGAAGAGTGCTATTTTCCTATGTGTTAATGTATTTTATCCCATCATTAAGTGTAGAGCCTTCATAATTAGTTGTTGTATTCAAAATAAATTTAACTCATCGGTGCATTGAATTTTCAATGGCTGAATTAACAAAGGCTTCAATGGGATTGAAGGCATAAGTAAACATTTCATCACAGAGACAGAAAATTGTAAAAATCTAATCTGCACAGAGAAATCAGCAAATTCCTAAAGCTCACAATCTTCTGAATAAATAAAATTCTCCCCATCTTGAACCTAAGTGACGTCTCCTTTATTTTTAACTTGTGTCTCCAATTCTAGATTCTCCAACTAGGGGAAACACCTGCATCTAGAGTGTTGATTCCTTTAAATATTTTGCGGGTTTCAATGGAATTAGCTCTCATTCTTCAGAACTGTAGAGAACACAGTCCCAGTTTGCCTAACTTTCCCCAGAGGACTGTCTGTTCCAGGGTAAATTTGGTGAACTTCAGTCCCAATCCCTCATGGGTAAGAATACCTTTCCACAGATGAGATCAAAACTGCACACATTATTCCAGGTGTGGTCTAAACATGCTCTTCTTGCAATAAAAGCTAGCATTCCATTGCTTTTGCTAATAGCTAACTGCAGCTGCACATTGACATTTAGTAACTTACTGACACCAACACCTAGATCTATTTGTACATTTGCACTTTCCAACATTTTACCATTCATAAAGTACTCTGCGCATCCATTCCTTCTGCCAATGTTGGTAACCTCATTTTTGCACATTGTTCATCTGCCACGTTCACTAGTCTGTCCAAATCCTCCTAAAGCTGCTTTGCACTTTGCTCACATCAGACATTCTCATTTAGCTTTACATCATCTGCAAATTTGGAAAAATTACATTTGATATCCAACTCCAAATCATTGATATATACTGTGAACAGCTGGGGCTCAAGTTCTGATCCATGCAGTACTTCACTGGTCACAGCAAGACAATGCGGGAATGACCTATTTATTACTGCATGTCTCTTTTCTGTCTGTTGGCTAATCATTAATCCATGTCAGTACATTACCTCCTGTCCCATCTGCTTAATTTGTTAAACCAGCCTCCTACCGGGGACTTTATCAAAAGTCTTTTTAAAATCTTAGTATACTCTATCCATTGTCAATTTTGTTAGTAAACATCTTCAAAAAATCTCCAATAAGTTTGTCAAACACAATTTCTTATTCATAATTCCATGCTGACTATGCCCGATCGGATCATTATCAACCAGGTGTTTATTTATCTCATCCTTTGAGGCAGATCCTTGCACTTACCCTGTTACTGACGTAGGGCTAGCAAGTCTGCTGTTCTCTCTTTTCTCTTCATAAATAGTGGGGTAACATTTGCTGCCTCCCAAAATGCAGGAATCAACCCAGAATTGATGGAACATTGAATGATAAACACTATTGCATAGACTATCTCTATAACCACCTCCTTCATCACTCTGAGATGTGGGATCATAAGGTCCTGGGAAATTACCAACTTTCAGCCCCATTAAATTCTCCAATGGCATTCTTCTTACAGATGCCAATTTCGTTCAACTCCTCATTCTCTCTAGCAGCTTGGATCTCTAGTTCTGGGATTTCTAGTATCTCTGTCATGAAAACAATCATAAAGTAATAATTTAGCTTTTCTGTTTCCCACAACTTCAAGTGGAAGGGCAATTTGTAACATTCAAATTAGGCTGGGCATTGCTATTTTGTGAACATTCCGTTAGTTTACCAATATTTGGGCTTTGACTCCCATTAAAATCTCCCCCACTGTGCTCAGTTCCCAAGACTGCAAGAGCAATGTACCTTTTAGGGAAAGTTGGCGACAGAATTCCTAGAATTATCTCACTTTAAGAGAATGAGTTGTGAGGAAAAATAACAGCAAGTCAAACTTCACAGCTTGTGAATATTGGTGATTGTACAGGGTTCAGTTCCATTCATTACTCCTCAGGTTCAAGCCCATATGTAGCCAGGGACCAGAAAACATTCAAATATAAGCCACTAAGGAGCAATGTTACACTTGTACTAAGCAATGACTGCTTCCAATCAGAGGAAATGAAAATATCTCCCCTTGACAATCAACAGTATTGTCATTGCTGAGTTCTGCTACTGTTAAAATCCTAAGGGTTATCATGGAGTCCCAGAATCCCTCCAGTGTGGGAGCAAGCCATTCATCCCATCAAGCCCACACTGACTGTGCCAAGAGCATCCCACCCAGACCCACTCCCCTACCCTATCCCTGTTACCCTGTATTTCCTATGGCTAATCTACGTATGGCTAATCTGCACATTCCTGAACTCTATGGGCGTATCAGCATGGCCGCTTCACCTAACCTGCATATTTTTGGACTGTGGGGGAAGCTCATGCTGACAAGGGGAGAATGTGCCAATTCCAACAGGCAGTCGCCTGAGGTGGAATTGAACTTGGGTCCCTGGCACTGCAAGGCAGCCGTGCTAACCACAGCCAGAATGCCTCCCCAGAACTGACCTGGCCCAGTCATATAAATACAGTGACTTGGAGCAGTCAGGTACTTGAGATATTGTAGAGACCTGTGTTCTTGAGGATTTCTTGAAGTCTTTTCTCAAAGTGCAAGCCATAGGTGTGATGGAATATTCTCCACCTGCATGGACAAGTGCAAATCAAATGATGTTCAAGAGTTAGACACCAGAAAGAGCAAAGCAGCCAACGTGATTAACACTGAATTGGCCACCTTAAACTTTCATTCATTCCACCATCAGCTCAAAGTGGCAGTAGTGTGTACCAAATGCAAGAAACACTGCAGCATTTTGCCAAGCCTGACTCACTGGCATCCTTCAAAACCACACCTCTACCCCATAAGAACAGGAGTAGCTGGCACATGGGAATTCCACTGCTTGGACGTTCCCCTTCCAAGTCAAACAGCATCCTGGCTTAGAAATATATCACTGTTCTTTCAAAACAATGTAGCCAGATCAAAATGATGAAATCTCCCTGATGGCCCACGGATATACCTGTGCTTGATGCACTTTATTAGTTCAAGGAGGCAACTGACACTCAAATTCTCAAAGGCAGTTAGGGAAGGGCCATAAATAATGTCTTCATCAGTGATAGCCACATCCCAAAAATGAAAATAAAACAAGAGAGGCGTAAGGTTAAAGAGCAGACCACAGCCAACTCCATAAAGTGCTGTGTAGTACAATTACCTTACTGAATCATTTGAGACACAACAGGAAGAGAGAGAGAATAGCCTAGAGCAATGCAACAGCTGATGGATGTTTAAATTTCCAAACAAATGTTGATTAGGTAGATGTCACATATTAGGCTAGTGAATGCAGTCAGGGAATATTTAGTCAGGGGACAGATAGCAGAATGGATACAGAGGATAATACACTAGAAATGCCAGCACGCGTAATCTCAGAAAAGGGGAAGACAGAGATAAGGATAAATTTCTTTTGTCAGAGCATAGTGAACCTGGAGCATTCTTTACCACAAAGGGCTGTTGGGTCATTAAATATATTCAAGGCTGAGTCAGACAGAAGAGATTCAAAGATTGTGGGGAAAAGGCAGGAAAGTGGAATTAATGTTTCTCAGATCAGCCATAATATGGTGGAGCAGGCTTGATGGGCTGAATGGCCTACTTCTGCTCCTATGCCTTATCAGCTTTAATCAAGCCCCAGTCTTCCCAGAATTGTTACAAAAGTAATAAAGGTTATCAATGTATGGAAGTCTCCAATTTATCTGTCAGACAGATCCAGGCTAGCTGAAGGCATAGTTCTCAACTGGATGAGGACTGCCACTTTATTGTAAATAAATAGATTACAACCACAGGAAATCAAGAATGAACTGTCAACATAAAACTCTGACCCCTTCGAAAACTCACTTTCACAAACATCAAGACAGGGATACAGAAAAAAAAATTGTTGTGATATATGCAGAAGGAAAAAAATAGGAGAGCAGTTCAGAGGCTACAGTCTACAAGGATCGCACAGGTGATACTTTTGCTTGTTCATCTTCAGTATTTCTCCTCCAGGTCCTTTCCATCTCCTTGCAGAGACCAAAGTGGCATGGTATTTTGACTGCAAAGTCGCTTGGTTACTGGTTAAAGGCAACAGCTTACAGCAGCTTGTGAAAGAAAATAGGCTGTATGTGTTTTACTGGAGGGAAAGACACACTGTCTACCCTTGCAGCAACTTGAAGGCTTCTGCCAGTATCGTTTCACACCAACACGCTGTTCAACTTACCGAAGCCAATCAGATAATTGCCAGGCTGATGGACTTTTTTTTTATCCACAACTGATCACAACTGTACAAACCAATTAGCCAGAGATGGTAGGAACCGCAGATGCTGGAGTCTGAGATAACAGGTGTGAAGCTGGATGGACACAGCAGGCCAGGCAGCATCAGAGGAGCAACAAAGCTGATGTTTCCAGTCCGGACCCTTCTTTAGAAATGGGGGAGGGGAAGGGGATTCTGAAATAAATAGGGAGGAGGGAGGCAGTGATAGGAGATGGATAGAGGGGCAGATAGGTGGAGAGAAGACGGACGTGTCAAGGAGGCAGTAATGACGCCAGTAAAGGTGAGTGTAGGTAAGGAGTTGGGACGGGGGTTGGTAAGTGAGGAGAGAGGAGCAGATAGGTGGGAGGGAAGACGGACAGGTTAAGGAGGCGGGGATGAGATCGCCTGGTCTTGGGATGCGGTCGGGGGGGCAGGGAGATTTTCAAGTTCGTAAAGTACACATTGAGACTATTGGGTTGTAGGGTTCCCAGGGAGAATATGAGGTGCTGTTCCTCCAATGTTTGGGTGTCATCCGGGGAGTTGAAGTGGTTTGCAACTGGGTGGTGTTGTCGTTTGTCGTGAACCGAGTGTAGGTGCTCCACAAAGTGTCTCCAAGCCTCCGCTTAGTCTCCCTGATGCAGAGAAGGCCACATCAGGAACAGTGGACACAATGGACCACGTTAGCAGATATCCAGGTGAAAATCTGTTTAATGTGGAAGGTTTTCTTGGGGCCTGGGATGGGGGTGAGGGGGGAGGTGTAGGGACAGGTGTAGCACTTCCTGCGGTTGCAGGGAAAAGTGCCAGGGTTGGTGGAGCTAGTGGTGAGTGTGGAGTGGACGAAGGAGTCGCAGAGAGAGCAGTCCCTCTGGAAGGCCGATAAGGATGGGGAGGGAAATATATCCTTCATAGTGGGGTCAGATTGCAGGTGGCGGAGAATGATTCGTTGAACTAAATAGCCACTTGTTTCTACCAAATCTCACTTTGTAAATGCACCCTGATGCCGGTCCGTCTACAAATGATTAGCCTCCACCATTACTTGAACAAATTAGCAGTATAAACATGGTTTGCGATGAGTTTCAGTAACTTGCTTTTAAAAGAAGCTGCAACTCCCTCCACAACATTGGCTTTCAACAGTTGCTTCCTCATTTCAGTCCACAATGAAAAATGTGAAATAAAAAGATGTTTATAGCAATATCCTGTAATGTGACAATCCAGATGCCTTATGTTAGCCATATGCAACACTTCATAGACTGAAGGAGTGGGTAAATGCATGGCCAATGCAGTATTCTGTGGATAAATGTGAGGTTACCCACTTTGGAAGCAAAAACAGGAAGGCACGTTATTGAGTGAAAGGCTGTGAATTGAGAGAGGGGAATGTGTAAAGAGACCCGAGTGTCCTCGTGCACCAGTTGCTGAAGGTAAGCATCAAGTGCAGCGGGCAGTAAAGAAAGTAACTAGTATGTTGACCTTTACAGCGAGAGTTCGAGTACAGGACCAGGGATGCCTCGCTGCAATTATACGGGGCCTTGATGAAACACACCCATAATGTTGTGTGTTGTCCTGGTCTCCTCATCCAAGGAAAGATGTTCTTGCTATGGAAGAAGCAGAAGATTTACCAGACTGATTCCTGGAATGCAAACTGAAAGAACTGCGGATGCTGTAAATCAAGAACAAATGAAACCAATGAAGACCAAAATGTTAACTCTGATTTGTTTCTTCACAGACGCAGCCAGACCTGCTGAGCTTTTCCAGCAACCTCTGTTTTTGTTCCTGATTCCAGAAATGGCGGGACTGACATATGAGGAGAAGTTGACTCAATTAGATCTATGTTCGCTGGACTTCAGAAGAATGAAGGGTGGTCTCATAGAAATCTTTCAAGTTCTAACAGGATGAGAAAGGAGAGATACAGGAAGGATGCTCTCAACAGCTGGGGACTTCAGAACCAGGGGTCACAGTCTAAGAACATGGGATAAATTATTTAGCATTAAGGTGAAGAGAAATTTCTTCTCCCAGAGATAGTGAGCCTGTAGGGTGTGCATTGACTTCAAGATGGAGTTGGGTATAGCAGTTGACGCTAAAGTGATCAAAGGATATTGAGGAAAGCAGAATCAGGCTGTTAAGTTGCATGATCAGCCTTAATGTCATAGAGTACAGAAACAGACCCTTCTGTCCAAGATAACAAAGTGTGACACTGGATGAACACAGCAGGCCAAGCAGCATCTCAGGAGCACAAAAGCTGACGTTTCGAGCCTAGACCCTTCATCAGAGAGGTCCATCTAGTCCAACTAATCTATGTTGACCACAGCTCCAAACTAAACCAGTCCCATCTGCCTGCTCCTAACCCAAATCCCTTCAAACCTTTCCAATTCATGTACTTATCCAAATGTCTTTGGAATGCAATCAGCACGAAGGTGCACCCACTACTCTTGGGTATTTTGTGATTGAAATTGGGACAGTCACTACGTTTCCAAATTACTCCAGCAGTTGTAATGTACATTGGGATGTTCTGAAGTTGTGAAAGGTATTAAATAAATGCAGAACTTATTTTTCACCAACTCAGAGCTAACAAGAGCCAGTCTGATGTCCTTCATTCTGTTAAGGAATAAACAAATTTCTGCTGCTTCCGACTGGTGAAGGCCCCAGGATTGGCTCCACCTCTGAATGGATGGTGAGAGCTAAAAGAGAATGTGATAGATATTAGAAGACAGTTGAGGGTGAGAGGGCAAGAAGGAGCACAAAATATGTAATAATGGGAGAGGGAGACAGAAAGCTTTTGAGAATGAAAAATAGAAATTTTGAGAAAGCACTTACAGACCTAGATAACACAAAAGGAGCTGAAACCCTTTGTCTCAGTTGGTACAGAGCCTCTGAACAATCTTGAGTTCATTGTTGACTAGTTTCAGCAAGGTGAGACATAATTAAAGGACCTGACCTTTGTTAAGGCACCCACCTACATCGCCTAAATTAAAGGCATATAAAATGTCACTATTGAATACGCTTGCCGCAAAGTGGCAATGTCCCTACCCCTGAGCCAGGTGGCCCGGGTTCAAGTCCCACCTCTAAATCTTTTACTAGAAAATAGGTGAAAAAAATTAGAATGTAATTATTGAATATTCTTGCAGTGCAGTAGTAGCATCTATACCTCTGAACCAGAGGCCTAGGTTCAAGTCCCATCTTTCCAGGAGTGTGCACTAACATTCCTGAATGAATTGATCAGAAAATATCTAAAATGTACCATGAGACCAAAGCTGACATAGATTGTACAGTAATTTGAATGATTTTGCATCAATTTTACTGAGAAATGCCAAGTGCACCTCAGTGTTTTGAAATACCGGATTGTGGTTGGGTGTGCATTTATTCAGAATTAAACAGAAATAGAGGAAAATGTTGGAACGGCTCAGTGGGCTTGTCAATTAGTTTTCAAAAACAAAGTCCAGCCAACAACCGGGTGCAGGTCCGACCTCAAAACCAAGTGTGGGCAGGCTTGACCCTGTCATTCACTGACTTGTCGCCCAATCCCCTGGCTAATTAAAACTTTTACTGGGCAAATATTTTTATTAATACTCAAATAGTTTGAATAATCAGCAGCATTTTAAGAAATAAAGGAATAATGCCTGTTCTTGGACAATGCTATCTTTCAGATGATACATTAAGCCAGGGTTCTATATGACCACACAGTTGGACATATAAGATCACTCATAGAGGCAGCAGGATATTGTGCATAAACCATGAGAAAGGTGTGTATCTGAAGCATTGGAGTTGGGAATAACTGTAGCGCTTAGTTTCCCACTAACAAGTAGTGAAATAGAAATACCTTAAATTGCAAATTGCTCTGTTCTCCTTTCAATCTATTGCAAATCTATTTAATGGGCTTTCAAAGAATCTACCAATGCTATTGTTTGAGTTAATTTACTTTATTGTCACATACCCAAGTACATTGAAAAGCTTTGTTTGTGAGCAGTCCAGGAATATCATAGCAAGCAAGGACGTACAGATCATCGGGTGCTCAGACAGAGTGAGGCATACAAGTTACACGGCATAGGAGATGTGTGAAGCAAGATCAACATAAATAAGATCAACATATTTAAGGTTAGGGATTCAATTCATCAGCCTAATAATGGAAGGGAAGAAGCTATGCTTGAACCTGTTGGTGCCAATGTTCAAGCTTCTGTATCTTCTGTCTTGGGGAAGAGGTTGGAGGAGAGCATTACCAGAGTGGAGAGAGGAGGGTAGGGGAGTTTGATGATATTGGCAGCCTTTCCACAGCAACAGGAAATGTAACTGGAGTCCTTGGATGGAAGGTTGACTTCCGTGATGGCCTGGGCTTTGCACACATCCTTCTGTCATTTGTCATGTAACTGAGCAGAGCAGTTGCCGTACCAGGCTATTATGCACCTGGACAGCATGCTTTCTGTGGCCGATCTGTAACAGTTGGTGGAGGTCGTCATGGACTTGCTAAATTTCCTAAGCTGCCTGAGGAAGAGGAGGTTTGTTGTGCCCTCTTGACCACCTCATCCGTGTGGCAACTCCAGGACAGATTGTCGGTTATTGTCGCTCCAGGGAACTTCGAGCTCTCACCCCTCTCAACCTCGGGCCTTTGATGTAGATGGGGGCGTGTTCCCCTCCTTGCTTTCTGAAGTCAATAATCAGTTTTATTGTTTTGATAACATTGAGAGAGAGATTGTTGGCATTGGACCACATCACCAAGCCCTCTATCTCCTCTCTGTATTCTGACTCATCATTGTTTGATATCCATCCTGCCATGATGGTGCTGTCACCACACTTGTAGATGGCATTTGTTCAGCATTTGGGTACACAGTTGTGGGCGTACAGGCAGTAAGGGAGGGGGCTGAGAACACATCCTTGGGAGGCTCCAGTGTTGAGGGTTATCATGAAGGAGTTGCGGTTGTCTGTCTCCACTGATTGTGGTCTTTGGGCCAGGAAGCTTAGGAGGACAGAGTGGAGATCTCAGGTCTTGGAGTTTTGAGATCAGTCTGGAATGGATAAATACAGTATTTTAGTTTAAATTAACGCATGCAAATCTGTTACCTTATAATTCTTCAAATTCAACACATTTATTTGTCAGAAATACAAATTTCCTGATGCAAACAATTGTCGGCCATCTGTGTGCTCATAAATTACTGAAAGGCTGCGAGTATTGTTGTTTGTTCTTCAAAATTATTTCAACTGCATATGTTGCTCCATGTTCAGTTGAGACAATAGTCAACAGAAAGTTCATCAACACCCAGAGTCTTAAAGGCACAAGGATTAAAAAGAGCAAATGCACCAGAATTCTATACTAAATAGCTGTTCATTGCTGCACATGTATATGTTTTTTCTTCATTCTGTGACTTCAAATTACAACATTACCATAAATTAATCATTTATAACATGAAATGAATTTGCAAATCATACTAGTGGCAAACCTAGCATGAACAGCTTTTTACATAAAAAAAATTCTGTCAAGTTTTCAATGAGGGATGGACCAGTTATTACCAGAAATCAGGCTGTTGCTCATACTGGTGCTTTGATAGTGAAGTCACATAGCTACCTTCCTACGGGCATATGGTGGTCTTATGCAGATTCTGAAGAGAAATCCAATGCTGAAAATAATTATCCAATAAACCAGTTGTATTCTTTTATGACTTGGAGTTTGAATCTACCCCCTATTGAGTGTTGCATCTGGCCTGCCTTAATCTGTCCTGAAGCACTCAAACTTTAATACTCAATTTACATCCCCTACAGATTTTCATATGCTCTTTCATTTATTCACTGTAGAGTTTTAAGAATTATCTATTTATTTTCAGTGCTTAAATCCAGAAGTGCCCATCAGTCTTGGAAATTAGTGGGAGGAAACATTGTCACAATTAAAATTCATGGAAATTATCTTTTGTGGCAGCATTTCCTTTAATATTGCTTGGTGACAATTTTGAGAAACAGAACTGAATGTTTCTATTAAATCAATACTGTCTATTAGTTGGTGAACAACAATTGGTCTTAGATTTAGATGGGAGGGCATTTTAGTTTGCACTGAAATCGAACAGACCCTGATCCTCATCTTAGATAAAGTTAATCGATTGAAGAACAATTTTTTTGCACAGCTTGAGTGAAATGAATACTGTAAATTTATGAATACTATTATGTAAATATGCTGTTGAATAATGCAAAGATAAAGAACATATAGACTATTTCTTCACTCTTTTACCTTGCTAATCTGTGTAAACAGGTATTTAACTATCTTTGTACAGGATAGTAAATTTATGTCCTGTGTCTTTCACAAAAATCACAGTTAAGTGGATGATTTGGACTGATAATAGTTTTATTTGCTTATTTACAAACCTAACTACCTTGAGTGAAAATTGAATAAATGCAACTTTACCTGATGTAATTTGAAGAAGTAAAATGCATTTCTTCATTTCAGCTACCATCAGGTTCTGAAGAAGGGTCACTGGACCCGAAACATTAATTCTGATATTTTCTTCACAGATGCCCCAGACCTGCTGAGCTTTTCCAGCAACCTCTGGATTTGTTCCTGATTGACAGCACCTGTAGTTCTTTCAGTTTTTGTTCATTTCATGTTTAACATTGAATTTAAATGCATTTAAAACTCATAAACTCTCACGTAAGGAATAAACCTGCTTTACAATTTGTGAACTGCTCTCAGAATAGTTTTGTCTTAAGAAGCAATTGCACTTGAAATATGCGGTATTGGGAGTGTCACCCACCCAGCCAGAGCCCCGCATCAACTCTTTTTGTGAAGGCTTATTGAATTATGTGCCAATCAGTCACGTACGTAGGCTTCAGTATCATATAACATGATCAAGGACCCTGAGGACAGACATCCCATTAATTGACAACGGCTGGCCAGTCAGCGGGATGAAGTCTTGGAGTTGGGAGATGGATGGAGCTTGGACATGACAGATGCTGCTGATGGTTTACTAAGTGTTTGCCTGCATGATACATACCACAAATAATTGGGTTCTGTTGAGCCAAATTTCTTGAAATTTATTTGCAACACTAATAATATATAAGGCTGCAATATTACTCATTTAGACAGCAGTCACAGACTTACAAATTATGCTTACTGATGCTACTATATACCACATACAGCCAACTGACTGATTATATTGACTCCATTGTGTAGAAAGATTGACTCAAAGTATATGTGGGACCATTGCCAGGTGCAACCTGTTAAGGTACAGCAGTATTGAAAATGGTGGCCATTGTGCCAATAACCATTGCATTAGTGGTGTCTTTGATTTGTCACTCAAAAGTATTTTGCTAAAATAGTTACCAGAATGTAATTATATCTTGGACATGGAAAATATCAGTGAAAATCTTACACCATAGCTTAGAAGGAATCTTAGGTAAAAGAAGATTGTTGAAATTAACATGTTCCTCACATTTTGATTGGTCAGTCAATGTCCTTATTTATGCCAGGCCAGTGTATCGATTCACATGCCACTTTGTTTTTCATCCTGCACTCATGACATATATGTATGTTGTCTGCCACGCCTTGATGTCAAGCTTGCACAAGTGTGACTAAGTTGCTTTTGAATATTGCATTCCTGGAGAGTACTTGTGTGTATCTGATTGACCGGAATGAATGAATTATTAGATCCATTCAGGTCACCTTTTGTTGATGATCTTCTTGAGCTGTTGTGGCCAATCATTATCAAATGTAGCTTCCTGCCTCTCCACTGTTCGGCTGTATCCAAAATATGCAAGATTATTTTTACAATTTGGAAATACTAGTGTTGTCACTGATGGTTTGGTTAAATCATGAATTATAAAAATAAGTAGATCTGTGCATACTGCTAGTCTAAAAATAGGTGGCCCATCCATTGCAACAATTACAACAGTCCAGATGTTCTTCATAAGGACCTAGATTAATGGGTAATGCCAATGTCTGGGCTGTCCTTTGCAGCTAGCTTATTTTGTGTGGACTGCACAATGGTGTGCCAGCTTCCTGAGTATATCTTGTTTATTTTATTTGAACTGGCACGAGTATCAACCTTGGCAGATAGTGCATGTTATCCATTCCTTTTGAGATATATCCCTGAGATTGAGGTCAAGGATTTTAGTTCTCTGACAGTGTCCACTCCATGTTTCAGGTTTATTGCATGTACTGTCTACCCAGGGTCTGTTGGCTGTAACTTTGTTGTTACCTCTTGGACTTTGTTGACATACATCCTTGCTATGGATGGAACTTTGGAAGCTTCTTTCTCATTGTTCCTTTGTTGGGTCTTCTTCACATTCTGCTGTGGAGTGAATGGTCTACTTCTGTTCCTAGTTTTCTTTGTGTTGTACTCTGTCCTTCCCCGGGTGATTGGACCTGCTACACATTTTAGCTTAACATCCTCTTCCTGAATAGAGGTTGAATATGCCACGAAAACTGGACACTGTCTTGACGGATGAGACAAACCACATCTCATTGCAAAATGCCAATATTCCACTGAACCTGTTGATGGCAGCAATAGTGTTCCAGAGTCATGTACTCTCAAATGCTACCAGCCCACTACAATTACTTCAAACTTGCATGTTTCATCCGGTGGTTTCATCCAATGATATAGTCCCTGATATAGTCCAGAATCACAAAATAAAGCTTCATCACTCAATTTTTCTTCCCTTTGCTTCTCCAGTTTTACTTAGGGCTGCCATGATACTGGTTGATCACTCTTTTCCATCTCATTCTGTCAGTCACCTATTCCTCTCCCAATCTGACTGTACCGAATCCATTCCTGACTGCGCCTTTCCACCTCGTCTTAGGCTGTTTTCATTTCCTTCTTCCTGGCAGTCCCATCTCCATCACTTGCCTCATCACATGTCTGATCTCTGTCTCTTTCTCTCTCTGTCTGTCTTTACAACAGTTGACCAGACCATTTCAATTCCTTCACAGCTACTTCTTTCCATGTTCCCACAATCTTCACTGACCACTTGATTTGCTGGTTCCTGACTTTGTCCCTTCTTGTTACTCCACAGTATCCGCACCTCATTGGTATCCAATTACTGTTCTTCTCTCCATAATGTTGCCTAAGCATCTACACTACATAATAAGGCTGGTCTCACATCTGTCTTGTCAGATCATCTTTTCATTTTCTGTGATACCTTTCTCTCACAGAGCACATCAGTATAGTTCTTCCAATTACTCTAATCAGAGTTAATCCATTTCCATTTTTCCATTTTCATATTTACATCTTCAGCTGCCACTGATAGCAGGTCCGTTATGTGACTCACTTTCTTCAAAACTTCACCCATAGCCTTCATTCTGATCTTCTGCACTGTCACTCCAGACTGCACCATTATACAACAATAAACCCCAACTGTTCTTCTGTTGTGAGCAATTCAATAGGGCATTTGAGGTAATCCTGCACACTGGGTTAGGAATCAATAAGTGAGAATCTTCCAAGCAATGCAGAAAGAAAATATGAGTCACAGTCTCAGGCGAGTTGGCTCTTTTAATAGAATTGGTCCAATTCAAATCAGGTACATTTGGAACGAGAAAATATGAATATCTAACCCTACTTAAATTGTAATTGCTTGTGGTTTTTATATGTTACCAGTAAATTGTCTGTGGCATTGTTCGCAAGTAGTCTGTGACTGAATTTAATGTTTGCTCTTGACATTGTAGTCTTGCATATGCTTGACTTATCTCCACACTTGTAAGTTCATAGAATTTTAAAATTTGACCAATCCGGAAGTAAAGGGGCTGAACATTGGCAGATGTGAAACATATTTTATTGTGGGAATACTTTACTGTTTGTTTTAAAGTCTCAGTGCAAACAGTGAACTACAAAAGGTCCAAATTTACAGCTTTACATGTCATATACTGCAAATAGTTAACAGGCAGAATATATTACGCTGCTATGATGCTAGCAGCAAATTCAGCAAGATGTACATTTTTGAGAAGGTGATTTCTCACTCACTGTAGATATATAGCTAATATGTTAAAAAGAAATGTTGGAAGAGAAATAACGGTCCTGCTTTCAGTCAACTTTTTTGGAAATATTTCTTTCAATGTTGCTTTCAGAAAAATACAATTGTGCCACATTTAAAACCCCCAGCAGAAATTTCTAGTCCCTAAACGACATGGGCAATGGCAAGTCAGTTGGGAAATAAGCAAGGCCATGCTGGAAAAATGAAATTCTCAGTGTCAAGTAAATAGAAGTCTTTCTTCCCACGTAAGAATTTAATGGCTAGATGAGAATTCCGCGAGTGAGCAGCAAGGGGCCTATTTGCATGTTTTAACATCTCATTATTCTCAAATCGCGCCTCATTTATTTGCAGTTTGCTGTTTTCCCAGATAGTGGAGAGAAACTGGATGGCACCCATTCCTGACATAAAACCACAAGTGGGTCCTCGGTGGCTGCAGCCCACCGCTGTTTTCTTTGTGGCTTCCATCTGGGGCAGATTCCTCACGGCACGCTGCAAGGACAGCTATTGCTTGCCCCAACTATGTCCACAGAGATTCAACTTGGATGTTTCCAGCATCCCTGTCTTTCCCTCATGTATATTTCTGCCGCTCTCAGGCTGACAGCATTTTCCTTTAAATTCCAATGGGCTGCGCCAGCATTTATTCCCCATGCTAGTTGCCCTTGAGGAGGTGGTGGTGAACTGCTGCAGCCCCTGTGCTTTATGTATAGCCACATGCCTTGGGGGGAGGGTCAGATCTCGAGGATTTTGACCCAACAACAGAGAAGGAATGGCGATGTATTTCTAAGCCAGGATGGTGAGCACCTTGGAGGGGAACTTATGTCTTCCTGCTGCTCTTGTCCTCCGTGACGGTAGGGTTTGTGCGTTAGGAAAATGATGTTTAGAGAGGTTTTGTGAATTTCTGCAGAGCATCTTGTAAATGGTACGCACTGCTGCCACTGAGTATCGGTGCTGGATGCAGTGAATAATTGTGGATATGTTGTCAATGAACTGGGCTGCCTTGTCCTGGATGTGTCAAACTTCTCATGTTGTTGAAACTGCACTCATTCAGGCAAATGGGGAGTATTCTATCAGATAGCCGATTCATTCATTGTTTACAGTCGACTGGAAAATAAAACAAAAAATTGCAGGTGCTGACGATTTGAAACAAAAACAGAAATTAATGTACCAATGAAGAGTCACCAGTCTCGAAACGCTAACTCTGAAGAATCTTCTTGACTATCCTGAGCCAGCTGCCCTTCCTTGCAAGCGCTGACAAAATACACTCCACCTGTACTATTTCTACAGTTTTCATATCCATTTGTTTTCCCCTTTACTGAAGACTTCTTTAGTATTCCTATTACTGCAGTAGGCCCTTCATTTAACTTTCAGCCATCATCTTCAGTATGTCCAGTCTTATTATAATAGAAGTTTATTTTTAATATCACTTTAGATTCTAGTATTTCTCCTTTGTTAATTAGCTTTCTCTTATTTCAGTTTCTTTGCTGGTTTCCATATGACCACATGTAACTGCCTGTGTGAGATGCTGACCTGGATGGGTACAGGTCCAACAATATTCGAGAAGCTTGACATCATCCAGGACAAACAGGCCATTTGATTGGCACCATACCCACAAACATTCACTCCCTCCATCAGTGACGCTCAGTAGCAGCAGTATGTGTCCCTCAGCGAAACATCCTGCAGCAATTCACCACGCTCCTTAGACACCACCTTCGAAATTCATGATTACTACCACCTAGAGGTTGAAGGCTGCTTGACTTGCTGTGTTCATCCAGCTCCACACCTTGTTATCTCGGATTTTCCAGCATCTGCTGTTCCTATTATCTCTGTAGCTAGGAAAATATTAGTTTTTATGCAGAAGATAGGGTGGGCAGCAAAGGTAAGGAGTAAACGATAGGTGGGATAGAGCATTGTAAGTCCTGGATATTTGATTTCAAAGCAACATAGTTACCCATTCTTCTAATCAATGAAGTAGAGGAATGAAGATATTGAGAGACACTGAAGAAGATCAGTCACCAAAGCTGCATTTTGTCTTCTAGAGGGACTAATGAAGGAAAAAGATTGAATAGAGATCTACATAGAGGATACAAACCAGCCCCATTCTATAGAATTGGGTAAAGAGTGACATAGTAAGTCAGGAAGTTGTAGTTGGAGTAACACAGCAAACTCCTACAGAAGGAATTGATTATTAGTTAGGAAATGACTTATCTGTTTCGAGATATTATCCTCAGCAAGTGTTTGAACAATGAAAGTGAAAGTACTTCAGATTCTATAGGAGGAGCACTGTGAATTGTTTCCCAACTATGTAATGACTAGATATCAGGTCTAAGGTAATGTAACCAGATAAAAGTTAAATTTTATGTGTTCTATGCTCAGAGAAACAATGAACAGTTTGGGAATAATAGTTCTTGTCTTCAGCTTATCATTGACAATGTCAGGGAGGTGTAAAAAATGACATCAAACTTTAAAGGTTATGGTTAGAGATATTGTTGTGGATGTTCTGCTGAACTAGGATAATGGAATTCTGTCATTACCATTTGCCATTGAAAATGCCAGTAATAAGTTCCAGGATTTTGGTCTTTTTGATCTGATGTACAAAAATAAGATCAGCAGACAGATTAACTTAATTACTGAAGCTCAGAAACTACACTTAAAACCTCTGTGTCAAATTTAAAATCGTCCCCTTTCATTGGAATGGATGAAAATGGTGTTTTTATCAGTGCAGCTTTTTTGACAGAATGTTGAGTGTACATGTGAGAAAAAAAGTTTACAATTAATCAATTTCAAATCAAAAGCTAGTAGTAATATCAGCAGCGAAGGCTTAGTTACGTTCAGCTGTGATTCATTTTGTTTGCAATATATGTGTGATTTTCACATTTGTATTGCCAGCAGCAATGTATTGTCAAAATGAAACAACCTTCTCTGTTTGGCTTGAAACAGAGTTTTCTATAATGCATTGCATATAAAAATGCACCTAGGTTGTGTACTTATGGGAGTGCGACTCTGTAATTTCGTTTTCCCATCCATTTATGGCACCAAAATTCTATTTCCTGCAGATTATATCTTTGTGTCTAAATCCTAACAGGATTCATGTCAAGCTTTCATGTTTCTGGGGAAAGAAAAGGATCCTGCAAAGTCTTCTAAACTGAGAGGCAGAACAGTTTGGTGACAGTAGAAGGGCCAGATTCATTACAGAATTCCTTTACAATGTAGCCAACCCTAATTGCAAGAAGTAGTCTTCTGTTTTTGACGATAGGAATTTTAAAATTCATAGATTCCATTAGAACTTTATATTTTACTCAGCTGAATAACTGTTATCAGAGTATTAATTGAAATGCTCTTAGAAATTTTGCTATTTGAATTATGTTATTTCTATCAATGCAATTTACGTGCTGATCATTAATTCAGTCAACTCAATTTAATTATGTTTACAAGAATTTTTACTGCAGATTTTTGTGCTAACTTTTTTCATTTTCTGGAGAGAAGTGGGCAAGATTGCTTTCATAATTTTTATTGTTTGTACAAGTTTTGATTAGAGTAAAAATTTCAGTGGTATCTGCCTGCAATTTTCATGCAGGTAAAACTAATTATAAAGCATAGCATTGACCCTTGTCTCAGGACCCGAAGATATGACGGTATATGGATGGCAAGCTTGAAAGACATAAGATAACTGAAGTTACTTCATATGGAACAGTGTCTGGGGAGTCAGTCCAAGTGAGATCATTTATGATATTTAAAAGAAAATACAAGTTGCCCTCAATTTCATGTTATATTTGTTTTGAAAATGTGTGGTAGAAAGCAGTGCAGTAGTGACTGTTGATGGATAACTTTCCATTTCAACCATCCTCTGACCTCTAGTAATAGATATTATTGAATACATGGGTGAATATTTGCTTTATTCATTGCTAACCGTAACTCAAACCTTGAACATCACCCCAAATGTATCAGCACGTTATTTTTCGATTTTGGTACACCAGCAGGCTATGGGCTGTATGAATAAGAATCCCAATTTGATTGATTGTAAACGGAATATGGAGCTTATGTCGGTTGTTGAGAATGTGCCCTGTTGTAAGTTGGCAACTTTCACTTGACCCTTCATGCAGCTTTTTCAATGAAGACCAGATTGTCTGTACTTTTAGATAACTCCTGTCCGTTTGCTGATTCGACCAGACAATTATCTAGTGAAGGAAAATATGGGCATAATTTCAAGTTGTGTAAGTGGAAAACTTATGAATGAGCATAAGTTACGAGACAAATTAAAGCTTCTTTAACCCTACTCCCTTTAGAACAGGTATGACGTGGCAATACTGTGCATAATCTGCATTGAATATTGCAGCAGTTTTGTTTTAGTCGTTCATGGGTCAGCATTTATTGCCCACTCGTAATAGCTTTTGAATTGAGTGGCCATTTCAGAAGGCAGTTAAGAGCCAACCACATTGCTGTCGATCTGGAGTCACATGTTGGCCAGACCAGATAAGGACAGCAGATTTCCTTCTATTATGAATTAGTGAACCAGTCGGATTTTTACAGCAGTCAACAATGGTTTCAGGGTCACTGTTAAATTTCTAATGTCAGTTTTTTTACTGAATTCAAATTCCACCATTTCCCTTGTCAATAAGGCCTCTTCAGTAGTCCCCCCCCCACAGCTCCTGCTTCTTTCACCTTGGAGAACAAGGGTAATAGCATATGGCAGCAGCATCAGCTCCAAGTTCCCTGTGCACCACCCTGATTGGGATGTAATCACTGCTTCTTCATCATTGCTGGGACAAAATCCTGGATGTGCCAACCTAACAGCACTTTGGGAGTACCATACAGAACACAGCAGTTCAACAAGGCATTTCACTACCTTGAGGGCAACCAGGATTGAATGATAAATTCTGGGTCTGCAAATGCCAAGAGTGAGTAGAAGTTGGTTTCAGAGCAGAGGTTAATAATAACATTTTATAATTGATTTGATGCTTCTGTATTCCCTTAATATTAAAATGATCTGGCAAAACAAGTAAACTCCTTTAATTACTGAGATCTAACATGCTGCCACCCAATCTTATTCTGTATTTAATCTCATTCAGTTATCTTGCTTGTCTTAGTTGACCTCCATTGGCTTCCTATGTCTCATTCAAAAAAGTCCTCGTTCATTTTTCTGAAGTCTTTTGCTGTTTTGTTCCCTTTTTATTAGATAAATGATTCCTTGCAGTTCAGCCACAAGTATGTTACCCAAATGTAAGGTTTGTGCTCATACACAAAAATATAGTAATTATCATAATTAGCCAATAGAGTGGTACCATCTTGTTTTCTCACAGATCTGAGGTGATCAGATTGGACAGATTGGACTTGTGAAAATCCAAGAGTTTTTCCCCTGAATGCCGTTCTCTAGAATACGAAGAGCTTATTTATCTCTTCCACCGAAGAATCTTCTCCCTTGATATCGCCATGTTGCCTGACGCTCAGAAGAGTGTAAGGAAATGAGATTCCTCTGTACAAAACATAATGGATGTTCCCATGAATCGAGGGGATGGGAGATGTTGGCTTCTTCTCCGTTAGACTTCATGGCCCTGTTGGTGTAATCAAACTGTGATGTCCATACCAATTCTAATTTAATGAGGTATCACGATGTGACCAACTCAGAGTGCACAATTTAGCTGAAAGCTGACCATGATTTGATGAGGAAGAATGTCAATAACAGATTCAAACTCTTCATGGCAACATCATCCAGCCTTAAATATTACATCTTGCCAATTTTAACATGATAGATTTCTGCTACCACCCTGCTGATTTTTTAAAATTTTGTTGGCAAATCCATAATGATCATGAGAAAACAGTTCAGAACAAAGGACTCCTCCACATCGGAGAAGCCAAGCAAAGGCTTGGGGATCATTTTGAGGAACACCTACGCTCGGTTCACACCAAACAACTGCACCTCCCAGTCGTGAACCATTTCGACTCCCCCTCCCACTCCTTGGATGACATATCCATCCTGGGCCTCCTGCAGTGCCACAACAATGCCACCCGAAGGTTGCAAGAACAGCATCTCATATTTTGTTTGGGAACTCTGCAGCCCAATGGTATCAGTGTGGACTTCACGAGCTCAAAATCTCCCCTCCCCTGACTGCATCCCAAAACCAACCCAGCTCGTACCGGCCTCCCTAACCCATCCTCCCACCTATCCACTCCTCCCACCTCAAGCCCCACCCTCATCTCCGATCTACTAGCCTCATCCCGCACCCTTGACCTGTCCGCCCTCCCCGGACTGAACTATCCCCTCCCTAACTCCCCACCTACACTCACCTTTACTGTCCCCTCCTTGCCTCCTTGACCTGTCTGTCTCCTCTCCTTTATCCATCTTATGTCTACCTCCCCCTTTCTCCGTATTTATTTCAGAATCCCCTTCCCCTCTCCCATTGCTGAAGAAGGGTCTAGACCCAAAACATCAGCCTTCCTGCTCCTCTGATGCTGCTTGTCCTGCTGTGTTCATCCAGCTCTACACCTTGTTGTCTCAGAACAATGCTCTGCCTTGTTCCCATCTCTGCGCATATCCCTTCACCCTCACCCAGCCCCTTCCCAAAATTAAACACCCACTTTCTAAGGATAGGTTTGACTGAATCAAAGCATTCAGTAAATGGCCAGACAGAAAAAAAAATATATCCTCTGCCATGTTTGACACCACCTTTACTGAATAGATAAGCTATTACTTTGACTCAGGCATGGAGTGTTCAACAGCTCTCAAGAGGGAGAGAAAACATTTTTGTGGAAGGTAGAATGTGTGCAGTGACTCAGAGAACTTGTTCTTGCTCAGGCTGAAGGGGAGGATTCACAAGGGTTTGTTCAAAAAAAATTCTTATTCACCAGCAACACACTGGCAGCCAGCATTTGCAGGGTACGATAGGTTCTGCCTGCTCTACCCTCTGAACTTTGCATCACCCTTTTAAGATGATATCCAAAGCAGATGGTGATGAGCCTGCTTCCTCTATGCAAATAACCCTGTGGTCATAAAATTGGTCATCGTCAGGGAGACAGTTGCATGGCTGATGGAAATTCATCCTCATTCCTTATAAACGGATGGCAGTAACAAGTGAGGCTGCAGGAAGCTAAGACCAATCTTTGTTGCTCTGTACCACTCCACACCTTTACTGCTGGCAGAACCTTCAGCCATTGTATCTTGACTTATATTCCCTCTGTAAACTCTCCCCCTGTGATTCCACCCTTCCTATTTCCAAACCCACCTGCAAATCACTCTTCTTCAACCACAGGTAAACTGTTCTTCCAGCGTCTCTGTCATTTTTTTCCACGCTGCTTTTTTTAAAGGTATTTCAGAGTTCTCTTCTGTGTTAAAGGTGTTGAAACACATATTATAAAATTGTTTTAAATGCTTAATGCACTGTCACCAAGAAGTTATCCTCTAAATGTTGTTTTCTAATCAAAATGATGTCAAATTGTGTAAATTATAATGATGTGTGGAGTGTTTAATGAAACTTTAAAAAACAAATGAACAATGAACTTCTTTAGTCAGCAAAAGAGTAAAATACCATACAAACTCATCAATCAAACAGCATGGGTAAAATTCTGTAGATCAATGCTAAACAATGTTCTTGTGTTTCTTTTGAAGTGTTTCACCATTTTGAAATAGTACAGAATTCATCTTTGTTAATTCCCCATAAAAACAAGTATTGGAAGGCACAGTCCTACTTCAAAGAGTTTGTAACACTAGGCGTTAAGAATCAACCCATGAATTGATGGGCGCTGCACTATGATATTGAAAGGTTACAAAGTTGGTCGTCCGCGGCGCTCTTGTGTAATGGTAACCTTCAGGACAATGTCAACAATGTATGAACGCAAACACTGAATGTTTTTAGTGCTGCACACTTTAAAATTTAAAAAGCAGGAGTTTTAAAAATGGTGGTGGAGTAGGGCTTCTGAGCCAAGGGTTTGTCCGTGCCATCCAGTTTTGTTTCTCGTTTCTTTTCTTTTCTTTTCTTCCCTGTCTTTTCTTTTTTGTTTTGTTTTTCTCGCTTCTATTTTACTTACCTTTTGCTAAGAGCTCAGTTGCAGCAGTAGCAAATACGCCCAGCAGCACAGACTCATGGTGGTTGGCATCAGAGGTGAGTTTGGGTTTCTTGAAGGCTTCTGCATCAATAAGGCAGTCCGCAGAGGTGAGTTTGGGCCCAGTACAGGACCCGGCAGCATCAGCAGCAGTTGCGTCAGTGAGCTGGGCCTGAGACGGACCTTTGGCGGTGGTGGAGTCCAGTGGTACCATATTCGGCAACATCGGTGGCATCTGCATTGGTGCGATCCATCAAGGATACATTGTGATTAGGCCGTCAGTGGAGATGGGATGGCATCAGCATTCACTCCAGCAGCTTCAGTGCAAAGGAGCCACCAGGCCCATGGCTCATGACTGGGCACTTAACAAGGAGGGCTGTGAAGTTCAACACTTTTTCTTTATTTCGTCATTCCTCTGCTTTTACAGTCTACATTCTTGATCATTTTTCTGTGTTTTAAGATGGCACCGAAGAGTGTTGACACTGTACAACACGTTTCACTCTGTTTTGTAACAAAATACATGTGACAATAAATAAATAAGTCAGATCGAGTCAGATGCTTTCCACTTGACAGCTCATTTTGTTAGAGCTTCAAAGAGTTTGACAATTCCAAGCAGTTTATATGCCTTCTATGCAGTTTATTTTTAACAATCTGACAGACCACTTTACCCATCTGTGAAGGGCAGCTGATCTCCTAAGAAGATGTCCCAGCCGATCTGTATCCAAAAAGGTACCTTATTTCTCAAAATGGGCACTCTACTTCACCAAAGGACTCCGGCAGCTTTGGATTTTCTCCTTACAGGTCAGATTTTGGACATGAGAATAAGCCTGAAGTAGTTGCATTTTAATGTGTGCAGTTATTTCTGTGATCTACGAATATACCAACTGCAACCTACTCCTATTCACCTCCTGTGAAAGTGATAAGTTGGAGGATGGGACTTCATCATTTCGGCCTCTGGAACAATTTTCATAATTGTCCAAAATTTTGGACTTGGCGTAGGTCTTGTTGTGGAGTTGCACTGAGACAAAGGCAGCCACGCTGTATCTGTCATTCAGTCACACAACTTTATATTAACATTGCATGAAACTTCAACCTTTGACAACTCTCTGATCTGAGCTAATTTTTCTTCCTGTTTTAAAAAAATGGTTTTTGTGGCCTTGGGCTGAACCTAGATGCATATCCACTGTTTGTCGCAGCAGTGTTTTGTGGTGTTAATTTTCCCCCAAACACTACTTTGTAATATTTTGTAATAACCTTTGAATAATTTATACTGCTGAAGAAATGAGCTGTTTTAAAGCTTAAAAGACTTCATGCTCATTGATATTAAATAATTTGCACCAACATGCCTTTTGAATTTGTCATTAATGATCCTTAATGATTAAATTATTTATATATTTATAAAGCACTGTTTACCTTCAGTCTACTCCTGTGGAATGCAGGTATCACTCACAACATGGAGGGGAATAATAATAAGGTTCACTATGTTCTGGTGTCATCCAGTCATAGAGATGTACAGACCCTTTGGTCCAGCTCGTCCATGCTGACCAGATAACCTAAAATAATTTTTCTCAATTGCCAGCATTTGGCCCATATCCCTGTCTAAACCCTTCCTATTCATATACCCATCCAGATGCCGTTTTAAATGCTGTAATTGTACCAGCCTGCACCAATACCTCTGGCAGCTTGTTCCATGCATGCACAATCCTCTGCTTGAAAGAGTTGCCACTTGTGTCCCTATTAAATCTTTCTCCTTTCACCTTAAACAGATGCCATCTAGTTTTGGACTCTGCCAGCCCAGAGAAAAGGTCTTGGCTATTCACCCTATCCATTCCCCTCCTTATTTTATACACCTCCATAATGTCACCCCTCAGCTTCTGACACTGCAGGGAAAATAGCCCCAGGCCATCCAGTCTCTCCCTATAGCTCAAAGCCCCAAACCTGGCAACATCCTCGTAAATCTTTTCTGAACCTTTCAAGTTACACAACATCTTTCCTATAGCAGGAAGACAAGAATTGCACATAGCATTCCAAAAGTGGCCTAACCACTGTCCTGCACAGCTGCAGCATGACCTCCTAAGTCCTATGCTCAATGCACAGACTAATAAAGGCAAAAATACCAACCACTGAGAAAAGTCGACATAATCATGAGTGAATTGTTTCAGAGTCTCGAGCACAGCAGGGAAAATGGATAGAGACTTTCATTGGCTTGGTTAACTCAGTTGGATGGATGGCTCGTTTGCCACCAGTGAGGTTTCAATTCTCACACTGTCTGAGGTTTACCATGAAGGACTCTCCTTCTCAACCTTTCCCGTCACCTGAGGCGTAATGAACCTCAGGTTAAACTACCACCAGTTGTTTCTTTCTGATGATAGAGCAGGCCTGTTGTGACTTTACTTGGGTCCCAAAACATAACAAAGAACCTTGAATGTTGGAGATGTGAAAATACTGACAGACAATACTGGAGATACTGAGCAAATCTGACAGCATCTTTGAAGTGAAAAAAAAAACAAAGTTTTGAGTCCAATGACCTTTTCTCAGAACTGAAAGCAGATTACATCCCTTGGGATGCAGCTTGTGCTTATTAGTTTTGGAGTGTGAATTCCTTACTCCATGTTTGTTACCCACTCACATACTCCCAGGTCTCTTTTTTATCAGTTGCTTCCAGCACAACCAGCACATTTTCAACTGTTCACACTCTTTGTTCGCAACCATTCAATATCTATCTCTTCCTCCAGTTTACCATCAGCAATCCTTCTGTCTGCTTCTCCTTTGTTCTTTCTATCCATCTCTCTCTGGCTCTCCATATATTCAACTCAAGCCTTCCCCAGCCTTCCCAGCAAACACCATCTCCCAGCATCAGCTTAAATGCCAAAATGTCCTAGCTGCTTTCTGTCCTAACAAAGTGTCACTGGACTCCAAAACATTAATTCTGTTTTTTTTTTCTCTCTCTACCGATGCTGCCAGACCTGTGGGGTTTCTCCAACACTTTCTGTAAATGTTAAGGATTGTGCATTTGTTCTGAAAGCAATCACAATGTTTTATTGTAGATTGAATAATTTATACAGATAGTATAAATTATTAATTTCTGCTGAAGGGGTTAAAATAGTTTGTGTCATGAGCAAAAAAATGAGAAACGATGGTTTAACAGAACTGTTAAAACAGAATTATGTCAAGTATGTAGATTTGTCCTGTAACTTGTTGAGGGTTCATGTTCTGCTTAAAGACATTCAACAGAGGATGGATGAACTGTACTGCTAGGTTACAGCCTGGACAGTAAAGACAACAATTTTACGAATTAGCTAGGTTGGAAAAATAAGAAAGAAAAATAAACTACTCCACAGTTTATCTGCCATCAGAAGATTTAGGTTCAACCATCTTCATTGTAGTCTACCAATAAGACCAAACATAAATCTCCTAGCAACCACTACAGGACCATGATAAGCCTTCAAAATCTGTACTGTCGTGTTGTAATTTGATCTCTATAGTGGTTGCAGATAATTCTTCAGTTTGAAACATTGCACTGACTTGCCAAGAGCTGTGACATATCTGAAATTGATCCATGCAGTCTTGAAAACTCCTCATTGAAATTGATAATGACCAGTTATACAAATCAGTTTTCAATCATGCAGAATAGTATTGCTAATTTAGAATTCATGTGTGAAAGAGAGTAACATTCTCTGGATTATACTTTTTTTTGTCTTTCAAGTGGTTGATGATATTTTGCTGTTATCACTCAGCTTTTTGTTTAATGACAAATAAGCTGTCAACAGTTATTCCAGACTTTACATGAGCAAGCACCATCCTACATAGTTTGGAAGCAATTCAGAGAAGGTCCATTTGGCTTGTTCTTGGGATGAAGGTCTTTTCCATATGAACATGGCAGACCTGTGCTCTTCATAAATCACCTTTGTTGAGTGACTATATATACATTAATTTAAAGCAAATGCTACTTTCTTGATTGTTACCACAAAAGGACCAATCATTTGGCGCAGCACGGTGGCTCAGTGGTTAACACTGCTGCTTCCCAGTGCCAGGCTACCAGGATCCATTCCAGCCTCGGGCGACTGTCCGTGTGGAGTTTGCACATTCTCCTCGTGTCTGTGTGGGTTTCCTCCGGGTGCTCCAGTTTCCTCGTAAGTCCAAAGATGTGCAGATAGGTGGATTGGCCATGCCAAATTGCCCATTGTGCCCAGGGATGTTTAGGTTAAGTGGGCTAGACGTGCGGAGGGGAATGGGTCTGGGTGGGATGTTCTTCAGAGGGGCAGTGTGGACTTGTTGGGCTGAATGACCTGTTTCCACACTGTAGGAACTCTCTGAAAATAGAGAGGACTATTTTATAAATTAGTCTACATTATGATGTGGATAGTTTACATATTTTGATCCAAATTTTACTGTGAGTGGCTACCTGAAAAATTATATTGTCACTGAAACTAAAGGTAGCAAACATCTTGAATAATTACTTTGCATCAGTATTTAAAGTAGAGAGAAGGTCTGCACTCTCAAAATCACAAGGAAATAAATATTGAGTCTGGAATAGGAATTCTAACACAATTAACAGATGCAACATAAAAGCTGTTTTATAAAATGATGGGTCTGAAGAACGACAAGTCCCCCAGAACAGGTTTCCATCCAGATCGCTATAGATGTCTTAATTTTCTTCCAAAGTTCTCTTGATATGAGTACGATTCCTTTAGATTGGAACATTTCTCATGTTACTCCATGATTTCTGTGAGGTGAGAGGACAGACATCTAACACCTCTCATCTGTCATTGGAAAATCACTAGAGACTAAAACTAAGGATGAGGTGACTGAAAACCTGATCACAGACAATGGATTTATGAAAGTTGTATATACTGAATAAACCTAATTTTTGGGAAGTTCCTCTGCTGAACAGGCACATTTTCATGTATATAATTTACAGAAATTTGTAGAATGCATTTGATAAGACCCCTCTAAAAGCCTGTCAGCTAAGGTTGAAACCCAGGAGGCAAATGTAGCAAGATTAGTTTAGGGTTGTTGGAGAAAGGTATTCTGCACCCATGCCCATGAATGTCAATAACTTTTATTAAGCATGCCTACTTTATACAGGAGAGTGTAAGGAATACATTTCCGGAACCCTGCACGCTCAGGTATAAGTTCCATGTGATCTAGCATCCTACTGATCTAATCATAGCAACTAGGAGCAAGAATAGACCTTTCAGCTCTTCAGGCTTGCTCCACAATTAATATGATCTTCGCCACTACCTCAATGTCACATAACTGCTATTTCCCCATACTCCTCAACACCATTAAAATCAAAAAAAACTTAGATGTTTTTGAATATATTTCTCCGTGGCTTTCTGTGGTAGAGAATTCCTTAGGTTCACTACCATTTGACTGAAGAAATCTTTCCCATCTCAACTCTAAATGGTTGACCCCATATCCTAGGACTTGTCTTTGGCTCTAGACTCATCAACCACAGAAAACATCCCTCTCCCTGCTCCTTACATAGACACTCAGTACTCATTTATATAAAGTATAGCCAACCCTTTCCTCCACCAATTATTGGCTTGGATAGGAAACTGACTGAGCGGCAGGAGACAGAAAGTCGAGATAATAGTGGCATATCACTTCTGGTGTCCCACAGAGACTGTGCTGGAGTTCAAAACTTCAACGTATTTATGAGTGACTTAGATGATGAGATTGAAAATCGTATATTCGAATTCGCCAATGATACATATTTGTGACCTAATATTAGCAAGTGTTGGTGGAAACAAAGAGACACAAAGAAACAATGATAGACATGGTGAATAGGCAAAAGTTTTAATACACAATTGCAACGTCATCACTTTGGATAAGAAGGAAAGAAAAGTACTTACTAAATTTAAAAAAAAAACAGAAATAGCCTAGGTCCAAAAAGGTGACCAGGTATTTCCCTTCCCTGAAGGATTTTGGTGAAATAATTGGGCTTTCAACAATCAGTGGTCATTTCACTAGTACTTATGTTAGCTTTCAATTTCAGATTTCATAAATTTAATTTAAACTCTGCCAAGTTGCATTTGGGATTTGAACCCTATCCTCAGAGAATTAGCCTGGATCTCTAGATAACGATTGTTACTATTCCCCAATATGTTCAGTACTGAGCAGGTTGAAATTTTAATGTTTTCTTTAGCTCGTGTTCAACACATCAGAACAATGCTACTTGGTAGGTGGATGTTGGAATCTAAGTACAACATCTTTCTGTATAAAATGCAGTCATTGTGTTGTTATTTATGAAAATAATTCTGCGATTACATTAAGGCACCAGGTAAGCATATTTCGTGTGCACCATACTGATGTATTATGGAGCAATTGATTTCTTTGACTATTTTAGTAACATTTTTAAAGATACACTATCGACTTTTAAAAACTTGTCTGATTAAAAAAATCTATTATCTGGAACAATTGGAAATGCTGTGAAATCATGTCGACAAGATGGTCACTGTCTATGATTTGAATTACCTTCTACTTTTTGTACCTATTGGACACTTTCAGTGACTTTGGGCTCTCTTTCAACCATTGAATATCTTTAACAAAGTGCATGAGAAACTACATCATATGAGGAAATTTAAATGTTAAGATTACCTCACAATTAATTGGTGTTGAAATATTGACTATCCTAATTCTTCTGTTCCATTCCTTTTAGTTCCTGGCTTCCCTTACCCAGCCGCCACTGCAGCTGCTGCTTACCGAGGGGCACACCTGAGGGGTCGAGGACGTACAGTTTATAACACATTCCGTGCTGCTGCACCACCTCCGCCTATACCAGCCTATGGCGGGTAAGTGCAACATCAAAAGGTTCGCAAATAATTTGAGAGGCAAGAAGTATTTTCCAGTGGAGTGCATGCTGGTCTTGGCTCACTGTGGAAAACAACACGGCATACAAACAGTCCAAATACCTGCAGCTAAACGTCTTGGCTGAAGCCATACGATGTAATTGTAATAATTACTAACTTGGACATTTGAATGGGCAGGCGTTTCCCTCATGCTTTGGGATCCTGACACCATGGACTAAATTGGCGTGCTAAGACTGCAATTGATAGTGGGGAGACCATCTCAGACCCTTCCAGAAGGTGGCATCCTATCTCTTTGTCCACTATGCAATTAGAAGGCTGGTCGATTTGGAGTTTACCAGGCCCACTGGGAGAACTGAGTGCTCCTGAGGCAGGTGGATGAACAAAAATAAGGCTACATGTGCCCTGACCAACAGAACAGTGCAGAAATAGACTATCACAAAGCTGAGGGGCCCCTTGGACTCCTCCACTGGACTGGAAGCTGGCCATGATTGTACCTTCTCATGTTCGAGGCCCTGTCTTATGGGCTATGAAGCCTTTGGATCCAATCCGCCTTTAGCCTGCATCTGCGAGGTCACATCCAGTGACCTGGTGCATTCTCAATACTGGAGGCGTGTGCATGTGGAGGGGGTAACACCTACTGTTGGTTCAAGGCCAGGCGGACTGCAAAATCACCCTTAATATGGGTAATCACCTTAATTGAATGTCCACCCCAATGCAGCAGACAGATGATCGCCTTAACAGCCTGCTGGGAAACTTTCCAATGATGGGATTACATCGGGAAACTATTCAACATGGCTTCCCCCTATTTTGGAAGCTACTCTACTTCCAACCCTGTCTCCATACATTGGCAGAGTCCAAGCTGAAGTATTTTCAATGGCATAAATCATTAAATAATGTCTGCCAGTCATTGAATACTGTAGAACATTATCAGATATGTATTTCTTTTGAAGATTACAAACATCTGATTCTTATGGAGGTTGGACAAAGTTCAGGAAATAATTTCCACGATTTAACAAATGAAAGTGGGATTCTTTATTCCTTTCTTTTCTGATCATCATCAGCTCATAGATTAACTCAACCATCACAATTAATTCAACCATCACAAATGTTAGTGGACGTTTCTTTTGCCATGCATGAGCCTTAAAAATCTTCAGACAGTTAATGCTGTGTGGGAGGGTTTAAACTAATGTGGCAGGGGGATGGGAACCAAATATTGGACAGAAAAGAGGTAGGAACGAAAGCTTGTAGGGAACTAGATAATGGAGTCAGTGTGACTAAAGGGAATAGGAGTCGGGGAGCAGATGATGAACACAAAGGGACAGGTGGTCTGAGGTGCGTTTGTTTTAATGCAGGAAGTTTAGTAGACAAGGCAGATGAGCTTAGGGCTTGGATCGGTACCTGGAGGTATGATGTTATTGCTATTACTGAGACTTGGTTGTGGGAAGGGCATGATTAGCAACTAGTTGTCCCAGGATATCGATGCTTCAGGCAGGATAGAGAGGGAGGTAAAAGGGGTGGAGGAGTTGCAGTAATGGTCAAAGATAATATCACAGCCGCACTGAAGGAGGGCACCATGGAGGACTCAAATAATGAGGCAATATGGGTAGAACTCAGAAATAGGAAGGATGCAGTAACAATGTTCGGGCTGTACTACTGGCCTCCCAACAGCGAGCGTGAGATAGAGGTACAAATATGGAAACAGATAATGGAAAGGTGGAGGAGAAACAGGGTGGTGGTGATGGGAGATTTTAATTTTCTCAACATTGACTGGGATTCATTCACTGTTAGGAGTCATGATGGAGCAGAATTTGTAAGATGTGTCCAGGAGGGTTTTCTAGAGCAGTATGTATGTAGTCCAACTCGGGAAGGGGCCATACTGGACCTGGTGCTGGTGAACCCGGCCAGGTGGTTGAAATTACAGTAGGGGACTACTTTGGGAATAGCGACCACAATTCCGTAAGTTTTACAATACTCATGGACAAGGATGGGAGTGGTCGTAAGGGAAGAGTTCTAAACTGGGGGAAGGCCAACTATACCAACGTTTGGCAGGATCTGAGGAATGTAGATTGGGAGAAACTGTTTGAAGGTAAATCCACATTTGATATGTGGGAGGCTTTTAAGGAGAGGTTGATTAGCGTGTAGGAGAGACATGTTCCTGTGAAAATGAGGAATAGAAAAGGCAAGATTAAGGAACCATGGATGACAGGTGAAATTGTGAGACTAGCCAAGAGAAAAAAGGAAGCATACATGAGGTCTAGGCGACTAAAGACAGACGACGCTTTGGAAGAATATGGGGAATGTAGAGCGAATCTGAAATGAGGGATTAAGAGAGTTAAGAGAGGACATGAGATATTGCTGGCAGACATGGTTAAGGAAAATCCCAAAGCCTTTTATTCATATATAAAGAGCAAGAGGGTAACTAGAGAAAGGATTGGCCCACTTAAGGACAAAGAAGGAAAGTTATGCGCTGAGTCAGAGAAAATGGGTGACATTCTTAACGAGTACTTTGCATCGGTATTCACCAAGGAGAGGGACATGACGGATGTTGCGGTTAGGGATAGATGTTTGCTTAGTCTAGGTCAAATTGACATAAGGAAGGAGGAAGTGTTCGGTATCCTAAAAGACATTAAGGTGGACAAGTCCCCAGGTCCGGATGGGATCTATCCCAGGTTACTGAGGGAAGCGAGAGAGGAAATAACTGGGGCCTTAACAGATATCTTTGCAGCATCCTTATACACGGGTGAGGTCCCAGAGGACTGGAGACTTTCTAATGTTGTCCCCATGTTTAAGAAGGGTAGCAAGGATAATCCAGGTAATTATGGACAGGTGAGCCTGACGTCAGTGGTAGGGAAGCTACTGGAGAAGATACTGAGGGATAGGATCTCTTCCCATTTGGAAGAAAATGGGCTTATCAGTGATAGGCAACATGGTTTTGTGCAGGGAAGGTCATGTCTTACCACCTTAATAGAATTCTTTGAGGATGTGACAAAGTTGATTGATGAGGGAAAGGCTGTAGATGTCATATACATGGACTTCAGTAAGGCATTTGATAAGGTTCCCCATGGCAGGCTGATGGAGAAAGTGAAGTCACATGGGGTCCAGGGTGTGCTAGCTAGATGGATAAAAAACTGGCTGGGCAACGGGAGACAGAGGGTAGTAGTAGAAGGGAGTTTCTCAAATTGGAGACCTGTAACCAGTGGTGTTCCACAGGGATCTGTGCTGGGACCACTGTTGTTTGTGATATATGTAAATGATCTGGAGGAAGATGTAGGTGGTCTGATCAGCAAGTTTGCTGATGACACTAAGATTGGTGGAGTAGCAGATAGTGAAGGGGACTGTCAGAAATTACAGCAGAATATAGATAGACTGGAGAGTTGGGCAGATGAATGGCAGATGGAGTTCAATCTGGGCAAATGCGAGGTGATGCATTTTGGAAGATCAAATTCAAGGGTGAACTATACAGTAAATGGAAAAGTCCTAGGGAAAATTGATGAACAGAGAGATCTGGGTGTTAGGTCCACTGTTCCCTGAAGGTGACAACGCAGGTCAACAGGGTGGTCAAGGAGGCATATGGCATGCTTTCCTTCATTGGGCGGGGTATTGAGTACAAGAGTTGGCAGGTCATGTTGCAGTTGTTTCGGACTTTGGTTCGGTCACATTTGGAGTACTGTGTACAGTTCTGGTCGCCACATTACCAAAAGGGTGTGGATGCTTTGGAGGTGCAGAGGAGGTTCACTAGGATGTTGCCTGGTATGGAGGGTGCTAGCTATGAAGAAAAGTTGAGTAGATTAGGGTTATTTTCATTAGAAAAACGGAGATTGAGGGGGGACCTGATTGAGGTCTACAAAATCATGAGGGGTATAGACAGGGTGGATAGCAAGAAGCTTTTTCCCAGAGTGGGGGTTTCAATTACTAGGGGTCATGAGTTCAAAGTGAGAGGAGGAAAGTTTAAGGGAGATATGCGTGGAAAGTTCTTTACACAGAGGGTGGTGGGTGCCTGGAACGCGTTGCCAGCGGAGGTGGTAGACGCAGACACGTTAGCATCTTTTAAGATATATTTGGACAGGTACATGGATGGGCAGGAGAGCAAATGGACACAGACCCTTAGAAAATAGATGACAAGTTAGACAGAGGATCTTGATTGGCGTAGGCTTGGAGGGCCAAAGGGCCTGTTCCTGTGCTGTAGGTTTCTTTGTTCTTGGTTCTTTGTTACTTTAAAAGTCACAAATTTACTCATTGAAGGAAGATTTCTTTTGCATTCAAGTCTTCCCATCATGTCTGGATTTCAAGTTGGTCTCCAGGAAATGGAGATGAAGTGCTGACCTGCTCAAAGTTGTTCAAGGATGAAATTTTGATGTTTGTAGTGAAGTTAATTTAAGCAGCAGGCTGAGGGGATAACATTGGCCCAACATGCCTGGCTTCAATGGGAAGTAATATTGGGCAGCATGTGCAATAGAGCTGTCATGATAATATCATTTTCTCCCCAGGTGGGTTAGGAATACTCACTAAATTCTGGACAGAAAATGCCAGAGACATCAGCTTTGAATTACTGTCAACCTATTACAGAAGAACATTTTGACTCAGTCAGGTGCTAGGCAGAAATGGTAGTCAGTGGGTTCCTGAATCAAGAGCCCTGAAGGTGATTCTCAATTGGGCTGTCAGCCTCATGTCCATAATGTAGATGAGGCATAAGTCTTTGGTTCAGTTGGAAGAATTACTGGTTCACTTTACTTTAATTCAAAGACCTACATAATTACAAGCATGGACTGAAATGAGAGATCAGTTTAAAAGTTTGATAGTTTTCATTTGGTTCCAAGATCCATGCCAGGTACATGGTTCGCAAATGTTACAGAATTTAGTAAGTTTATCAAAATAAGTACAAAAGTTATGATACATAATTAAAAAAACATGATCTTTTTCTCAGTGCTATAATTTGGGTTACCAGCTCACAGTACTGGTTGATTGGGCACTTGTCTCTTGTTCTCCCTGATGATTGAAGTTCTCTTCCTGAATTGGGTTTTCCTTTCTTGTTTATTAAACCACTAAGTATCGGTGAATATTTATCCTCATTAGCCACTACACCTTGTGCATGATCAAAGACATCCTGGATGCTAATTAGCTTGCTAACACAGGAGCAGCACGCGGATTGCTTAAACAATGTACACCTAATTCCAAGATAACAAAGTGTGAGGCTGGATGAACACAGCAGGCCAAGCAGCATCTCAGGAGCACAAAAGCTGACGTTTCGGGCCTAGACCCTTCATCAGAGAGGGGGATGGGGAGAGGGTTCTGGAATAAATAGGGAGAGAGGGGGAGGCGGACCGAAGATGGATAGAGGAGAAGATAGGTGTAGAGGAGAGTATAGATGGGGAGGTGGGGAGGGGATAGGTCAGTCTGGGGAGGATGGACAGTTCAAGGAGGTGGGATGAGGTTGGTAGGTGGGAAATGGAGGTGCGGCTTGAGGTGGGAGGAGGGGATAGGTGAGAGGAAGAACAGGTTAGGGAGGCGGGGATGATCTGGGCTGGTTTTGGGTTGCAGTGGGGGAGGGGAGATTTTGAAGCTTGTGAAGTCCACATTGATGCCATTGGGCTGCAGGGTTCCCAAGCGGAATGTGAGTTGCTGTTCCTGTAACCTTCAGGTGGCATCGTTGTGGCACTGCAGGAGGCCCATGATGGACATGTCGTCTAAGGAATGGGAGGTGCAAGTTGTTTATTGCGAACCGAGCAGAGGTGTTCTGCAAAGCGGTCCCCAAGCCTCCGCTTGGTTTCCCCAATGTAGAGGAAGCCACACCGGGTACAATGGATGCAATATACCACATTGGCGGATGTGCAGGTGAACCTCTGCTTAGTATGGAAAGCCATCTTGTGGCCTGGGATAGGGGTGAGGGAGGAGGTGTGGGGGCAAGTGTAGCACTTCCTGCGGTTGCAGGGGAAGGTGCCGGGTGTGGAGGGGTTGGAGGGAATGGAGGGGACTGTGGAGCGGACGAGGGAGTCACGGAGAGAGTGGCCTCTCCGGAAGGCAGACAATGGTGGGGATGGAAAAATGTCTTGGGTGGTGGGGTCAGACACCTAATTCCAAACTGTTTTCTTTACAAGTGATGATTGTCCTCAAGACATTACTTCCTTGATGTAACAAGCACTTTGTAAGATCATCCCTGTTGTATCAGCTTATCTCTCTTAGCTTACTGACTTCTGAGATCTTTGCCAAGATAATATGGTGCCAGTAGAACAATGTGTGTGTCTGTTTAGAAAATGAAGCAATTAAAGACCATCCCAAATATCCCAACTGCTGTGTCTAACTCGTCTACAAAACTCTAGCACCTTACCAAAAGAGCCATGCGTGACTCTACCATTTTTGTAGATGCCTCTCACAAATGATCTGAATTTATTTTCAAAAGACCATACTTGATTCATTTGTTTTTTAAAAGACTTGTTCCGTACTTCAAGTTACAAAATTAAGTCACTTTAAAACTGAGCCAGTTTACCTGAAACCATTCTACCTCAAAGCATCTTCATATTTGTTTTTAGCCAATGTTTACATTAGATTGAGCCAAATAAACAGCCATAGAACCATAAACCCATTACTTTACTTTTTTTTTCCTGGACTGTACAGCTAACTTTTTTGCAAAAGGTGTATTGTATCTACCCCAACTTAAACAATCAAAAATCCTCACTTGCTTAATCAAGTCAAAATTATTAAAATTAACTCAATCTAATGTAGTTTCCTAGCAGCTGCTGTTCGTGGTGTTTGAATTTCAGATTGTCTGCTTCACTGAAGGCATGATCGAACACTGATAATTAATCAGAGTTTGCAATAGTTAGCTATATTAGATAGCTGATCCAACACTGCATGGAATTCTGTAGCATTTTGAAGCAGGGATATAAGCAACCAACCTAACACAGATAGGAAAATCTTAAATTTCTCAGGAAATTAAAGGATACAGAAAATATGCAGGAAGTTGGGAGAGAAGATGGATAGGCGGTGTTAGATCAAGGAGGCGGGGATGAGAAGAAGGTTGTGGACGTGGGATGAGGCTAGGGGTGGGGAGATTTTTAAACTGGTGAATTCTGTGTTGAGACCATTGGGCTGTGGGATCCCAAGGCAGAATATAAGGTGTTGTTCCTTCAGTTTGCAAGTGGCATCGTTGTGACACTGGAGGAGGCCCGGGTTGGACATGCCACCAATCAAGTGGGAGGGGGAGTTAAAATGGTTGGCAACAAGATGGTGTTGTTGATTATGGCATACAGAGTGCAGATACTTTCTGAATCAGTCACCAAGTCTGCACTCGGTCTCATCGATACAGAGGAGACCACATTGGGAGCAACAGATATAGTAGACCAGGTTGGAGTGTGAACAGGTGAATCCCTGTTGGACTTGGAAAGATTGTCTGGGACCTTGGATGAAGTTGAGAGGGGAGGTGTAGCGGCAGATGTAGCATGTTCTGAGGCTGCAGGGAAAGGTGCCAGGTGTGGTAGGGATGTTGGGGAGTGTGGAGCAGATGATGGAGTCGCGGAGTGAATGGTCCCTACAAAAGACAGATAGGGTTGGGGAGGGAAATATCTCTTTGATGGTGGGGTTGGATTGCAGCTGGAGGAAGCTGGATGTGGAGGTTGGTGGGTGGTATATGAGGACCGGGAGATTCTTTCCATATTTTCATTGGAGGGAGTTGGAGAGCAGAATTGTGAGAAATGCAAGAGATGCAATTGAGGGCATTATCTGTCAATGGAGGGGGGATGTTGTGGTCCTTGAAGTTGGAGGACATTTGGGATGTCCAGGAACACTCCATCTTGGGAGCAGATGCGGTGGGGTGGAGGATTTGGGAGTAAGTGATTGCATTGTTGCAGGAAGGTGGGAGTCGGTGGGCTTGAAGTAGATGTCAGTGCTGAAATGGTTATCGGAGATGGAGATGGAGAGGTCCAGGAAGGGGATGGAGGTATTGGAGATGGCCCCGCCATCGCATCACAGTGGAAAATACAGTCATGGAGTCATACAGCACCGAAACAATCACTTCAGTCCAACTCATCCATGCTGACCAGGTATTATAAATAAATCTAGTTCCATTTGCCAGCATTTGGCCCATATCCCTGTAAACCTTTCCTATTCATATAGCCATCTAATGCCTTTTAAATGTTGTAATTGTACCAACCTCCACCACTTCTTCTGGTAGCTTGTTCCATACACACACCATCTTCTGCATGAAGAAGTTGCCCTTTAGGTCCCTTTTAAATAATTCCCCTCTCATCATAAACAGTAGTTTTTGACTCGCCCACTCCAGGGAAAAGACCTTGTCTATTTACCCTATCCATGCCCCTCATGGTTTCATAAACTTCTATATGGCCATCCCCGAGCCTCCGATGCTCCAGGGATAATACCACCAGCCTGTTCAGACTCTGTAGCTCAAATTCTCCAACCCTGGCAACATCCATGTTAATGTTTTCTGAATCCTTTGAAATTTCACAACATCCTTCCTATAGCAGGGAGACGACAGTTGCGTGTGGTATTCCAATAGTGACCGAACTAATGTCCTGGGCAGCCGCAACATGACCTCCCAATATATGTGGCTGCACTGGAGAATCAGCTATTGTGGAAGGTAATACTAACCTCTGCTGTCTCCTAGCACAGGCAGCATAACAAGTTAGGATTGCACAAATGACCTATCATCTTTGCAAGCTTTAGGTATGATAATTTCAAGCCTTTGGAAAACAAAAGACAAGCTGACCCCGCAACAGGGAGAATTAGTACATGATGAATGTGGTTGATTCATTCACCAGTACGCATCAATCTAACTCTTCCTGATGTGGAGACATAACATTAACAGAAACGGTTGAAAACCGGAAGTCTACATTCCGTAAAACCAGTGGATTTGGTCGCAGTGATGACTGATGGTAATAAATAGGAACCGCAGGACCTGATTTCCAAACAGATAGAAGATTCCCACAGGAAAGAAGGTCCCACAGCGGTCAGTGTTGATCAAGCTGAAATGTAATTACGGTGAACTAAATTAGCACACGAGGGAGAGAGGAATAGAAGGCGATATCTTGATTGGGTGAGAGAAAGTGAAATGGGAGGAGGCTGGTGTGAATTGTTGATCAAACGGCCAAGTTCTATGCTATAAATTCCTTCAATTCTGATTTTGTGACCTGCATCTTACCTTTGCATATTCAAATCCAGATATTTGTTGTCTTGTTAAAATACAATACAAATATATTGAAACTGGTTGAGTATGGGCGAAGAGCACATGCATTTACAGTACTTTATTTACACAGCTGAGTAAACATGCCTCCGTACCTTCATTTATCCTTCTCCATCTTGTGTGAATATCTAAATACTTCTTACCTTTGAGTTCAAACCACACGGCTGTACACTCAGCTTTTTATTTTTGAAGCATTGCAATTATTTTAAATCCTTTTTTTATAATCAGATGAGATTTTTTTTCCTTTGACTGTCCTCATATGCAAACACGTCCAAATGAAGATTCTTTCCGTTTTACTCATCCTGTGTACCAGTCTTCTTAAAGCTGTTCATTTTTTTTATTTGCACTTTCCCCTTTTCAATCTATTAACTCTTTTAGCTACTGACCATTGCATCATTAGTAGGGATAGCCTGTAACCAGTTTTTCATTTCCACAGTCAATTGGTGGTGTGCAGGTCAGTTGTCAGATAGTCAGAACACGTAGGGTTTGTTGGATGGATGTTTATTTTTAAGTTCATTGTTAATTTCATTAAAACAGTTCAGTAAACCAGCGAGCTGATTAATGCCTCATCATTTCTGCTTTATTCCTAACCAAATTTGTCCTAATTTGTTTTCCTGTTCTTTTGGCCAGAATAGCAGCATGGCCTGTGCTGCGGAGTGTAACACAGTTTCTATCATAACTGCCTGATCATCAGCCCAGGAATCTTCTTTTTCTTGGGCCATCCCTAGAGACAAGGGACGGCTTAAATATTGGTCAACTTGTTTTTGCCTTCAGTGTCCCTGAATGGCATTATCATTCACTATCCCAGATGAAATCATGTCAAGTTTGTATCTTCATTGCCAGTGCTTACTTTGTCGTTGACCCCCAATTCTCATGAAAGAGAAAATGAGCTTTTGGAAATGTGACCCTGCTGCAGCCTGCAAGCAGCCCAGTCTGAATCAGTTCATGACTGCAGTCCACCTCCATGTAACTGCTGTATCCCCTCCCCTCTGGGGCTGTGTGTCTGGCTGCAATAGTTGCTTGATGTCAGTGAGCATCTAAGCAGAAGCAGCAGAAATACAGTTCCTCAGTTGAGTTTGAGATAGCAGAATTGGTTCCATAGGGATCAGTACCGGGTCTACTTTTATTTTTCATTTACATAAACGATTTGGATGAGAATTTAGAAGACATGGTTAGTAAGTCTGCAGAAGACACCAAAATTGGTGGTGTAGTGGAAAGTGAAGAAGATTATCTAAGATTACAAACAGATCTTGATCAATTGGATCAATGGGCTGAGGAGAGACAGGTGGAGTTTAATTTGGATAAAGGTTGGATATTGCATTCTGATAAAATGAACAAGGGCAGAGTTAATGGTAGACCCCTGGGTGATGTTGTAGAACAGAGAGACCAAGGGGTTCAGGTACGTAATTCCTTGTAATATGTGTCATATGTAGACAGGGTGGTTCAGAAGGCATTTAGCATGCTTGCCTTCATTGCTCAGAACTTTGAGTGTAAGACTTGGGATGTCATGTTGAGGTTGCACAGGTGAGGCCTCTTCTGGAATGCTGTGTGCAGTTCCGGTCACCCTGCTAAAGAAAGGATATTATTAGATTGATGAGGGATCAGAAAAAAGTTACCAGGATGTTGCCAGGAATGAAAGGTTAAAGATAGAAAGATAGGCTGGATAGGCTGGGATTTATTCAGTGGACCATAAGAGATTGAGAGGTGACCTTACAGAGGTTTATAAAATTATGAAGAACATAGATAAGGTGAATAACAAGTGTCTTTTCCCTAGGTGGTGGGTTGGGGGTCGAGTTCAAAATTGGGGCATATTTTAAAGATGAGTGGAGAAAAATTTAAAAAGGACATGGGGGCAATTTGTTTTTACACAAAGAGTGGTTTATATATGGAATAATCTGCCAGAGGAAGTGGTGAATGCAGGTACAGTTATAACATTTAAAAGTATGCAATAAGTACACAAATAGGAGCGGTTTGGAGGGGTATGGGCCAAATGCAGGCAAGTGGAACTAAATGGACCAAAAGGTGTTTTTCCATGCTGATTCTGTACGTCCTGGGTGGTTATTGACTCCAACTGAAAATAACATCTCCCTGTGCTCCTCCCTCTTTAGAAACTTGTTCTTCTCTGCTTCCCTTGGGATAATTGTCCCTGATATGTTACAGGCCAGGAGCAGAGTCATTATAACACCAATGACTGGGAGCAAAGATGTGTGCAGAACCGTTGAAGCCAGAATCAATGCCTTCACTGTGTGCTGTACCATTCTTCACGGAGTTTACAGTCATGATCAGCATAAACCACCAAACAGTTCAGTCAACAGTTCATCTGCAAGAGTGTCATGACAGTTCCCAATGGTTTGTTGCACGAGATTGAGAGAGGGTGTTCACAGTGTACTCAGGTTGAAAGTGACATCACTAAACACAAATTGATGTTTCACACTCGCTGATGTTGTGATCTGCCTGCCCTGCATTGTTTTGGGCACATGGAGTATGTCAGTATAATGCATCCATCATAGCCAGTAACGCTATGCAGATGTGCTTCCGATGTCATTTTATACCTAAAACAACATTTATAACACCCAAAGTACAATTTAATTTTGCAAGCCGTATTTTTCTGGTTTCTGAAGCATACAAAACTAGACGTGATCCCAATAGAACAGCTTGCTGAAACTATTAACACAGCTCCTACCAGGAAACAGAATTTTCTGGATCACTTTGCAAGTATATTCCAGAACGATATATTGAGAACTTTCTTTAAGTGACAAAGGTCTTAATGACATAAATTTAGATTGCTTTAACTCAGTTTGATGCGAATAGAAATTTAAAATCTGAAACTTCTCCATGTTTAGCATTAATTGAACAAAGAATGGTTGGAATGGAAAATGAAACCATCCCACAGCAACTGTAGGAGGATCTCTCTAGATTGGACCGAGTTTGGGAAAGTCCATTGTTCAAGTGCTGTCCAGCCCTAAGCTTTATCAAACCTGTACTACAGGACTCGTAACATGGAATAAACATGTTCCATTTCACACCAGCATAAGTCTAATTCATCTGATTCGGATAATTATTTGCAAAATGTTTTTAGCGGGGGGAAACTGTTAGCCCTACTGCATAATGAATATATGCCTCCATATGTTGCAATCCGATTCAGGAACCACCACACTGATCATTTCTGTTATTGGCCTAGAATGAGCTGATAACAACATTTGTGACAGAACAAATGCATCATGCCATATATCATGTGGCTTTGCTTCTATGATTCCTGCATTTCCACAGATTTATTCAGTTGTTTCTGACATCACATGCTTTTTAACTGGTTTACATCTGTTCTGCAACCCTAAGCATTGGTATTGTAACCTTTACTGAGCTAACTAGTCCGGCAAAATACTGGTGTATACTCTTGCAAGTGAAAATGCATTAATTTGAATGTTTCTTTTTGTGTATGAATCTTTCCAGTGTTGTTTACCAAGATGGATTTTATGGTGCGGACATTTATGTAAGTATTCATGACATACATACAATATTCATTCATTTCTACCGCCGTTCCTCTTGCAGGTTTACTGGACATTGCCCCTTTGTTTTGACTTTATTATACTGCCAGTTAAAAAGCACAGTGCTGAAAATCAATTATACATCTGAGGTCAATACTTGAATTTTTTCCAATATTATTTTGAAATAGTTTTTGCTGATCGAGTGATGTTTGTCTCTCATTTATGTTATCTGAACACGGAGAGTGTGATCACCTAAAATATTAGCTTGATGTGTAGCAACATTATTCCTTTCTTGTTAATGAATGGAATTGTAAATGACTTCCATTTTGTTAAAGTTTTTTCCCCATGTGGTTTCTAAACATTTCATAATATGTTCTGTTCTATTTTTGGAAGGTTCGGTAGGCTTTTTGCTGGTATCTTTAATATGTGTGATATCGGCAGATTTTATGGTGTAAGAATAATGGTGCTCATTAAAGTGATAGATGGAAGAGTGACATCAAAGTATTATTAATGGCTGCTTCCAGTGACATTACTTAGCTTTCCTACCTCAGGCAAGCTTGACCAGTTCACATTGTACTAAGCTGGAGATTGGAACATATTTTCCACAAGTACATACATTGGCTGGTACACAATTCGAGGTTTTGAGCTCCTGGGGCTATATGAAAGATTCAAATTTGCACTGAATAACCAAGTCAGTGGTTTTCCAGAGAAGGATGTCCCAATTCTCAATTGAGTCATTAGATGAGACTTAGAATCAATAAAATTCCTACAATGTGGAAGCTCGCCATTTGGCCCATCAGGTCCACACCAACCTCCCAAAGAGTATTCCACTAACACCTACACTCCTACCCCATCCCTGTAACCCTGCATTACCTATGGCTAATCTACATAGCCCGCATATCCCTCGACACCACAGGCAGTTTAGCACCTCGCCTGTACATCTTTGGACTTTGCAATAGTGCCTTGCTTCATCTCATTGACACCCATCATACAACATGAAAATACAACAAAGTAATTTGTCTTTCCCAAAAAAAAGGAATGCCATAATGTTTGCACCACAGGAAGAGTCCATTCAGCCCACTGTGTTTGTGCCAACTCTCTGATAGAGCATCTCATTGAGTCCCTCACCCAACTTTTTCTCACAATCCGGCAAACTATTTCTCTTCAAATAATTATCCAATTCTCCTGTGAGGCTTCAATTGAATGCTCCTTTACCACATTTTCACATTGGCCATTCTAAGTCCATCCACTGGTTATATACAAATATTTTCTCTATATCATAATTGTTTTTCTTGTGACAAAGGTAGTAGTAACTGCAGATGCTGGAGAATGTGAGATAACAAGATGTAGAGCTGGATGAACACAGCAGGCCAAGCAGCATCAGGGGAGCAGGAAAGCTGACATTTCGGGCCTGGACCCTCCCTGGACCTTCAATGTTTTATCACAAATAGCAAAGTCCCCTTGCTCCCGCACCCACTTTCTAATGTATCTGCTCCTCAATCTATTGAACAAAATGAATCATGTTGCACTTTTCTGCATAACATTTCATTTACCACTTGACTACCCATTCCACAATCCTGTATGCATCGCCTTGAAGATTATCACTATCTTCAAAGTTTGTAATATTTCCAAATTTTGTGCTACCTCTTCATTTTACCTGAGTTTAAGATTATGACTTGTTCAGTAACATAGATCAAGAAAAGCAGGGACCCTCACGCTAATCTCTGGAGAACTCCGCTCTATAACTTCTTCCATTATGTAAACAATCGCTCACGACTACTTCCTGTTTCCTATCATGCGACGAATTTCATATCCATGCTGCTCCTGTTCTTTTTATTCAGTGGGGTCTAATTCTGTTGGCAGGCTGCCAAGTGACATTTTATCAATGTCTTTTGTCAGTCCATGCATACCACACCAAAAAAACTGAGCCAGATTAGAATTAGAAGCGATGAGTTTCAATTTTAGAATTTGTCAGTTCTAAGAGTGAAGGTTGTATGGAGTTGGATAGGCTGCAAAACTGAAGATATAAGGGAAGGTAGGAATATCAAAGCTCTGATAGTGGTACATTTTTGGAGCCTCCCAAGTTAGTTGTTGAATTAAGACACTTGTTTCTTGAGACATGTGAGCAGGAAAGCTCCTAATTGCTGCTTAAGACTCTGCAAGCTTTTAGGTTTTTTTTTGTTTTTGAGTCTTAAAATTACATTTCTCCATTATTTAAATTAGCGCTGTTTATTGCTCAGATAAAGTTTAACTTCAGGTTTGCACTTTGATTTAGCACTAATACCTGCTCATTTGAAAATGATAGCATTTCTTCAGGGCAATGACATTTTCAAATTTCAAATAAATTAAAACAAAATAAACTAATTTTCAGTACTTTGCAAAATAAATCCATTTTATATAATGCTGAAATTTGTATCATTAGAATTTTCCCCTGGAAGCTGTCTTCATTCAGATTTCTTTCCAACATTGCACAATTAAATCTCAGCCCTCCAAGTTTAAATTGATTAAATTTAATTGACAAAAATATAAAAATGCATCAGACAACATGAGAAAATATAAATTACACTGGCTTCTCAGCCACTCCAATTCATCTCTCTGATGATTACGAGCAATTACACTATGTGAAACTTTAGTAAACAGAGCAGTCATAGAGTCACAGCATGGAAACGTAATCATTGGTCCAACTCATTTATGCCAACCAGATATCCAAGATAAATCTAGCCCATTTTCCAGAATTTAGCCCACATCCCTCTAAACCCTTTTTATCCATATACCCATCCAGGTGCCTTTTAAATGCTGTACTTAATGGCAGCCCCCACCACTTCCTCTGGGAGCTAATTCCATTAACGCACCACCCTTTGCATGAAGAATGTACCCCTCACATCCCTCTTAAATCTTTCCTCTCTCATCTTAAACCTATATCCTCCACTTTTTGATTTCCCCCACCCCAGAGTAAAGATCTCGCCTATAAACCCTATCCATGCCCCACATGATTTTATAAACCTCTGTAAGGTGACCCCTCAGCCTCCGAAGCTTCAGGGGAAATAGCCTCCCCATACCTAAAACCCTCCATCTCTGGCAACATTCTTGTAAAACATCTCTGAAGCCTTTCAAGAAGAAAATATTTCCATGTTAAGAGGAGAATATGGCACAGAAATCCCTCTTCAAAATTCAAAACCCCACATTCTTCCTTTTGGTATTGAGTTGGTGATACTCAATTTGTATGATTTTAGGTTATCAAAGGTTCAGTATGAGATCCAAAGCTGAAAAGGAATGGTTTATTGGGCTCAGGGGTTATTCTTCTTTTTTTGCACACCGAGCATTATTTCAGTTTCATTATTGAGTGGTATAACAAGAAGCTGTGTGTGGCAATAAGTTAGTGCAGTATGAAGTCCTGGATAGTGAGCAAAGCATCATATTGTATGCAGATTGCTGTTAAATAATATTCCTAACTCTGAGATAAAAGGGGAAGTTGTTAATGCAGGAAGGGTTAATATTGAGAGAATATTAACCATTTTGGAGTGACTGAATAACTAGAGCTTGGAGATGAATGGTGGCAAAAATATTGTGAATGAGTGTTGATTTCAGGTGGTAAATCATGGCTAAAAGCTTACTAACTAGGACTTATTTAAGTTTTTTCTTTTCCACTGCACTTGCACAAATACCCAGTGAGAAGGATGTCCCAAAGGATAGTGGGGTAGCCACTTTCAACCACATTTTAATTGGATCATAAATGGTGTTTGCTTTATCTATAGAGGCTGGATTCTGTATGATAATTGGCATGCTGAGATCATTTAGAAATGGTTGATATAACATTCTGGCCCATTGAACAGGAGACTCTGCTGTTCTCACAGTTTGACAATCAATGCATCACTGCCCACAGCTCATGCTGATTGTGCATTTGTTTGTCCTGTTGCTTAATTGAAGATGTATAATTACCCAACTTCCAAAAAAAATTCAAGAGCTAGTTTAATTAAAATCTAATTTCTACAAGAATAACCCAAATCCAACTGACAAATTTTTGAAGAATGAAGTTTTTTTTAACAGAGCCAGCAAATACATACATGTTGATATGTTCGGGATACCTTGAGAGAATATATTGGACCCTTTAGTATTTTCAACATTTGTACAGCAGGTGGTCAATTTCTTTGTACAAAGTCATGCATTGTACTTGAGCAGAGTAAACCTGTGTGCCTCTAAATTAAGTAAATAGGAATACAGTCCCCACTTCTCAACAACAAAACACACTCAGATTAGTAGCATGGATTGGTGCTTTTTTATGTGTTTATTTTTGGATGTTATTTTCTGTGTCATCTCACACTTAAACCTGAAAGACTGATTTAATGAATGTCTAATTTATCAAATTTACACATTTTAGATTCAAGGATTTTACATAAGATAATAAATTACATTTTAAAACTGTTATGAGCATAGGCTTGACACAATAAATCAACTTAATAGTGAGAAGTAATTTACAATGCCATTAAATGATTCATTTAACTTGGCAAAATAAGAATTTTATATTTCTTTCCTATTTAAAATTTATATGCTGTCTGTTTTTTGTTTGCCTAAATAGGGCAGTTGATCTGGCCATGTCTGACTCCAGAACTCTGTCAATCCTGCTACTTAACTGACAGTTCAGGGATACATGGGGATGGTACAGAAGATCAGTGACTTTTTGCTTTATTCCAGCTGAAATATACATGTGTATCCTACTCAATATCTTCCACTAATGACTGAACTTAGATTGGGAATCCTGTGCACAAGAAGTAATAGGCAAACAGGGCTATCCTAATATTGAATGATTCCACACATCAGTGCATGCAATGCATCAGTGGACGGCCCATATAATTTGTCCTTTAAAATACTTGTATTTATGTGCATGACAATAGATGTTGGTATCTATTTTAGATTATCAAGTATCAGAACATTCGTTATTTGTCAAGAAATTCTGAGCCCAATCATTTATTCAGTCTCACAAGATCCAAGAAGACTTCTCACACTTTGAATATATGTTACTGTTATAAGGATGCTGGGAAATTGTTTATCCTCTTCATCATCTGGGAAAATAAAATTTGCAGGCCAGATCTAACTTGACAAACAATGTGGTAGGCTATGGCAAAATGGCAACAAAAATTGTATGTCTCATACTGCAAGAAGAGTTGCAAATTCATGTTCCAGCTGACAAATAAATTCCATGAGTTCATCAAATATGAAATCATTAGTTCAGACAGAAATCGCAATTTGCTTCCATAAGTGTTTAAAATACTAGGCATTCTGTACTTTGAAACTGCAAACAGACTGAGCTGCTTTTTTTAAATTGTTTCAGGGTGGGTACACTGCCTACAGGTATGCCCAACCTGCCACTGCCACTGCTGCAGCCTACAGCGACAGGTAAGGAAATCTCACCTTTGTGGATTTATCATATCGTAAATTACATGACGGAGTACTAGTTTAAAAATAAGGAACTGGTTCTTAGTAAATAATGGATAATCGCTCAAACAAATAACACGGTTGAGTGTGATTTTATGGAAGCCACTGCTCCAAGGTTAACGTGGCTGCTCTAAATTGGCTGAGCCATGGTGCAGAGGTGCCTGTGATGGACTGGCACAGATAAAATCAGAAGTCACACAATACCAGGTTACAGTCCAACAGGTTTGTTTCACAAGTTTTCGGAGAGTATCCCTGATGAAGGGGCTATGTTCCAAAAGTTTGTGATTTCAAATAAACCTGTTGGACTACAACCTGGTGTCATGTGACTTCTGACTTGGTTGAGCCATAATTTTTTTTCTACAATGTACTTGATACTGTTATGCCACTTTCTAGGCATTGATTTGGACTGGTTCTGAACTTGCAGCTATTTTGTGTAAAATTCTGAAAAAGGTTTCTAAATCCTATTAAAAAGAAACTGATTTGCCTTCTAGAGCTTGACTTGCTTTCATTTAACTTGAAAATCTAAAATGGTTTAATGAAAACTAAGTTGAAAAGAGCAAATTGACTTGAGTTTTAGTGTGTAGCCACAGTCTCAGAAAGAGCAAATTGAGAGTTTTCAAACATTTCTACTTCCATTGTAACTTAAAATGCCCTGAAAAACCGTAAAAATACAGTAGAACCTCATCGCCCATAATCTGCCAGGAGAAAAGGCAGAACTCAGTTATTACTATCAGTCCTGTAGATGGCTTCTTACAATGTATTGCTTTGTTTACTCTTCGCTCCCTGAAATATAGTCAATGCTTCATATAAACTAAACCTCAAGTGAAATAAGCTGCACCCCTTCCTGATAGTTAGTGCAGGGCGGGATGTCATTACTGTTCTCTTGGCTGAGCCACCAAAGGAAGCAATTGATTACAAATCAATATTGCAAAAAGGGGGAGATGAATACATCTTCACCAACAGAGCTGCAGATAAAGCTTTCATTCTTTTGATTAACATTTCACACCTCATTTGATTGTCTTTCCCAAAAACAAATTATTAACTTTCTTAACAGTTCCAAATTAATTTGCATAAGTTGGTTTATTTCATCAGAATGATATAATCTCACAAGCAATGAGGATTAGTTGTGTTTTGGAATACTTAATGGAAAGTGAAACAAGCTTTAGCTCGATAAACAACTGATAAACAGAGGAATATGTTATTCAGGTTAGATGAAGAAGAATGAGTGGGAGTTTTTGTGGAGAATAATTGTGGCATAAACCAGCTAGATTGAATGGCTTGCCATCCATGTAAGAGATGAAATGTCATTGAATACCTCTGTAGAGAACAAAATGAACTGAATTTTTGATTTTTGATAAAAGATAACATAGTATTTGCTCCCATGATTGAAACAGCTTCATTGTTCTCTTTTCTGCAATTATTTTTCCTTCTGTGTCACTTTCAAGCTACCGAATTTGACTGGTTCTGGATTTGCAGCAGCTTTGTCTGGGTAATCGTTGCTCTCTTGTACCTCACCAAGTGATACTAAAGGCCAGAAAACTATCTCACTGTAGGGACATCACTGCATACTTCCACCCTCACCCACAGTCCTCACAAATGCATTTGATTGTGGGGAACACTGAAGTACTATCAGAAGCAGTAACTGTGGATGATTTTGCTTTCTTTCTTCCCCAACCCAGGGTCTAAGGCAGTTTGTTTCTGCTACCTTGGTAGAGGCTGGAACTGATCTTGCTCATTATGACTTAGCATCACATTTGACATATTCACATTCTGACTGTTGGAAGAACTGGCAATCTGTTTGTATATATTTTTGCTTGAAAGCAAATTTATTGGAAAGTCTTCGGAAATCCAAAACAAAATTGGCATAGACCAATAGGCTTGGTTGAGGAATTAAAAATGGAAATTTGCTGGAAACACGTAGCAACTCTCGTAACATCTGAGGACGTAGAAACAGAGTTACCATTTGAAACATAATACCAAGAGTTTCCAGGTGGGGCCCAGACCTGACAATTTGATGAACGCTGGGTCACAAAACCATTCGCAATCAGCAGTGCTGTTTTTGAACTGAAATGGTTTCATTGGCCAGGAGGCAACCAGAGCTTCCCATCATAGGCAGTAAGAGCTTCTAGGAAGCTGGAGCAGGAGCAAAGGCAGATCCAGAGATCCAGCAGCATTGGTGACAATAAAAAGGACCATGTAAGGGCAATAAAAAATGAAAGTACAGCCCAAGGCTAGCTCCAAGTTGATCCAATGACCAAGGCAACAAAGCTTTACTTTTGGCGCCATGATGAACATGTGCAGACGTCCATGAAAACGTTCAGATTTGCAGATATAAAATTTTAAATTTCATTTTGGTCAGCTTCCTTAACAAGCTCCTTAAGGAACACAAGGGGCCTTTATTTGGTACACATTTCCTTCTTCCACTATCACAGCGATAATTGTACACTGTTTCAAGGCCATTGGAATCCCAAGTACGTTTCCGGAACCACAGCTTTTAAATTGCACCAGCACAATGTCCTGACACAGATCCTTTGAAAATTTGACACATTAGCTCTCCTTCACTCTTCACAGCCTCTGCCAGATCTGCTGAATGTTTGCAGCATTTTCTGTTTGCAGTCTGAGATTTCCAGAATGTGCAGTATTCTGTTCTTGCATGAGGTTTGGTGGAGGGCTGTTTCAGGATCTCGTTCTAACCTCAAGTTGACCACCTGTTCAGATCAGGATTACCCCCTGGATAGTAGATTGCAGTAGTTTTGCTTACACTTAATTAATAATTCAATATTTTTGCAATGTTGTATCAGTTAACTCATGGTAATAGTAAAAGGAGATAGAGTTAATTGATGGACGATAGACTTTAAATCATGTCCTTTCAATTGAATCTTATTCTGGTGTTAGAACTAGCCCATAAATTTTAAAAAGCCCATGAAGGCTACATAAGCGTGGATTCCAAGGGAGTTGGGCAAGGGAGCGCGAGGTACGTAAAGTGTACCATTCAGATCCCTCCGCATAGAAGAAAAGTAAGTTCCAAATGAACGGTTATTAAAATGCCTGCTTCTCACTAACGATATGCTATGAATGATCTCAACTGGCTGAGGACCAGACTTCTACCACCCAGCCCCTTTGGAAGCAAGGCCCATCCTCGAGCTGCCAGCCTATAAAAGCTGATTAGCTGATCTACCAATCCCAGTGGCACCAGTCTCAGTGGTGGACACTGCTGGGATTGCAGACATCTCCATGAGGAAGAGTGAGGTAGGCCCTAGTTTCTAGGATAGGAAGGGATTGGTCATTCTTGCAAGGGGAGAGGAAGCTTGGAGGCCAAGGGGGAGAGGGACAAAGTGTGGGTGATATCTTGCATTGGGGTGTCTTGATGCATACAGGATTACCCCCACCACTTCCCAGTCCCACAAAATCAGTTTAAAAAATGCAATTTACATTATACCGCTGCCCCACCTCATCCCGACATTAAGCATGCCCCCCCAAGCAGACTAAAATCTAGGCCATTGTCGACAGTACAGGTTGCAATTGTGATCAGTTGTGCTAATAAATGTTTTAAAAGTTCTACCAAAGAATGAGTTAGTATAATTGAAATATTTCACTCCAAAGGAAACTCAAGCTTTAACTCATTCAGTCTTTATTGTCCTCAGCTCACATGCAGCCATGTGAAGCTGATAAATCGCCGTTCTCATATTTAATTACTGCATACTTCTTGGCTAACTACCAATCATACCACAAGAGTTGGATTTTCCATTTTGGTGAGTAGTTTGTTCTGTGAGCATTCAGGAAAAAGATTCTTATTTAATAAAACAGTAGGCAAAAGATGTTTGGAAAGATTTGCACCCAAAATATGAAGATAACTGAAGTGTCCTTACTCATTTGTTCTGTTAAGCAGTTGAAATGCTGGCATTTGACAAACTATTGGCAGATTGCTTTGTTTTAGACTTTGTTTATCTACAATGTTCTTTTAATCAACATGGGCTTGACTTAATCTTTTTTTTTCTCTGTTACTGTTCATCTAGAGGCAGTCTGGCACTAAACCAAATCCTCCACCTTATCCACACACAGTTATGCTGTCATGTATTGCTGAACAATATATCATGGAGGAATTTTATAGATTAATTGTGGATTTGGATCCCTATCTTTTATAACAGTCCAAACATATACAGCAGAGTTGAAGCCTCAAATTCCCCCTGCCTTTCATAATTTGTAGATCTATTGGCCTTTGAAGTGTTCACACTTACGCCATCTGACATGCCACACAGACTCCCAGCAGGAGCAATCGATCCTGGCAATGCTACCATCACTTTTCATCTCTGATCTCAAATTTCTTACAAGAGAATGAGAGAATTGACTTTATAATTGGCACACAGTTTCTTTATCAATACTTTCCAGGTCCCAGATGGAAGTTTGATTGACATGCTATAGTTTAACATTTATCCACTTAACTCTTGTTTTTGAGGTATGCTGACCAACATCACAGAATGTACTTTAAAATGAAAACTTTTGTTATTTTTAAGTTAGAGAAATTCAGTATATAACCCTTCATTATTTTTTAAAATTGTCTTGCGTTTAAAGGTGGTAGCCTGAGTGAAGTTATTTGTGCTTGCCCCTAAAATGCAACCTGCCCTTTCCTGTAGTGTTCATGCAGAACAATGCTTATTTTAAGATTGATTCAAACTGTTCTTACATTGGTGTGACAAATGTGATGGAGCTTCCTTGCTGTTCATGGTCAACTTTTGAGGATAACCAGGAGTTTGTTTGTTTTTGTCTTTCTCAAATACGTTAGCAAGTTTCCCTGTGTTTTCCCTCTTTTTTGCCTCTTGTAAATTAGTAAAAGAACAATTTTGTTGGCTATGCAATAAGACGATTGTAGTACTTATTACATATCTGTAATAGCCGGTTAAGTCCTGTAAATTGTCTTAAAATGCAGAATGGATAGGACATTTTTATTGCAATATGATAATGCTAAAGATGTATAATATTTTATGAGTCTGGTGCAAGATGGAAGATGGTTATAAAGTACTAAATTGCCGTTGTCTGAATTGGATTGCGCTGTCGACTGATCTTACAATGAATATGAGGACATCTTAAATCTACTGATTGCCTTGTTTATCTTTGCTTTGGAAGGTTCAGGAGTGTTAAGGCCGTAGAATTTCCTGTGTAAGCAATGTTTTGAATCAATGAAACTACAGTATACTATTGTTTTCTAATCACTCCACACATCGTTTCATTTGTGTCATGTGTAAGATAGATGTATGTTGTTTGCACGCTTGCACAAAACCTAGAATGCAATAACGCCTGCATATAAAACTACAGTGTGTTATTCTTTCACATTATGTTATATTGCATTTTGTTGTCATGGATTTACATTGTATATTTCGAGTGGAACCCAAAATAAGCCTTCAGTTGTAAATAGCATACTTGAATATGCAAAAAAAGCACGTTATTTTATTTTGTTAATTTATTTTTTTTAAATACTATTTTACGATTTTCTGCAATTTTTTTGTTACAAGTGAGTTTCATCAGATGTGATTTTGGAATGCAATAAGATTGCACGAAATGTGGCACAGATAATAAATTGATACCAACAAAATGGTCACAAATCACAGTACTAGTTTTTTTAAAAAAGAGCACAAGGGCCAATGGTTATTTGTTTTGAGTAATCAAACAGCAACAGATCGTTGAACACAATTAACTGAGTACACATTCATCAGGATTACATCCCTAACATGTATTAAACCTTGTTTCAGAAAGATAAACTGCTCTTGTTTTATAAACAAAAACACAAACAGCAGAACAACTGATTCAAGCTACTATGTATTACACAATGCATGTGCATAGCTAAAATCTTGTCACCAAGTATGTTGAAAGCATGTTCATTGAAGAGTGTATAAGTACGAAAGGCACTGTAAAGGATCTGTGCTGACCCTTTGTCATTTCACACTTGGTAGTACTCTGAAGCCCTTTCATACCTTATCGGTCTCAGGGAAGAGGGATAGATTGTCATTTTGTCAGTGCATATTCACTTGATGAATCAGTTTATCTGCAAAGCTGTATCACTTCTGACAGATCCATCACACAAGTTCACTGTGTGGCTTCTTGAGCAAAGCCCCAGGGCAAGGTTTTTTTGCCTTGTTTGGCTGCCTGGTGGTTTTTGATTTGATTGGTGCATTTTGTTGTGTGCAGTGTACTGGCTTGTGTATCATAGCTTGCAACCAGGGTTCCTTTCTTGAAAATCATTGAATTACTAGATCAAAATATATGCCATTGAATAAATTTATCTTTTGACTGTTTGCATTTCTATTTCCATGCATTTGCACTTTGTACATTGAATGCAGTATCATGAATTCCAGTTTGCATGCGCTACACCAGTATGCTTTTAGATGCTGTTGGTATGATTTTGTGTAGACTGAAGCTAATTACCTATAAATGTTTGCAATAAGTGCTTCGTTTTTGGCTATTGAGAAACCGATAGGGGAATGTTGGAATGCAAGTATTCAATCTGTAGAATGTTCTACATGATCTTTTCTGTTGTAATTTTTTTGTCTGTTTAATCAGCTTAATAATTTAAAAAGGTTTTCTGAGACTAGCTTCAATATTAAATCATAGGTTGTAATCTATATTTTGTAAAATGTAATGTTAATCATGGATTTCAATCTAAGGAAATGTTAACTTTAAGTTACTTTATCACTTAATATAATCAACCAGCTATTTTGAAACAAATGCTAAGTACATTGTAATGGTAAAATACATAAATATTATTTGCAAATAATTTTGATCCAGATTGAAATTCTACCTCCATTCCCATAACTTCAGATTTTGTATAAATTGTTTATACTACCACTGTACGTGAAAGTGAAGCATTTTTCAATGGCATGAGGCATATAAATTCAAGAAAAAGCTCAATTTGATATGGAGAAATATCGCTAATTTTTTAAAAAGTTCCATGGAATATGAAGCAAAATAGAGTTAAATTCATGAGTAGTGACCAGCGTTTTTATTGCAATCATGTTATTCACATTGGACCCCTAAAACCAATTAGAAAAAATATTTCACTGTAATATTAAATATGAGTAGTTTTGAAGAACAGTTGAAAGTATCATAATACTTAACAAATAAAAATTAATCTCCTCAAATTAAAAAGTTTAAATGAAAATTCAAATTTTATATGATATGAAATTAACCAAAAATTATCACAGTAATTAAATAAATAAAGAGTGTAATTTAATAAGCATATTTATAGGTTTCATAAAAGCTGTTGCTGTTGAACAAGAAGCTAAAAATATTCCTACTCCAAAGATTTGCAATGTTTCAGTTTGCATGAAAATTTGTGAAAATGTTTTGAGCACAAAACGTTGTTGGAATCTGTTTTGACAGGATAATTATGCAATAGATGAGAAGCAACCAATATCATTTAAAAACCCTGCATGCTAATCTGGTAATACATTTACTGTGCAAAACAAGACATTTTTCATGGTATGTCCATCAAAGAATAAACCCATATCTGGAACTACTTTATGACATTTAGTTAAAGTTACATTATTCATCCAGCAAACTAAAATTCACAATTAATTAAATTGTTACTGAGTTTAGAAAGTTTTTTGCCCTACATTGATTTAATTAAGGCATTTATTCCCCCTCATCTTTAAACATCAGATCAGTGGGCAGCTAGCACATCTTCCAGTCAACCGTGCTCTGTCACCAAGCAGTATTGTCAATTTTATCTTCTTTTGCAGAAATCAGTTCGTCTTCGTTGCAGCAGATGAAATTTCTTGTAACACCTCTTCAGGTAATAATTGTTGATACTTTTTGATGCATCCACAGTGGTATTTATATCTGTCGTGGTATCCTGCAGTACTTTACATGTGAAGTGACTGGACACTTTAGCGAGCAGTCTACAGATCCTGCAACATGAGTTAAATTCATGAACTGAAGTACTCCTTGTCTCCTGTACTATAGAGATGACTCCAGTATAGTTGAATTTTAATTTTAGAAGACAGAAAAGCTAAACTGGTTTAGAAACATTATTCCAAATAATTATTGCTCAGCAATTGTTTTCTCTGCCAATTTTTATCCACTTTTAGCTCTCCTTGAGGGTGTGCATTGAACTCCCTGTCTTCATTAGTCGAGGTGGAACTTGTCCAGTTGCAGCTAAAGTTTTTAACCTGTAACGACTTAAATTTTTGAGTCAAGCACAACTTTGAGAAGGGTGGCAAGCTTTTACATGAGTTCATCGTAATAAATAAATCAACTTAAATGTAAGCTATTATATGTTTGGTCTACAATTAAAAAAATCAATTTTTAGAAAAAAAACTGTTATCTGGAGAAATTTTCATGTTGACCTTGTTATCTTTAGTTGCACTTAATGCACGACACACTTCTAGCAGTTCTTCAGTGAAGCTGTTGGTAAACACCATAAGCTATAGCAAAGGTCACTTTATATAAACTACAGACAGAGACGATATTAAAATTTCATTATAGTGAAATTTTAATAGCATAATATATAGCTTGAAGGAAAGATGGTGAAATTCATCAGCTCGCCCTATGTTGATTCAATGTGACATGATTGCTTATGCAAATCCTTGGTTGGCACCTTGACTGAGTTGACTTTAGTCAGTTTCTTTTGTTTTATGTACTGGATTGAGAAGATAAGTATTGTTATTCCTTATCAGCATTTAAAGAGTTGGAATTGTAGAGAACACAGCAAATTTCCCTTGTCTGCATTATTCATGTTGACTGTAATAGCACATTATTCAAAAATATTTTTTGATTTTTTTTCCTGCCAAGTATAACACTGCCTTTCCACAAGTGGATAATGAGACTCTCTAAATAATGATTTTCTTTAAAACTAAAGCCTTTGAAACATTCATTTTTGGTGAAGATTTACCTCGCACTTTGTTAAAGAGGACAAGATGAAATTGCCACTGGATCTGCAAATATGATTGAAACCAATTTAGCCGGAAGACAGTAGCTCAACAGAAAGCGATGATTAAGTACACCCCATTGCTCATTTGTAAAACACTGATGAAATAAAGCATTGACGTTGTTCTGGAATTAGACAGGAATGGAATAATTTATCCAAAATGAAACGGCAATCTGTGTTGGATGAATCCAGAACTGGAACCAACTGGCAGACTAGCTTAAATTGGCACTGTCCTACTATCCAAACCATGAGGGACAGGGTCGCCAGCCTAATCACATGATGCAGGATGCCTAAATCTGAAAGTCTTGCCCTCAAGACTGGCATCCACTACTTTTGACAAGCGAGAAAGGGGGAATATTGTATATTGCTTCACAGAGGCAACTGCATGTGTTAAAGTGCACCTGCCTCCAATCAGATCCAAATCTCACGAGTAGGATGTCCAAAACACAATTTCTACATTTAGATGTATCAGAAGAAGGGCTAAAGTTTATGGAATTTTTTGTGAGTGATAGATTACTCCAGTAGAGAGGCAGGGTACCCTTTTAAATAGATCCACCTTTGGGTCACCTTTGGGAGAAGTAAGGTGCCCTTTTCAGGAGGTAAGTTAACTTTTGGAGAGGTCAAGTGCTCCAAATGTGCATGGATGATACAAACAGTTTGGAGCTACCAAGAGTTCTGTAAAGCTTTCAAGGGTGTGGACAAAGGATTTGCCAGGCTTTCAAAACATTTAATTGATTTTACCTTATATTGTTTGAACAAGAGGCTGCAGTGCTAGTAAAGATCAGTGCATGCTATTTTACTCTGGTTGTTGGCAGAGACTTGGTGGGAGTAAATATCTAATAGGCGTAAGGTTGCATAGGTTGGCAAGGATGGGTCATGGGCACTGTGTGGGAGGATGAGGGACCACACAAAGTCGGGGCTGGAGAGCTTTTTATTGCAGCTGGGGCAAATGCTGGAGCACAAAAATGGGCTTCTCAACACAATCCATCGGCCTGCCCAGCAGGGCCTGTAACTGCTTCCAGATGCTTTCTGGCAGTTGATGGAGAAAGGCAGCAGTCTCCGTTCCAGCTGACATTCTTGCCCAGAATGAAAATCTGACAGTCTGGGGCACTTTCTCCCCAAGTCATGGGAATTCTTTGACTCGAGAAACTCGGGCCTTGACCTGCCAAAATAACCACAGAAAAGGTCAAAGATTTAAATTGCCACAGAGTATCCTAAACGAAGGAGAATATCAGCTTTAGCCATTCAAATATTGTTCATAGGGAACTTAAATCCATTGCACAAATACTGCCTTAAGCTCTGCAGCAGTTCTTCAAATTTTAATATATAAGGTTTGTTCACTCGGGACTTCAAAGCTCCCAATATGAACACATGACATTGCTTACGTGAGCTGCTCGTATAGAAACCTACTAAAAAGGTTTGTGAAGGGAAATTACATCAAGTCTGTAAGAACAACCATTTCAGAATTGCTAAGTACTTTGATTTCAGTTGTCAGTTGTGCACTGTGTAAAAAGAGAAAATAGAACTTGAGCCCAGAAATGATGTGAATACCTTGTGAATGCATGTTATTTTCTACAAACTTGAACCAAAAAATTACTTTCAATCACGAGCGTGTCTGAATATCTCATTCTGAATCAGTGCATATCAGTTGACAGTTTTTTTGTTCTGTTTTGGTGTCCATTTTAAATTTGTCTTCAGTTTACCATTGTTGTCTGTGTTCAGCTAATATTGAATATTTTAGAACATTCATTGTTCATTGTTGTGTATTTATTACCGGATCACAGCAACAACATTTTATCCTTAGCTTGGAGGGTTGACTTTAACAGTTGCCTGGAAGATCACACGAGCAGACTATAATCCTTTGAGGCAGTTGTTGCCTGGCAGATTTTAACTTGTGGAGCGTATTCAGATGTCACTGGCCAACTGCTATATAGTTTCTGGTGGATAGCTGGTCGGTGAAGGGAAATGAAGACGGGATTGCCCAGAGAGTCACTTCAGAACCAAGGCAAGGCTTCCACCAGCAAGCAATGTCTTTTGGGAAGTGATTTCCTCCTGACGGTTTTGTGCGGGAGCCAGGGACATCAGAGTCCTGGATGGCCACGAGTAAGGAACATTAACTAATTTCTCTTAGAAGGCCCTGCTGTCCTCCTAACACATTAAGAGAATGGTGTGGGTTTCCCATTTAGGAAGCCTTTAAAATAACGTTGGCATTCATTTGTCTTTATTAATAGAGAGCACTGTGCCACATTCACTGGAGCTGCAGTGGGACCCATTGGGAACACAGCATGAGATTGAGTAATTCTATTTTAACCAGTTTAATCGGCAATGTGAAAGTTAAACTGCCATCATATTTCTGCTTCTTTGTGACATGCCACTGTAACGAGTGTTGCAAAGGAGAGCAGAAACTAAAGTCCGGATCTTCCGAGATGCAGCCATTATTATTGGGGCACTACTTTGCTCAGAAACTTAGTTTTTCTGAAATAAAGTCCTCTGGCATGTCACCCATGGCTACAGATGATACAAGTATTTCTGTTAGGGGCCCGCAATTTATCTCCTAACTTTCTACAATATTCCAGGATACACTTGATTAGGTCCTGGAGACTTAACCACCTAAATATATTTTTCCAGCAACTCCTCTTATGTAATGTGGACACTGTTTTCAAGGCATCGCTATTTATTTCTCTGCATTGTGCAGCGTCTGGAGAAGCCTAAGAACTGTAGACCTGAGAGTCTGACATCAATACAACATAATATCTTATTATTGTCATATCTGGATAAGTTGTTGGAGGGGATTCTGAGAGAAAGGATTTACATGTATTTGGAGAGGCAGTGATTAGAAATTAGTAATAGTCAGCATGGTTTTGTGCATGGAAAATCATGTCTCTCAAATGTTTTGAGGACATAACCAAAAAGATTGAGGAGGACAGAGCAGTAGATGTTGTCTACATGTACTTCAGTAAAGCCATTGACAAGATTCCACATGGCAGACTGATTAGTAAAGTTTAATCACATGGGATTCAGGGAGAGCTTTCCAATTAGATACAAAAATTGATTTAATGGTAGCAGACAGCTGGTGGTGGTGGATTGTTTTTCGGACTGGAGGCCTGTGACCAGTGGTGTTCCTCAGGGATCGGTGCTGAGTCCGCGGTTGTTTGTCACTTATATAAATTATTTGGATGAAAATTTAGGAGGAATGTTCAGTCATCTGTATGATGTCAAAATTGGTGGTACAGTCAACAGTGAAGAGGGTTATCTAAGGTTACAAAGGGACCTTGATCATTTGGGCCAAGGGTGGCAGATAGACTTTAATTTAGGTAAACGTGAGATATTACATTTTGGAGAGCAAACAAGGGTAGGACTTGTACAATTAATGGCCCTGAGAAGTGTGGTAGAACAGAGGGACCTAGGAGTTCAGGTGCATAGTTCTTTGAAAGTTGTGACACAGGCAGATAGTGGTTCAGAAGGCATTTAACACGCTTGCCTTCATTGCTCAAACCATTGAGTACAGGAATTGGAACTTTGTGTTGTAGTTGTACAAGGAATTGGTGAGGCCAATATTGGAGTACTGTGTAGATTCTGGTCACCCTGCTCCAGGAAGGATATTATTAAATTGGAGCGGGTTCACAAAAGATTTGCCAGGATGTTGCTGGCACTGGAGCATTTGAGTTATATGGAGAGGTTGTATAGGCTGAAACCTTTATCACTGGATCTTAGGAGGTTGAGGGGTGACATTCTATAGGTTTATAAAATCATGAAGGGCATAGACAAGGTGACTAGAAATGGTCTTTTCCCTAGAGTGCGGGATTTCAAAATTAAGGGCCACATCTTTAAGGTGAGAGGAGAGAGATTTAAAAGGGACCTCAGGGACAACTTTTAAATACAGAGGATGATTTTTATGTGGAATGCACTGCTAGAGGAAGAGGTAGATGCAGGTATAGTTACAACTTTTAAAAGATATTCAGATGAAGGAAAGGTTTAGAGGCATATAAGCCAAATGTAGGAAAGTGGGACTATTAATTTGGGAAACTTGATCTGCATGGACGAGTTGGGCCAAAGGGTTTGTTTTCCCTGCTGTATGACTTTATAAATTTCCCTGCCTTACATTGTACTGTTCTGCATTTATTAGCTTGGTTCACAAGGAACATGAAGTGCAGCATCTATCAAGGAACGTCATCAAAGCAGCGTAGAGTAAAGGGGAATCAGGGTGTGCCTCATTTTTACAGCACTAGCTATCAGACGCTAAGTTTAACTGTTGGATTTTTGACTGTTAGTGAATGGATCAGTGAATTGGTATGTGGGTGAAGTGGCCAGCATGGTTAATTCAAAACAGAAACCGCTGGCGAAACTCTGGCAGCACCTGTAGAGAGAGAAAAATAGAGCCAATGTTTTGAGTTTGTCTTTAAAAGTGTGATGGGCTAGAAAACAAAGGTTGTTCTCAAAAGCAGGTGGAGCATGAGGAAGCATAAGGTATTAAGAGAAATTGGGTAGTATGAGTACAAAGCTGAGGTAGTTAGATATCTTGGCTGGATGATGAAGGTAAGTGCGTAGAGTGGGTTGTGAGTATTTGAGTGATTGAGGACTAACTGTGTAATGGAGGCTAGTACGTTTGCAGCATTAGTCGGGTCATGTCAGGTGGGTGGTTGTGGTAAGAGTTGAAGTCATCAGGTCGGGTGCTGGTATTTGGGTAGTTTGAGATACATTTCTGGGATCAAAGGGGTGATCAGGGAGCTAGTCAGCACAGAGGTGGTGGTCAGGGAAGGTTGTCTATATTTGTGGGGTCAGGGGCACATCTTGATAGTGGAATTTGGGCTGTGATTGTAAGTAGGAGTTATTGAGGTATCAATTCCTGGATTATTCAATAACTCCTACTCACCATCATGCTTGAATTATCCAGGAATTGGATCTACCTACTAGATTAGGTATTTTCTGTCAATGATTTCGTTGGTGACTACTCAGATAAGCACTGTAGAAACATCTGAAGTCCCTGATTCTCCCTCAGAGTCAGACACAATTCTAGAGATTCCCTGGGACCAGGGCACTGCCCATGATTAGTTCAGAGTCCCCGTGAAATTCCCAGACATAGGTCGGTGCATCAGAAGGATCCTAAGACACAACTTTGGTCATTTGTGTGGTTTCTAATGAACCAGAATACCAGAATTTGAGGGTTTGACACCGTTGTTCTAGTTCCTATATGCTATAAATATTCAAACTGCAGATGCAAAACACTGATCTTCTTCATGTGCATTCCTTGCATCTCTCCATGCGGCTGGCCAACTGATATATTGTTTGATAACCACATAACTCTAATGCAAAAACAAATGTGACATTGCAGGAGATACATTATATATTCAGATATAACAATTAGTTCCTAGTTCCTTACAAATAATATGACAACACAATACCCCTCATTCTTTTAAAAAAAACCTTTATATCAATACAACTGACAACTTGCATGAGTAAAATGAACCCTATGATAGTCTTGTATAGATTGCAGCAAAAAAAAACATGATTTATTGTACTGTTTGGTGATAGGATGTTGCATCTCCACCTTGCAGGTTTGGGATCATCTCTCTCAATGGTGAGCTAGTTTGCTGCAGATGTACATTGCTCCTGATGTACAAATGTGTGTGATATTGTTAATGTTGTGTCACTTGTTGGTATGTTATTGATGTTGTCGTCAGAGATGCCATTGTTGTGTTCAGGAGTGATGTTGTTGGTGTTCTTGAAGGTCCTTTTCCATGTCAAGGTGGAAGTCATGTATTAGACCCTGGTTCTTCTCATTCAGATACCGGGTTTAGTCTCAGAGACGTATGACCTCTAAGTTTCTTTACACCCACAGCCTTTGCTGGGCTGCAAGTTTTCATGATTGCATCCTATACCTGCATTTTACCTCCTTTACCAACTAATGGTGTTCTTTTTGAAGCATTGACCTCCTCTTTGCTGTAAGTCAGTGAGTTGTTGACTTACTGCTTCTTGGTCACTTGGAGAAAGTATCTTGTTGAGATACTCCTGTTAATTCAACAGCAGACAATGTTGTGGTCAGCCTGGAGCCATGTAGATTGAATGTAAAGACGTGGTTTGGATCTTCCTTTATCTGTCTGCATATGTTACACTTCTCCTGACAAGTTGAATTTGCCAAATAAAAACCAAAAGAACTACTGATGCAGTAATTCAGGAACAAAAACAGAAGTTGCTAGAAAAGTTCAGTAGGTCTGGCAACATCTGTGAAGAAAAAATCAGAGTTAACGTTTCGGGTCCAATGACCCTTCCTCAAAACAGATCACTGGACCCGAAACATTAACTCTGATTCTTTTTCTTCACAGATGCTGCCAGACCTACTGAGCTTTTCCAGCAACGTCTGAAATTGAATTTGCCATTCTATACACCTTGGTAAGTCAGGTATTGTAGTGGTAGTACTGTAGGACAGTTCACTGAGAACTTGACCATTCCATCTGTTTCTTCTTTTTCGCTCGTTTCTATTTCTTTTTTCTCTTATTTCTTCTTCCTTCTTGGCCTTGAACTCCCTGCCTCAGCACTGCCTTGGACTCTCGGACTCCTGGCCTGTGCACAGACCCGGCGTAGCAGTCTCCCTGCCCAGCTTGGTCGAGCATGGCAGTCTCTCGACCTGGCAGGCAGGTTTTTGAGCAGTACATGCTGGCCTTCCAGCAGCCTGGGGTGTTCTTTCAGCCTGATGGCCTCAGTGTGGATCTGCAGTCTTGAGGTGATTCCAGACCAGTCTCCCAGCCTCTAGGTGAAGCCTAGCGTGGCCTGGAGTCAAGGCCCAGCACAGCCTGGAGGCTAGATGCCAGTGTGGACTGGGTTAGAATTAGAATTTGAATCCCTACAGTATGGAAACAGGCCCTTCGGCCCAACAAGTCCATACCAAATCTCAGTGCATCCCACCCAGACTCATTACCCCCGATAACCCACACATCCTGGTCACTCCAGGCAATTTAGCATGGCCAATCCACCTAACCTGCCCATCTTTGGACTGTGGGAGGAAACTGGAGCACACAGACACGGGGAGAATGTGCAAACTCCACCCTGACAGAAACCCAAGGCCGGAATTGAACCTGGGTCTCTGCTGTGAGACAACAGTGCTAACCACTGAGCCACCCCAAAGGAAGGACAATTGTTCTGAACTTTTTATTTCTGTAGTTTTCTAATTTACTTGTATAATCTGCAATGCTGGACTTCTTATTTCTTTATTTTTCGAATTTTGTTTTCCAAAGAACTTGCACTGAAGAATCTGTACCTAGGTACCTTGTGTCTGAGATGGCACCATTAGTGGTCACTTATAAACCTTTCACTGTACACATTTGAGAAGGTCACTTTGGCTGATTTACATGGAAGATATGGATTCTGAAGCAGTTTGGACAATTCGGGCCTGCAAGATACTGTTTCTGATTTGTTGAGAACAGATTTCCTATTGTCTGCCACGGTCAGGGTGGTATTTAAATACTGTCATTACCTTTTTGTAGAGCGTACCTTTATCCATCTGGCATACGTTGTATATAGGAGCCATTCTTTCAATGTATTTTTGGTTGATGCTATCCAGTAAACAGATAATCAGCTCTGAGTTGACACTTCTCCATTCACAAGTAGGCTTCATTTATCTTGTGGAGAAGTTCTTTCTATATCATTTTGGATCTGATTATTCCAGAACCAGCAAGCATAACATCTTCCAGTGAGGTGTCATCCGTGATATATCGTATAGTCGGCTATGTTTGCTATCATCTTCACAGATCATCCTTCGATCACTAGCTGAGAGTATCTGTAATTCTTCATCTTTGCTGGTCTCATCTCTAATTTGACTCCGTTTCAGCAGTGTTACATCCACTCCCCAATGGGTAATTAGAGTTTTTTACCTCAAGATTTACTGGGGTAAGTTGCTGCTTTTCACAGTTGCTCGACCCAGGATAACAGCACTGTCTGTTTCAGCCATGTACGACATGCAGTTAACATCATTCTGTTATTACCATTTCTCTGATTTGGGTTATCCCTAGTGTCGAACCTCAGTTTGCATCCCCACCCCCCCACCCATGTTATTACCATGACAATGCTCAGTTTCAAGTGCCTTTTGTCGGGTGTTCATTCTCTTTCGAATTTTCTAGTAAAGCCTTCAGCTTTGGGGTTGATGTTAATCTGTACCCCTTAATCAATCTTCAGCCAATGGTAGCAAGCTTACTTTACACCCGGCTCCTGATCATCATAATTTTTAAAATATTTTTTCCAGTGAGAAATGTCACATCCGACCATTTCTTGCAGCACTTGGTTTCTTTGGCAATTAGGTCCTCACATTCGGCACGGTGGCTCGGCGGTTAACACTGCTGCCTCACAGCGCCAGGGACCTGGGTTTGATTCCGCCCTTGAGCAACTATCTGTGTGGAATTTGCACATTCTCACTGTGTCTGTGTGAGTTTCCTCCCACAGTCCAAAGATGTGCAGGCTAGGTGGATTGGCCATGCTAAATTGCCCATAGTGTTCAGGGATGTGTAGATTAGGGGGATGGGTCTGGGTGGGATGCTGTGTGAGTTGGTGTGGACTTGTTGGGCTGAAGGGCCTGATTCCATGCTGGAGGGATTCTATGATTCATCAACCACCTTGGTGTGTTACGGATGTTTTGGTTTCTTTTACTTCTCATTCTCACATTCTGTGCGAAGGAATTATTGATATTATTGCTACATCAGGCCTTGAAACTCATTTCTGTAAATCCTATGATGTGAATTTGATGGGAAATATGTACTGATTTATCTTCAAAATTTTGCATGAGTTTCTGCTGTTTTCTACCTTCAGCTCCCAGGTTCAAACACATTTCATCCTTTCTGTCCTGGCAACAAAGAGGATGTAACTAAACTTTTCTTCTTCATTGGTGCATTTTGGAAAGTTACTGAAAGCCAGTCTGGACTCAACTACTCAAATGTGCTATGAACTGTGAGCTTCCCAATTTTCTCTCAATGTTTCTTTCAGCAAGGGTAGCCATTTTGTTTTGTCCAATTCACTCAGTTTTACTTTCATTGCACTGCACAAATTCAGGTTGATTTCTCAAACTAATTGAGAATCAGATTTCTTTGATGTTTTTATTTTTACTCAAAGATACCTTCTGCCCTGGTATTAAAAATACTCACATTTTAGGCTCAAAACGATGGAGCTTCATTGAAACTATTTTACACATCTCCCAATGCAACAGATGGAACAATACGTTGGTACTTGGCAATGCTACAGTGAATATGATACTCCAGAAATATATATATTCACCTAACAATTAGTTCATAACTTTTACTTAATGACTAAAGTAGCTACCAAATGTCAGTATTTCTGAATATTCTGATCTTTTTTGACATGAAGGAAGAAAAGTGATTAGTGTCATAAATAGATTCAATAGAATGAAATGGATTCATTTCATGATTCTGGCATTCTCAGAGAAAAATTGTTTATTTCTGATAAAACATATTTGAATCAAACTTACAGATGTAAGTTAAGTTGATAACCGGTTCTGGACAGAGGATTCTCTTTCAAGAGACTAAATGTTAAAAGCCCAGCAAATGGAATATTTTGAAAATCATGTGTATGCTAAAAATACCAATAAATATCGTGTGCTTGTACTTATGATGCAGTGCTGCCATGACCCTCGGACCTTCAGTTGTTTCTCTCCTATGCAGTGACAGCCAAATACTGTGAGTCCACCTGCCTTATGCTAACTTTTGTTCATAAAAATACAGATTGGCGATTGATGCTTTAGTTCCTTTTCATTGGACTTGCATTTTTTTAGATAAGGACCTGTGCAAAAACTTTCCCTGTGAGTTTCAGAGATGTGAAGGCACTTGGCTGTCCAGAACGCACCATGAAGAGGGCAAACACGTTGTGCACAAAATCACTGAGATATGCATGCGTGTTGTCAAATGGCAATGTTAAAAGTGCCTGTGCAATGCATCGGGCAGCCCTGAGGTGCTTGCCCAGAGTCCAACAGTTGTACAGTACAGACAATAGTCTGGGAGAAGAAGTTGCTGTCTTTGCTACAATGGGAGCCAGCAGGGCATCCTCTGGAGATAAGCGGGGTAGGATGGGGTTGTTAGAGAAGGGGCTCAATAAGGGGATTAGCATCAAGGGCAAGAAGTTGGCTTCTCCTTCCCATTGCTAGGTTCCTGATTCAGGCATAGAGTGCTTTTGAATGCTGGACTTTGTCCTAGGGGGCTGTAGGAAAACAGGACAGACATGCTGCATGGCCTTTCTAAACAGTGAATTGCCCAGCTGCTGGTTGAACAACTGAAGGATTTCAATGGGTGTGTGGGCAGGAGGGCCATCTGTGGCTTTATTGGCCCCAGTGAACTGGAGGGAGGTGGGAAGGCGACAGCAACACCAGCCCACACCCTTCCACCCCATCATGTCACCTACCCTTAACTTTCACCTTTCCTCAGGAGTAGGGAAGTGAAGGGGATTTGACCCAAATTGCTAAAAGCAATAATCATAGTCAGTTTTCCTCGTATTTACTGAAGATGTTGAATTCATATACGGGTGCTATTTGCGCAAGATTTTATTTTTGGCATCAGATTTGTCTAGAATTACCTGATGCTCGACATTTATATTTGATTGTCATTGCTACAAAAGTGAGCACTATTAAACTCAGACTTGGATGTGAGTTTAATGAGAGAAGTTCAACCACAACTAGGTTTTTCCAATTTATTTTGTGCATTAGGTGGTGACTAACATGTTGAGAGTGCTCACTAGATTGCCCTCCAAGGTATTGCTCGTTAAGAGCGGAGAAGTGAGCGAGGGTGAATTTCCCTCCCTGTTAGGAAAAAAAACAGAAGTTGCTGGAAAAGCTCAGCAGGCCTGGCAGCATCTGTGAAGAGAAAATCAGAGTTAATGTTTCGGCCCAGTGACCTTCCCTTGGTTCTGTTCTCAGTTCTGAGGTAGGGTCATCGGAATCAAAACATTAACTCTGATTTTCTCTTCACAGATGCTGCCAGGCCTGCTCAGTTTTTTTTTCCAGAAACTTCTGTTTTTATTCCTGATTTACAGCATCAGCAGTTCTTTTGCTTTTGTCCCCCCTCCCTATTAGGTTCTTGATACCGGTGACCTGGGGGACCATAAGGCTGGCACCTTCTAGGTCCTAAAGTCCATCAGCCAAGTGCTACTCAGAGCTGATTCAGCCCCAAGAAGGTTTTTCCCTTTAACCTTTTTGTCACGAGGCCCAGGTCATGGATGAGGGAGTTCAAGTAGACTGGAGACAGTCAGAAGCTGCCCCTTTATCCCATATCCTTGCCTCAGAATTCTTCCAGATTGGGACAACTTCAGGCAGTTTGCCATGATTTCTCACTGAGGAATCGAGCTATCTTTCCTCCCCATAAATAAAGCAGGTCATTGGAAAAGTGGCAATTGGCAACCGTTAAGTTGCCATTAATTGATCACTTAAAGGCTTTAATTGCTGACAAGTCAAGGAAGTCGCATGTGAACCTCTTCATTCAGTGTTTAATTGGAAAGGTGGCAAGAAGGGACAAGTATCTCTCCAGAACAAACTTGTCCAATCATTTCCTCCTCTTGCCAGTCCTTCTGCCACCTCCGAGGAGGCAAAGGATCCACACTTTCTCGATTTTGTGTGAAACGTAAAATGCCAATATCATTCAGAGATAGCAAGGACTGCCAATGCTGGAGTCGGAGATAATGCAGCGTGGAGTTGGAGGAACACAGCAGGTCAGGCAGCATCGGAGGTGCTGGAAAGTTGATGTTTCGGGTTGGGACTCAGAAAAAAAGTATCATTGTTTGTTCCAGAGATCCTCTGAAGCTGCTTGGCCTGCTGCGTTCATCCAGCTCTACTCCTTGTTATCTCATTGTTTGTTCTGTTGAGTTGAGAAAAGCACAGTAAATTATGCCACAAGCTTATAACTTCACAATGGCAAGAGGCAACTAATGATTGTTAATTCCATGCTTTAGAAAGTATATGCTTAAATAAAGGGATATCCAAATGACTCCAGAAAAGTTAATTTGGCAGGTCAAAAAGCCATGAATTTAAATCACATAAATACGTTTAAAGATTTTTTTTTAAGAAACGTTCATACAAGATGTGACTGGGTCTAAATTTGGATGTGTCCAAGTGTATTAAATCTACCATTGTAAGCAGATATGTTACTCTCTAAATGAACCTCATTGTCGTGTTTTCTCAACTTAAGTGCCAAGCCTTTCACAGGAATGCAATCTATCATTAACTTAATCAGGGATCACTTTGGCTCCTTGCCAGTTCACTGATTATTAATACAAGCTTTATGTAGCGAAATGTATTTTGTTTTGGCTAATAATCTAGTGGAAAATGTATTATATCATAGCATTATTCTATTTAATGGGTTGGTTGATGAACTTCAAAACTGGCTAATAAATTTTCTGATTGGCTAACTTTATGACCGCTGATGAAATAAAGCTTCCCTATCTATCCTTGCTTTAATGTATTCGCAGTCAAACAGAAAGAATTTATTATTGTTTTGCATTTATGAACTGGCTATTGAAATAAGAAATTTGAATACATTTTGTGAGGGACATTTCATAATAGAAATGAAGGGGTTTTTTTTCTAGTTTGCCCTAAAAGCAGGAATCACTTCCAAGTTGAGTACAACAAAGGATAAATCCAGGGCAATAATTAGTTGCAGACTAATGTTCTGGGACATGAGTTCAAATCTAACAATTGGCAGATTCTGGAATTTGAATTCAATATTAAATAATTCTGGAATTAAGCTTAGCTTAGTCATTAATGCTTACCACAATTGTCACAACGAACACATGTGGTTCACTAATGTCCTTTAGAGAAGGAAGTTTGCTGTTTCCAACCTGATTTTGACTGCATATGACTCCAGACCGACCACAGTCTGGTTGGCTTGTAACTGCTGTCTGAATTGGCCTCAGCAAGCCACTCAGTTCAAGGGCAAGACAACAAAGTGTGAAGCTGGATGAACACAGCAGGCCAAGCAGCATCTTAGGAGCACAAAAGCTGATGTTTCAGGCCTAGACCCTTCATCAGAGTTCATCCAGCTTCACACTTTGTTATCTTGGATTCTCCAGCATCTGCAGTTCCCATCATCTCTGAGTTCAAGGGCAGTTAGAATAATGGCATCACTGGGAGGCCAGCATCATCATGAAAGAACATAGAGAAATAAAAGGTTGGGACAAGCTTTTTAAGACAGTATTTTATTAAAAATGAATCGTACCTCGGATAGAACCGGGGTTAATCCAATCTTCTGCTGTGACTTGAGCAGAGAAACTGTAGAGATGGAAAAACATAAAACTTTCACCCTTGTTTATGTGAAACCACCTTTGGGGGTCAAAACCAAGACTTACGTTATGCACTATTTTAAAACATGCCATTATTTAGAAAATGGATGAGATCAGACTTTCTGCAAAAATACTAACAACAAATCCAAGCATGAGGAATGAAAGGAACTGGCTTAGTCATAGACGACAAAGAGTGGCAATGGATAGGGTGATTTTCAGATTGGAAATCTGTGACCAGTGATGTTCCACAGCAATCAGTGCTGGAACCCCTACTGTTTTGTTATATATTTTGATTTGGAGGGGAAAGTAGGTGGCCTGATCAGTAAGCTTGCAAATGACAAAGATTGAAGGAGATGCGGATAATGAGGAAGTTGCCAGAGGACGCAGCAGAATATTAATAGCCTGGAGATTTGGGTGGAGAAATGGCAGATGGAATTTAATCTGGACAAATGCGAAATTGTGCGTTTTGTGTGATCTACTACAGGAGGAAGTATATAGTAAATGGCAGAACACTTAACAGCATCAACATACTGAGGGACTCCGGAATACAGGCCACAGTTCCCTGACAACGGCAACACAAGAGGATGAGGTGGTCAGGACGGCATACGGCAAGCTTGCCTACATAGAATATAGAGTATAAAAATTGGAAAGTCATGTTGCAGCTGTATAAAACTTTAGTTCAGCCACATTTGAAGTATTGTGTTCAGTGCTGGTCATCAACCTACCAGAAGAATGTGGAGGCTTTGAGAGAATATAGAAAAGATTTACGAAGGTATTGCCTGGCTTGGAGGGTATTAGCTGTAAGGAAAGGTTTGACGTGCTTGGATTATTTTCCCTTGAACATCGAAGGGGGTCAACCTGATTGAAGTTTACAAAATTATGAGAGGCATGGATAAAATGGGTAGTCGGGTATTTTTCATGGATTAGAAATGTCAATTACTAGGAGACATAGATTTAAAATAAGAGGGGATAAATTTAAAGGAGATACTAGAGACAGTGATAATGGGAACTGCAGATGCTGGAGAATTCCAAGATAATAAAATGTGAGGCTGGATGAACACAGCAGGCCAAGCAGCATCTCAGGAGCACAAAAGCTGACGTTTCGGGCCTAGACCCTTCATCAGAGACAGTGTTGTTTTCTTTACATACAGAGAGTGGTAAGTGCATGGAAAGGGCTGCCTGAGGAGGTGGTGGGGACAGATACCATAGTAACATTTCAGAGGCATCTTGACATATATAAATAGGAAGTGAGTTGAGAGATATAGACAGCATAGAGGCAAAAGGTTCTTACTTTAGAAAGGCATCATGACTCACCACATTTTTGGTGGGCCAAAGGGCCTGTTCCTGTGCTATGTTGTTCTTTGTTTAAATTTTTCAGGACTGTCAATAATTTTCTCTATTAACTCAATGGCAGGAATTTACGCACTTTAAGGTGAACATTTGAATAGCAAAAATCCAGCTTTCTTTAAACAGCTATAAGAGAGGCCAAGCTATAATTTCATCCTTCTGGGCAGAATTTATGTCCCACTTTAAGAGCAGAAAAGTTGATTATTGGAAGTAATTGTATCAAAAATAAAATATTCACAATCTCTCATCTTAAGCACTAAAATTAAAAAAAGGAATTGCGTTTAATAATTTGAGATTGTTGGATTGCCAGAGCTGAGTTACTTAAAATAATCACTATCTAAAGAACGCTACACAGTGTTTGCAGTAATTTTTGATTTGCTGTTCTGTAAATTTCACATTGAATGTGTCAAAGTCATGATAATGTAACAGCATCCAAGGATGATGACTAACTTGAATGCTCTGATATATTTCAATGATAAGAAATGGTTTAAAATGCAGGGCCAATGAAATTTTTAAAGAAGTAAAGCAGAAGGTTATTTCATGATTATAACCCTATCAAGTAAAACAAGTCAACTGGTTAGCCCCATTATGAAGCATATAGAGTTTGTGTGACAGGATCTTCAGATTACTCCTGTTTTCCAGAATGTGTTCGGTTTTGAGTCTTACACAATAAAAAGAGTATCAACCTTTTTGGTTTCATGGTCATTATCTATTTGACAGCTTGTCAGCCTGATGCTTGCAATTCTAGGTCAACTCACATGCTTGGTTAAACGTGACTGAGTGTAAAATGTGACAAGATTAAATAGCGAAAGGATGAAATCTGAATGGAGAAAGTACAGTTTGAATCTTTCAATATACTTTCCAGTTGAGATGGTTTGAACACATCTTATGTAATGATCAGCAGTTGAAAACTATTGATGCTTTTGACTAAAATGCTTAAAATTAGCCTTTGTTGTCCGTTCAAGGGACCAGAAAGATTGGCGGTTCTTTTCTAAGGTCCACACTGGATGTCAAGCATGTTCCAAACTCTCAAAGTCACGAAAGTGATCCACAGTTTAGACTCCTAGATTGCCAGCTTTATTTGGGACTAACAAACTCATCGTCATGCGGATGACTAAACCTGGTAAAGTTAAGTGACGTGTTTGATTTTTCTCGCGTTGCATTGTATTGAGTTTTACAATAATCTAGTTTTCCAAAAGCTTCAATTACTGTAAAATGGCTACAAACTGCATTTGAAGCCAAGAGAAATTCAGTTCTGACAAGGGTTTTAGTGTGAAACCCTGGTTGTCCCTGCTCTTCGGATACTGCCGGATCTGTTGCACTTTTCCAGCTTCACATTTATTGACTTTAACTTCCAGCATCTGCAGTCCTTATTGTCTGCAAGATGTTCATTGGGTAGGTAATTTCAAATGAACAATTAAAGTCCTTTGCTTCCATCTATGAGTTCATCTTTCTTTGATTTCCTATTAATGATACAGCCCTACTGATCATATTGATAACATTCCTGCTGTGTTCCAGCAGGAGCTGGGAAGTCAGCATTGACCCCATCTCTGCTCAGGTTTTAAAGTTAGTTAAGGAAGTTGCAAGAACAAAGGTATTAAATTTCTAGCATTAGAAAGTTGGTTTTGCAATCCTTAGTTACACTTAAAATTACAATTATAATAGTAATAATTCTCTGACCAGTCAATAACTGGCTACACTGCTTCATCAAAGTAAAAATGTTGTGTTGGAGAATGACTTTTAACAGGGAATTGAAGTTGTACTGAATTTAATTACCTTGTAATTAAAGATATCCTCCTGTTTAATGTCATGAGTATGTTTTTGAAATTTGAGATGAAATTGCTACCTCTACGTTCTTATTCAGTAATTTTAAATGAAGTGGGGGTATGGAATGGCTGGTGATAGGTCTGAGAATATGCTTATTAAATTCAGAATTTTTGAAAATGTCTGTCATGAGTGTGATAGTGTCATAGAATCATACAGCAAGGAAACAGACTCTTTAGCCCAACTCGTTCGTGCTGACCAGGTTTCCTGGAGTGAACTAGTCCCCTTTAAGACCATAAGACATAGGAGTGGAAGTAAGGCCATTTGGCCCATCAAGTCCACTCCGCCGTTTAATCATTGCTGATGGGCATTTCAACTCCACTTCCCTGCACTGTCCCCGTAGCCCTCAATTCCTTTTGAAATCAAGAATTTACCGATCTCGGACTTTTAATGTCCCGGCCTCCACTGCGCTGCGTGGCAATGAATTCCACAGGCCCACCACTGTCTGGCTGAAGAAATGTCTCCTCATTTCTGTTTTAAATTTACGGAAACAACTTCCCAGTGTCTACCCTTTCTAGGCCGTACATTATCTTGTAAGTTTCTATTAGATCTCCCCTCAACCTTCTAAACTCTAATGAGTTGCCTGCAGTTGGCCAATATCCCTCTACACCTTTCCTATGCATGTACCTGTCCAAATGTTTTTTAAATGTCGTAATTATACCCACCTCTTCTGACAGGTCATTCCATATATGCACTACCCTCTGTGTGGAACAGTTGCCTTCATGCCCCTTTTTTAAAAATCTTTCCTGTCTTGCCTTAAATCTATGCCATCTAGTTTTAGACTCGCCTATCCTGGGGAAAATAAATTGGCTGTTTACCTTATCTATGGCCGCCATGATACTGTAAATCTCTGTAAGGCCACCCCTCAGCCTGCTATGCTCCAGGAATGAAAGTCCCAGCCTATCCAATTTCTCCTTATAACTCAAACCTACCAGTCTCAGCAACATTCTTGTCAATCTTTTTTGCACCTTTTCCAGTTTAATAGCATCCTCCTAGAGTTGGGCAGCCAGAATTGTACACAGTCCTCAAAACGTGACCCTACCAATGACTTGTATATCTGTAAAGTGATGTCCCAACCCCTGTACTCAATGTACTGACCGATGAAAGCAAGCGTGCCAAATGCCTTCCTCACCATCATGTCTACATATGAAACCACTTTCAAGGAACTACGTACCTGCACCCCTAGCTCTTTCTGTTTGACAAAATTGTGTTTGTGTTTTTTAAATAATCCAGCATGTAACTTTGAGGTGATTTTGCTGTGTTGCAACGTGTGCACTGTTCTTGCTTTATTATCATAACATAAAACACAATTCCCACATTTGATACATTCATTTAGGAATGTTTCAAGATATTTTCACCTATGACAGGAGATCTTTACAACTGCTGTTTTCCAGATGGCACATAATATCTTTGGGTATCATTGTGGCACAAGATATTGAAAGGAATTTTTTCTGTGGCCCATGTTGAGCTAATAGTTTTGCAAATAAGATAGGTTCCAGTTTTGAAATAATCTGTGAAGGTAAATAGAAGGACATTTAGAATTTGTATGGTAAAATATGGAAAATTTTACCATATTAGTTTAATATATGTTTAGCTATTAAAACATAGTTCAGCTGTTTAAAGTAACTTGCATTTGCTAAAATAGGCTCCTGTCTAATGCTTACAGGTATATATATCCCCAGACAAGTGTATCCATAAAAGCAGGACAAAAATAGCCAATTAGCTCTCCATCAATGTACTCTCTCACACAGCAACACCGTGAGGCAAAATATCATCGACAGTGCTATCAACAGGAATTTTAGAATCATCGAACCCCTACATTGCGGAAAGCGACCCTTCAGCCGTGGCTTCTGCAACAATCCTCTGAAGAGCATCCCACACAATATTCTAACTCCATAACCCCACGTTTACAGTGGCCCATCCACCTAGCTTACACATTCTGGACACTATGGACCATTTAATATGACCAATCCACCTAGCAGCTCATCTTTGCACTATGGAAAGAAACCTGAGGCCCCTGACAGAAACTCACACTGTCACCCAAGCCCGGAATCAAATCCAGGTCCCTGGCACTGCGAGACTGCAGTGCTAACCATCGAGCCACCATGTCACCCAAATATTCAGTAATAAACAGCTCATTGACACCCAGCTTGGGTTCCAGCAGTGCCACTCAGCTCCTGACCTCATTAAGCTTTGACCCAAACATGGATAAAAGAACTGAATTCCAGAGATGAGGTGGGAGTGACTGCTCTTGATATCAAGGAGCCCTGGCAAAGTTAAGTCAGTGGGAATATGGGATGAAATTGTCTGTGCTGGTTGGAATCATATTTAGAACAAATGACTATAGTTGTGATTGTTGGGGAAACTCAGCCCCAGGACATATCTGGGTTCAGATACCTTCAGCTACTTCATTAATCATGTTTCCTCCATCATAAAGTCAGAACAGGGGACATGTTTTGATGTCCCTATCCATACAGAGCAAGACAAGGTCAACATTCAGGCTTCAGCTGATAAAGTGGCAAGTAATTTTTTTTGACATGCAGTGCCAGACAATGGTCATTTCCAACAAAAGAGGATCTAATCATCTCCTTTTTATCGTCAAAGGCAGTATCATGACTGAATTCTCCACTATCAATATTCTGGCGGCTACCATCTACCGGAAGCTGAAACTATTTATGTGGAGCAGCCATGTAAATACTCTGTTCAGACAAATGGGTCATGAGCCTATTAATTACAAAGTGAGTAACTTTCTTCTTGAAATTTGTCCATCATCTTCAAGGCATAGATCAGGAGCTTGTCTGGAGGAATGCAGCTCCAGCAACATTCAAGAAACTTGACACAATCTAGGACAACATATTTATTGGCATTCGCCACCTTCAACATTTACTGCCTCCGCAGCTTTGAGGTAGAGGGTTCCAGACGTACACTACCACTAGATGAAAAGTTCCTCTTCATCTCGGTTTTAAATGAGCATCTCCTGACTTTGTAACCATGTAACCTAGTTTGCGATTCAATCTTCTCGACCTCTCCTCTGTCAATCCCCTCAGAATCTTGAATGGATCATCCCTTATTCTTGTAAAATCTCGTGAATAACCGCCTGATCTCTGGTAAATACTATACTGCTATCTTTATCCTTCTGTTTGGAGAGAGCTGACCATTGATCAGGTCTTTGCACTCATAATAGATCATATAGGTCACTGGATATTTCACACTGTGCACACATTTCAGTACACATATCCTTTCCTTGTGCTGTAAGATGTACAGATTATAACACTAGGTTCCTATTGTTACATAACTGCTGTCAGAATTTCTACAGCCCTGTCAATATAATACACACATAGACTGTGGTCAAAAAAGAGAGCCATTAATTAGTGAACAACTTTTAGCCATAAAATCTCTCTGCCTGTTTTATTGTGCCTTGGTAGACTATGAACAGCAGAACAGATTGTTACCTGCCTGTCCTTTTCAACCACAAAATGTATGCTGCAGGACCGATTGCAAAATGACTAAGATTCAAGAGTGCTTTTACCTGCTAAATGCTTTTGGAACAACCTGCAGTTGCGATAGGCACTACATAAACACAAGGGTTTTCTTTCCTCAAAGAAGGAATTGATGGAGATGCTTTAATATACAATGATAAATAATGCAGTAAGTTAAAAAGATATGAGTAATCTCAAAAACATGATCAAGGAGAAATGGTCTGTTGAACTTTTTTTTAAATTTAGCATACTCATTGTATGCAGTTGCTAAATGTTGATAAATTATTAGCCAATTTACTAAAATTGACATTTCAATCTGGACAGCCGTATGGAAGCAGAGAATGAAAGAGTTTCTTGGAAAGTAAATAGTTGAATGAAACTTCAATTTGAAGCAAAATGTCTAAAGTCCACAACATTTGTAATTGGTTGATTAAAGCATATTAAAAACTAGCTCCATACTTTTGGTTCTGAAGAAGGCAGGGACACAGGACACAAAACACAACAAATCTCTTCCCTCCACAGATGCTGCCACACCTGCTGAGCTTCTCCAGCAATTTCTAATTTTGTCTATTTCAGATCTCCATCATCCATCATTCATTGGTTTATCATCTTGATACTTTGCTGAATGTAACCAGAACAATCAGCTGCCTTAAAACTATAGAAAGTACGGTTCCTGAATTTTCAAACATTGTCCATTCTATTGGATTGTATTAACTGAATTTAAAACTGTCCCCACAATTTCCCTCCCACCATCTTGGGACGAACATAAGCTGGGGTTTTAACATCCGGGTGTTATGGCATCATATGGACATTAGAGTTATTGTTATTCAGTGATGTCACATTCATTGCTATGTGGGGAGAAATAAATCTACTCATTTCTGTATTAAATTGGTAACCACTTCTAATTGCATGTTTTGTGTGGTATTTCATTGAAGCGCAGGGATGGCACAGGAGCAAGGAGCACACCTGAAATATTGTGTAGTTTTGGTCTCCTTATCTGAAAGGATTGTGAGTGATTACCATACTGATTCCTGCAATGATGCGGCCAACACATGCGGCAAGGTTGAATCATAGAATCCCTATAGTGCGGAAGCAGGCCATTTGGCCCATACTGACTCTCCAGAGATCATGCCACCCAGACACACCCCATCCCTGTTATCCTGCATGTTCCCATGGCTAATCCACCTAGCCGACACATCCCTGGATACTCTGGACAACTTAGCATGGTCAATCCACCTAATCTGTACATTTTGGGACTATGGGAGGAAACTGCCCACATGGAGAAAACCCACACAGACACAAGGAGAATGTGCAAACTCCACACAGACAGTCACCTGAAGGTAGAATTTATCCCAGGCCCCTGCCACTGTCAGGCAAAAATGCTAACCATTGAGCCGCTGTGCTGCCCCAGATTTGATTAGGATTATATTCACTGGCAATCAAAGAAAGAGGGGCTAATCACAGAATTTTATGGGACCTAACAGGACCAGACTGGGTAGATGCAGGAAGGCTGTTTCCCAGTGGAGGAGCCATTGTCTAAGAATCAGGGGAAATAATTTGGGACTGACGTTAGAAGAATTTTCTTCACCCAGTGAGTGGTGAGCCGGTGGAATTTTCTACCACAGACAAAAATTAAGGCAAAACCATTGTAGAATTTCATGAAACAGTTGGATGTAACACCTGGGAATAGGGAGATCAAAGGACATTGGAGGAAAAACAAGAACAGGCTCGCGAGTAAGATAAATCAGCCACAATCGTAATGAATGGGGGAGGAGGTTCAAAAGGACAATTGGCCTAGTCCTACTCATATTTTCTATGCAAGTGACTACCCTTCAGTTATAAGGCACAATTGTGAATGGTAACAGGCCTAGGCATTGAACCCTAACCGGTCTTCAATCATTTCCAAATTGATTTAGTTGGAACAGCTGAGGTAGAATTCCTGCAAGGCTTCCAGTCTTATTCTACTGTGTCCCAAAGTCACTTGAGGCCATTATTAAAGTGAGAACTTTCCTGACCCTCTATAACTCAGTAAACTGCAGTTATGGAGCAAACAGAGATGCAGGATGCTGAGTTTCCTTATTTCGAAAAATATCAATTACTGATGTGTAAAAAATCGTTATTGTGCAGCCAGGCAGCGGAGATGATTCACTTCCATTGTTCCTCTTTGCTATTTTTGTTGTGTTGTTATATCTTTGATCATCTTATTTTTTAGGAAGCTAGGGACTTGGGATTTCTGCTTAACACTTCTGCAGAATTTGTACTGGAACATGCCTTGAAAAGATATGGAGTAATATCTCGGCGCCCATGTTATTGCTTTTTCATCTCACCTTGTAAGCAATGGCTTTGCCTGCCCAGGACAACACTGTGGCAAGGTGTAGCCAGTTCTGTTGGAACTCACCAGCACAGTCTGCATTCTGTCATTTGGTGGAATGTTTGAAAAAGTAGCCAACTGCAGTTTTGGTAAATATTGCAGAATTAGTGGAAAATACACGGTCTGAAATTCTTGCTCCAATCCAGAGCAATAAAATGAGCAAATCAGTCTCAATGGGCCAGAGTTCAGTGTAAAGAATTCAACCTTTTCTGTAAAATCACAACAGAAAGTTATAATTGAAGGTTCTGACTGTCTCCAGTGTTATGTGGGAAGTCATTGAGAAAATCCCAAGCATCTTCAGGCATTAAGTGATGTCAAGTTACTCTTACCCTAGAAGACAAAGGCGCTGTTGTCTCAGAGAGAGACAAATATTGGAGGGTTTAATCTGAGTGTTACCACATTTCAGGTGAGAGGAAAGGGATGGGGTTGAGAAGGTGGGACCCTTTATGGTCACCTCAGCCAGTGCAGAGATTGAACCATGCTGATATCACTTTGCATCGCAAACAAGCCATCCAGCCAACTGAGCTGGAATTTAATAAACTGTTGGCTTAACAATGCAACCACTTCTGATTTTTGCACGTCTCTATCTGGTTTACTAATGTTCTTCAGAGAAGGAAATCCACCATTCTTACCTGGCCTGGCCTACATGTGATTGCAGACCCATGGCAATGTGTTTGATTCTTAATTAGCGATGGACATTAAAAATGCTGTCCTAGCCAGCGATGCCTGCACCCTGTGAACAGATAAGGAAAAACTCTAGTTGCAGATGCACTTTAGTATATTAAACCATAAAGATGACCTCTTTCCCAAGATTTTGTTTGTAGGTAAAGGTTTCACTACATTTGCGTCATTGGAACAGAATCCCAAAGTATTTTGGTCCTGTAGTGACTTACACTGCGAGGCCAGCCCGGGTCTTATTGAAAAATATTTCACAAAAACAGTAAACTTTATAACATCAAAAATAAGTAAAATTTTCAAAAGATGCTGCATCAGTGCAATAGCTTGTTTGCAAACTGTGCAAACAAGAACATCTCAGTTGGTTTGACTCTCAAAGCAGGCAAATTACAACTGTGAATAGCAACATTGTTGATATTGATTGTGCAGTTACTTTACTTCCAAATTACATCAGTTGCCAGGTTCTTTAAGTTACTTAAGAAATAATGCTGTTACTTCTTTTCACATCTTTACAGATCTGAACTGAAATGTATAAAGTAATCAAATATTTGAAGATGTTTTCAAGAAATGGCATTTCACTATCTGATTTTTATATGACCTGTGGATGGTCTTATATTGGTGACATGTGACCTTTAGACCTGCTATTGGTCACATCGTATCATCTTCTAATGCATTATCAGCCAACCGATACTTGAACAATTTATCTCAAGGTCCTTGAGATAGTAGGAACTGCAGATGCTGGAGAATCTGAGATAACAAGGTGTACAGCTGGATGAATACAGCTCTACGCCTTGTTATCTCAAAGGTCCTCGACTGCAATTTGGCAATTACATGTTACAGTGTGTTCCACATCCTTTTTATTCACCCATTATGAAAGCCGCCTTTGTGCCACATTTAAACTACCAAGCGATATTTAAGAGGACCTCCTGTTTCACTGGTTATTTGGAAAAAGTTTTGTTTATCTGACAAAGAACCTAATATTCTGATAAGAAAGCTTTGCTGGTTTAGACCTTGGGAAATTCAGATTCAAATTGGTGAGTGCTTTGTGCCCAAAGTAGGAGGCATCAAGAAGGATGAACAAAACCTAGTATCAATGGGAATGAAGGGGAAGGCTCTTTGCTGGGTGGGGTCATACCTAGCACACAGGAAGATGGTTGTGATCGTTGGAGGTTGGCGATCTCAGTTCCTCAGGGTCGTGTACCAGATCCAACCATCTTCAGCTGCTTCATCAATGACCTTCTTTCCATTGTAAGGTTAGAAGTGGGGATATTTGCTGACATTCAGTGCTATTCACAACTCCTCGAATCCTGAAGCGGCAACACCTGGATGATATGGCAAGTAACGTTCATGTGACATAAAAGTCAGACTGACCATCTTCAGTAAGAGACATTCGAACCACTACCCCTTGACATTCAATGGTTTTGCCATCACTTAATACCCCACTATCAACATCCAAGGGGATTAACATCGATAAAAAACTCAAGTGGACTCGGCCTATAATTTACAGTGGCTATAAGAGCAGGTCAGAGGCTATGAGTACTTTAGCTTATAACTTGCTACCTGACTCCCCAAAGCCTGTACATCATTTGAAAAACACAGATCAGGAGTGTAACGGAAAACTCCTCACTTGCCTAGCTGAGTGGGGTTCCAACAACACTCAAAAAACGTGGCACCATCCAGGACAAAGCAGCTTGATAGATTGTTTGTGGATGTGGGGTCATTTCAGTCACTCCACCACCAACACACAGTAGCAGCAATTTGTACTCTCTGAGAAACACACTACAGAAATTTGCCAATAATTGTGAGACAGTACCTTCCAAAGCCACGACCATTTCAGTCTAGAAGAACAAGAGAACACCAGCACCTGCTAGCTCCCTCTCCAAGCCGCTCACCATTCTGATTTGGAAATGTATCACCAGTCCTTCACCGTCGCTGGGTTAAAACCCTGGAATTCCCTCCTTAAAAGGCATTGTTGGTCTTCCTACAGCACATGGACCACAGTAGTTCAAGAAGACAGTTCATCATCACCTTCTCAAAAGCAACTAGAGATGGGGGAGAAAAGAACATTGACACAATCAGCAATGCTCACATCCTATGAGTGAATATAATAAAAAGGGTTGCAACCTGGACACCTAAGATTCACTCAACTTTGGAGCTCCTTTTAGTAATAGCAAGCTGCTGGAGGACCTTCAAGGTCTGAGAACACATATCGACTTTTTGCTACAGGCACAAGCCTTCAAGGGAGTCTAAGGATGAACAAACAGATAAAGCCGTGACGTTGCTGAGTGCATACCTTGAGTAGCTCTCTCTGGTGCTATGCATCTGGGAGGAATACAACCAACTCAAAAGGAGAAGTGAAACATAATCTTATTCAGATTTTTTAGTGGCCTCCAGCAGCCAACTTAAGTAGTACAAATTCAGCTGTCATAGAACTGGTAAAAATAATCGGAACATGGCAGAAATGTCTCGAAACAGACCAAGGAACTCAATTTGTGTACTTAAAGATGATTCAGTACCACTACTAATGGTTGCTAAGGATAAGTAAAATCAGTGAAGACCAACAGGTCTCTGGCAGATCTCAACACCTCATACCGACACTTGGGAAATGTTGAATCCATAACAAGCAAAAATATTAATTTTTACTCCATCATACCTTACTCATTAACAAGTGAAATAAAGGTCACTGTTCAAAACTTTGCAATTACAATTGATTTATCTGTATCATGGCTCATTTTAAAATGATAACACTAAGTAATTTTGAGCAAATTTCTGCAGAGCTCATACACAGTAAATACTGGAACATGTTAAAGCTGAATACACTTTCATTAAGGCAACGTAATGGAGAATAAATTATCAATTTGATAAGCAGGCATTAACGAGCCATTTGCAATGAGAAAAGTATCCACACTAGATAGCATAATTAAACTGATGGGGCCTTGTAATGTAGTAGGATCACTTCTGCTGTAAAATTCCTTAGTGAAAAGTAACTTATTACAAAAAAAAACTGCTTTATAAAAATCAGTTTCAGAACAAGGAACCATTTGAGCTGTTCAATGTAGGTTGCCAGTAGCAGTAACATATTTTTGCTGTCCAAACAGTTCCATCTTAATATTTAACTTAGTAGTTCTTCTGGCTACACGAAATACATTTGCCTTGCTTGCTGTCACCACTTGCCTTTATAGTTTAAATTCTAAAGTTTCCCATAACCCATGAAAATGCTGAGGTTCTTACAGGGAAGATGAAGCACATTACAATGATTGCCACTGGCTTGTCCTTTGGTTGTCCCCATGGTGCTAGAAGTTGATGCATTTACATTGGTGCACCCGGACTGGTCAGAAACAAATCCTCGATTGTCACTTCTTTCGCTGTCACTTTCCCAAGCTAAGCTGTGTTGTATAAGGAGATCATTTCTATAGATGAAATGAAGTTAAATTGATAAAATAAAATCTAATTTGTCTTCTGCCTATTCAAGGGTACAAATAGAAACTGTGATGTGAAATGTCTGCTGCCCATTATCTTTGCTTGGCTGGGGTCTGCAGAATCAGGATATCCAATGAGATACATACATCTTGCATTAGGGTAGCAAATAAATATCACAGTATAATGTATTTTGATTCAAATTTAAAGTGACATTTCAAACAAAACGTAAAAAGATAACTAATATTTGATTCTGTGTGTGTGTTGTAAGGCAATTCAAGAAACAAATTTCTTGGAAGTGTGATAAACAATGAGACTTACAGCTCAGGTGATTTCTTTTTTTAATTATCGCCCATGTCTAAACAGAAAGTGTACCTATTTTCATTTACTATATAATGAGGGTTCAGAAATCCACTGCCTGTCTCCTCATGCATGGTCCCCAGTGTTATGTTTCCACATTAGACAAGTAGGACGTAGAGAACTGGTTTATGATGAGGAACTCAAGAATTCAATATCACATGAGAATATTACTATATGAGCATTAAGAACTAATATACAGGGTACAAAGATATGCTTTGCTTTTTTGTTCAACATTTTGTATTTTCTGTTTGCATTATTTTATCAGTATGCATCACCTTATGTCAAACTCCAACAAGTGATTCCTATAGTATACTGTAGCTTTGTTGTACTTCCTTTCTCTTCCACGTATGGTTTTAATTGATTCTCCCTTCCTTTCTTGCAGTTACGGAAGAGTTTATGCTGCAGACCCCTACCACCACGCACTTGCTCCAGCAGCCACCTACGGCGTTGGTGCCGTGGTAAGATTATTATTAATTCTGTTGTATATGTTCTCGCTGCTTCAATCCTGCATCATCCTTCTTTCAATCTCTGCTTGCATACCCTCAGTTTAACTTAATTGAATTTGTCTCTGGTGCTAACAGCAACTAAAATGCCACATTAATCCTTCCAGTAAACTTGATGAATGTCTTAATTTCTTGGCAATGTAGTGCATGTTAGTTATTATATTTCTAATTTTGTGAGTATCACCTAGCTGAACATTTGGCTTAATGGAATAATTAGTCATTTTGATAATTAAATCCATCACTTTGTTTCAGAATGCTTTTGCACCCTTGACTGATGCCAAGACTAGGAGCCTTGCTGATGATGTCGGTCTCGTTCTTTCTTCATTGCAGGCTAGTATATACCGAGGGGGATACAGCCGTTTTGCTCCATACTAAATGACATACCATTAAATCTTCTGCTGGGGAAAAAAAGAAGCTTTTCCAAGGCCTGGGTATTGCAATACATGCAGTAGTGCATCATTTTAGCAACTCTAAAAAGAGGAAAATACTACATTTTTTTAATCTTATACCTCAGATATTTTGTTCTGTGTATTTTAATAAGTGGGTTTTAATTTCTGGAAGTTACATAACTGATTATTGGCAAAAGCAGCTGCTTTTCTAATGGCATTTAAAGACTGTGAGATACAAGAACTGTGAGAACCAAAATCACTGACACACATATATGTGATATAAAGACGCAGAATAGCAGCCATTGGAATTCTCACTGTTTTGTAGGATTGCAAGTGACTAAATGAGTCATTTTTTCTTCATTTCAATTTTGTTTGCTTTAAGAAAGAGGGTGGGTTAAGGGAAGGGGTGTCAATCTGCATTACATAGGTTTGAAGAGGGCACCACTGCACCAAGAATCTTGCTATCAATTGTCTTAAATTATTCACTATTTGTTCAAGCCAAAGGTTATGTTTTTCGATGTATCTCAGCACTTGTACATAAGGTTTCAGTGGGGGCATCCATTCAATTATAAGATACTCCACCAGGCAGTATTTCAGCAGTTCAACCATAGATAGGTCTATTTAAGTAAATCTGCTAGTTAGGCCATCAATGAGCATTCTTTTTATATTACTTCCAATATATAAATTATTGATATCATTGCTGACTTTTGTATTATGGGAGGGAAAACATTCAAAAATGGTGATAAAGCATTGTTTATATTTTTCTTTTTGTCGGAAGGAAAGTAATAAACTAGGTTCTTTGTACCAGTAATATGTATAAAAAAAATTTCAAATTGTGCAGTGGAAATGTTCAGTTATAGATTACACAGCCTATGATGTTTTAGAATTAGCATAGTAGATCAACTGTAAGGCGTATCATTTTTATGGAATACATGATAATCATATTCAGATTTATATAAGCATTTTACAAGTATTGCAATCATTAAGTGTAGATAATCATGATATTTTCGTCAGCTTGGTACTTTTGAGACATGACTGTGTTGTGTAAACAAACAGCAATTTTTCATTGCTTGACAGCTTGTGTTATTTTGTTACATTATTTTCAGAGGAGGCCTTTTATTTTTGGACTGGACCGAATTTTAAAAAAAGTGTTCACAAAAAGGAAGCATTTTACTTATTATGCTTTAATAAATCACAAAATTAGAAAGCCGATTCTGCCTCTGGGCCATTTCAGTGTTAAAAGCGCAATGTAAGCAAGTTGTTGGGTCAGCTTGTTTGAGCGTCCTTGAAAAATTGCAGCTTGTCTGTGCGTATTGCTGGAATCCGTTCACTTTGTCCTGTTTAACAGTACCTAAGTTGGGGTGTTTGTCACAGGTCTCCTTGTTTTTTGTAATAATGCAGCTTCAAAAATTTTTCCTCTGCCTTTTTGCTGCACCTCTTAGTTATACTCCTCATGTGTACCGTGCACGCCTCATGGTGTGCACTTAGTAAATATCAACCCACAAATCTGTGATATACCTATGCGATTAAAAACCTGCTGGAAAGTGTTGTGGCCAGGCTTTCTCTTTGTCATCGTATGTGCATGCAGTATGATCAGTTGAACAATAACCATCAATAAAATTTCACTAAATTGAAATTACTGATACTGTTGCTTTTTTTTAAACCGGCAATACAACATTATCAATGTTACTCAAAGTGTGACTCAGTCCTAATAAACTACAGAACATGCAGAATAGTTGCTACCACATAGAACAAGGCAGAGGAGTTTGACCATTTTCTGGACTCAGTTGCTTGTGTCCTGATGTTGGGTAGGATCACTGATCTCGCTGACCCCTAACTGCAATCACTGAAAGAGTTTTGCATCAGGATTGATGGGCTTGAGACACACACAACATTGGGCTTCTGTCCCCATTTAAAGTTAACATTGGACTCGAGGCAGATGCTTGGCCAATCCTCAGGCAGATTATTTGTGAACTGATGTTAGATCTTTGGCCACTTGGAAAAGAGCAGAGAATGTTTGGGAGCAGAAGTGAATTAAAGGAGATAAGGGAATTCAAGTGGAGCTGGAGCACACTGGTGTTCTGCTGGCTCTGCATTCAGTGAAATAATTTTCAGCCAATCTACCTTATTGATGGGGTCTGCCAGCAGCGTTTACAGTGACTGAATGCAGGACAGAACTATCTTGCAAAGGAGAGCTCAAAAGATTGTTCATAGAATCCCTACAGGTGTGGAAGCAGGCCATTTGGCTCATTGAGTCCAAACCCACCATCTGAAGAGCATCCACCCCACTACTATAACTGTACATTTCCCATGGCTAAGCCACCTAGCCTGCACATCCTGGACACGATGGACAATTTAACATGGCCAGTCCACCCAACCTGCGCACCTTTGGACTGTGGGAGGAAACTCACACAGACACAGGGAGAACATGGAGCCTCCTAATCTGGAATTGAACCCAGGTCCCTGGCACTGTGAGGCATCAGTGACTGTTAAAAATCTTATTTGCAAACTCAAGTCTTCGTATCTGTTTTGGACACAGGTACTGGAGATCTATCTTTCCGTGTTCACAAGCATGGCAGATGAGGCAGCTCAGGTGTGGAATATGGGATTGTGGTTGCCCCTGTTGGACACTTAAAGGCCATCCACACAGTTACAAAACTGCTATGTGCCCCCCCGCCCCCAGTGGTCAAAAAGCATTAAACGTAGTGTGACTGAAATATATCTGAATCTTGTGGACTAATTTTCTAACATGACAAATCGTACATTCAGTTTTACTCTTGGCAGAGCATTTTGGTAGGAAATGGGAGGAAGAACAAAAAATTAGTGGCAAGTCTGTGATTCATAAAAATCCATTAGGTTTGTGGAAACAATAAAGACTTCCTTCATATCACTGCCTGGCTTTTTTACACCTTCCAATCAGTGTGGGGCTCATAAAATCACTAAACATAACCCTACGACAGCATCACCACTAATTCCTCCAAGTGTTGCTGGAAATAATTGCTGGAGTTAACCGAGTACACTGCTCCTGCATCTTTGCCACAGGCTATGCTGCACCTGTGGAGCTTAGATATCGCAAGGTAAAGTAAAAGAGCCAAAGAGGGATCCTAATGATACGAGGTAGAGAAAACATCTTTTGTATTATTATGCGAGATGATCAAGTTTCGAATTTTGGACTTGTTCAAGTAGGTTTGGCAGGCCCAACTGTGGCGGAGGGAGTGGAGAAATGATAGATTTCCTTCAAGGTGGAATGTGAAACAAAGGCACAACATTTAAGATTCACAGATCAGATTGAGCAGGACTACCATTTAACTCACAAGAAGGAAGACGACCAATAGATCATCTATGAATTTGCCCTATAATCAAAATAAACTGAGAACCAAATGGAATGCTCAGGATTTTTTTTAAGAAAAGCCCAAGTAAGTAAAGAAAATGTTTGAACTAAATATGCAAGGAAAATAAATCTAACAATCAGAAAAAAAGCTTTAAATTATGCAAAAGAAGACAAAGACAATGATTGAGAGGGTAGAGATAATTGCTATGTGATTACATAAATTGGAGCATGCTGTCACAGATAAAAGTGAGAGCAATGATATTCTTGTGGATTCTAAGCAGACTAGGTAAATGTAGACATAACAAGGTATTTCACCTTATGTAGGACAGTAGAATCAAGGGATACAGCTTGAAGGGTTCTAACTTTGAAACTAAACAATGAAAACAGAACCCAGAATTTGTTGTAAATATAATGGCAAGGTAAATGTTCACGTTGCTGTCTTAACAGTGACATTCAGGTGTGAGTGAGAGTGATCTTGTACATTGTGAATCACCACCATTTTCTTGAGAATTTGCACCACATTTGCTTTTATCCTCACATAAAATAGAGCTCACTATCAATCACCCTTGAGAATTAAGGATTTCCTGGATTTGCTGTATTAAATTGAACTAAAGTCTCCCATAGCCCCATAAAGATATGGCTGGTATTTAACTGTTTAAGGACTCTGGTAATGGTATGCTGTATCTTACCACCTGGAAATCAGTTACCAATTAATAACTATTTCTGTACATGCTGCATATAACACAAAGTCAGAATACACATTAACTGATTAATTTGGTGCAGAAAGTTGATGTTACATTAGTAACAGGTTGATGAGATTCATAGTTATTCAATCCCTTCTGTGTGTGTGCATTCACTAATTTGTATGTAAACCCTTCCTGAACACCAATAATCCATTATTCTATATAATAAAGAATGTAGCAGCTTCCTCTGGTTCTTGAATTTCATGAATTAAAGAAAATTCAAACCCTGGGCAGAAACCTCACTTAGTTTCCTGATGATCTGGTGGTTAGAAGCCAATGCTATCACTACTTTGCCTGGGGTTTATTCCCAGCAAGGGAATGACTTTCTCTGAAAGGAGGAGTTTAGGCCAATATCAGTTCAATCAAGAGCTTCTAAATAATAGAACAGACACATAGGGCTGAATGGCCTACTTGATTTCTTAAGTTTGGGCTAAATTAATTTGGCAAAATTGTTTAAGCCTGTACTAATTCAGAGTTATGTTAATAAGCTCACATCAATCAAATAGCCAAGCTTCTATTAGCTAACCACTCCTGGTCACGTTGTCCTTCTGGAGCCCGTTGAACTAAGGCACCATGATGAAATCAGATTTCCAGCATTTTGCAGTTCAAAATTAACTGGAACTGAAGGAAGATGTAAAACGTCAGTCAACACTAAGCTTCCCTTCCCCAGTAAATACTGGGGATATACCAAATAAAGTAACTTGAAACATGATGGTACAGTTCTTCTTGCCACCTACGATACTCCAGCAACCACCACTCATCCTGATTAAGAGAACACCCTTGCTATTTTCCAACCTTCTAGCGGTTCTTCCTGTCCTTGATTGAGAAGTGAGCCATTATCAATGGGATCCAGCAGAGGCCCTGTCAAAGAGAACGAACTGTGGCAGGCTACAGACCTATCTGATGTCACCAGCTCAGGTAACATCCAGTAAAGGTCAGCTACGTCATGGTAAGTGGCTTATGGTTCTTACTATCATTTTTTAAAAGAATCTCTCTGATAATTAAAAGGTTGAATTGTTCTGAATTTTAATGGGGATGTTGGAAACATGTCATGTCGAACATTTTCAGGTAAGCATTGTCAGGGGTATGGATGAAGTGTGAACGTTGATGGGATTGGGAGTATAGAGAGGATGAGCATTATCAGAGGAGTGGAGGCTAAGTGTTATCACAAGGTACAATGTCATAGGGAACATCAGGAGAGTTTTTGGTGGGTGCTGTTGGTGGTTGGCATTGTTTGGGTGCAGGAGATTAAGAGGTTAACATCCATCAAAAAACAAAAACAAAACAAAACAAGATCAAAAGTTGAAGTTCAGGAATAGAAGAAGTGTTGCCAAAAGCTATTATATAGAGGTAGTCAGGTGTAGACATTGGAAACATAGACCCAATGCTTTTGTCCTGCCAACAATTGAAGGTAAAATTGAGGGCATAAACAGATGATAAGAAACAATCAGATGAGGGATAACACAGGTATGGACAATGAAAGGCTTGAAGGCCAAAGAAGTAACCTGATGCCAAGAGCCCAACTTAGCTGCAGTGACAATAAGCATACACTCCATCCAATGTCTGTCTCTACCTCAGAGAGAGAATTATCAGAGGGGCTGGGCCAATGCCATCCTCCCCAATCATGAGAGTAATTTTTCCACAACGTGTACCACATGCATGGGTTGGAATTTTCTCTGACCCTGTTAAACAACAGCAAAAAAGGGTATTCAACACTTGTCTCTTTCCCGTCAGAAATCCAGACCGATACAGTGTCGGGGGAGTGTAGTACACTTGATGCTGAAAGCTTTCAAATACCGGAGAAAATGTTTCCACATCTTAGTTAGAATCTCAACCTAGCTTCTTCAACAAGGGAGTCGGCCGGTCCATGTTTAACCTTCTCAGAATCTTCTATATTTCAATGGGAATACCTCAATTCATATCTGGGTCAGCAGTGAACTGGTTAAAGCACAGATTGATTTCCGTTATTAAATCAACAATTCCGTTATTGATGTGTGATGCGACTTACAGAAAGCATCCTTTCCACATCTATGTCATGGGCCCTGCTGTATTTGTCCATTAATTTCCTTCTGACTCGTCTGAACTCCAGCAGGCACAAACCTATCCTGTCCAACTTTGCCTCTTAGGACAAGCCACACATTGGAGCAATTTTTCCAGTGTACCTTCTCTGAATTGCCATGTACAATATATTTATATCTTTAGTGAGACTGATCTTCCAATGGTCTCATGATGCCCTATATAACTGAAACACGACCTCTCTACTTTTGCATTCAATTCCATCAGTGAATAGTAAGATTCTATTAGCTACCGAGTATCACAAGATTCATTTCTTGTAGTCTCATTAATAGGAGAAGCTCCCTTCTTCCTCAACTGACAGAGCTAGATACACACAGCCAGAACTAAATCAGACACAATAGTTATTGTATGAGACAGTTGACCTGAAAGATTGACTCAGGAGCTTTCTAATAGCTCTGCATATTGTTGTCTCCAAGGGGATAACAACTAGATCTATACTGCATGACTGTAGAATGAAGATTTGACTAACAAACAACAAACTGACTAGTTCATCCCAGACTGTCATTTAGGCATCAATGTTTACCTGGTGTTGATGTAGTTGAGCAGTCTCAAATCTAATGTAATCTGTTTGCTTACTATTATGTAATAATTTCTTCTTATTCAAGTGTCTCTTCTGCCAAATCTATTAGTGGCCATACCTTCACTAGTTAATACTGGAAAGTCCCATAGACTGTACTGCAAGAGGGTTGGTGGCTGCAAATCTCCCCAAAGAAAAAAGTAAAAATAAATTTTGATTGTATAATGCAAATGATTTCTCACTGCAAAAATACACAAGGTGCATTGGAGAGGCAAAAAAGACATGAGGTAGTTGAGGAAGCAGAAGAAACTGCAGAAGTCATCCAGACGTAGAGCTGGATGAACACAGCAGGCCAAACAGCATCAGAAGAACAGGAAAACTGATGTTTTGGGTTTGGGCCCTTATTCAGAAAGGTTAGATTCTCCAGCATCTGTAGTTCCTATCTCTTGCTATACAGGATTGCTTCAGATCTAAATACCAATTCACAGCAGAACAAATCAATACATCTTATTCTTTGGGAACATTTGCAAGCCACATCATTAATGGTTAAAACGTTGAGGAAGATACTGATAACTTTGGACAGAAACCAAATTGTTGGAGAAACTCAAACAGGTCTGGCAGCATTTGTGGAGAGAATACAGAGTTGACATTTCAAATCCAATGATCCTTCTTCAGAACTCCTGGTACCTTTGATATCTTCAAAAAAATTTGACCAATTTACTTTAATAACCAATTGCACTTCATTTCAAGTTCCGTTGATAGAATAAGGTTTTAGCAGAATCTGTTGACAATTTTCATCAATGTTCTTTACACATTGTCTGAACCTTGTGCTATGCAGCATTACAACCAATATTAACTAGAATGGGGATAACAAAATGTGAAGCTGGATGAACACAGCAGGCCAAGTAGCATCTCAGGAGCACAAAAACTGACGTTTCGGGCCTAGACGTGAAGGGTCTAGGCCCGAAACATCAGCTTTTGTCCTCCTAAGATGCTGTTTGGCCTGCTGTGTTCATCCAGCTTCACACTTTGTTATCTTGGATTCTCCAGCATCTGTAGTTCCCATTATCTCTTAACTAGAATGGGAATTGACATGGAAATTTCCGATTGATCTTTCTCACATCTCTTAAAAATGAAGGAAACTTTCTCCAGAAAAGATGATTCAGATTCAGATTCAGAGATAGTATGATTTCTGAAGAAGGGTCCAGTCCTGAAACGTCAGCCTTCCTGCTCCTGTGATGCTGCTTGGCCTGCTGTGTTCATCCAGCTCCATACATTGTTATCCCTTTATTCAGATTCAGATTGTATTCAAAAGTGAGATTCCAAAAAGACAGTTAAGTCTGGCAAATAGAAGGCTATCAGAAGCAATTAACTTAATAAGGCACATGCACTTCAAATTATTACAGAAAACATCAAAGTGTTCAATTTTCTAGATGCTAGGAATCACTTTCCAAGATGTGGAGCAGAAAAACATTGGAACAAACTCAATATCTAGCACAAGGAGTTCCGCAAGAAAGCAGAACGTTTTGAAAAAAACTTGCAAAACCCAGAAACAATCCTTGCAAAGCAGAAAGAATACTGTTTACATCAACAAATAAGTCAATACTTTGTACCAAAACTAAAGAAAAACTTTGATACCTAAATATACTTGTATTAAAAGATTTGTCCTTACATCTACTTCCCCTAGAAGAGATACCAAAGCAAATCCCAAAGGTAGTAGAAGATGATCTTTCTGAGCTGAACACGATAGATTATTTCGATGGACAGCCAACTCAATTTAGGCTTGACACAAGAGCAAGTGACACTTTCCTTTTCAACCAAGGAACTTTGTAACTTTACTATTGAACAATCTCCTGACCTGACGTTGCAGAGTTGGCAGAACAACCCTTACAATTAAAGCAATATTAGAAACTTCATTTCTGAATAAAGCTTATTAGTTTGCAAAACATGCTTTTGTCATTCAGTGGAAGACTTTGCTTCAAAGCAGAAAGGCATGTTATGACCTAAACATTTTGAAATTGAGGGAAAATTCCAACCAGCCAAAAAGACAACAATGTCTGACTGAATTGATATACATCAGCAAAAGAGAGGCTTTACAAATCTCAAAAGGATTCTGGTTGAACCTAGAAGCGAGCACACATACACAAAGTGAGATGCTAAACGCCTGCTTAATATCACCCAAAAATAAATTACTGATTTCACTGGCCTGGACGAACTGTTTACTCGTTCTTCGCATGTGGAAAAACCCTTCATGACTTGACCGCCAGCAGACTCTGGTGGAACTATCATCTGAATCCATTGGGAAACTCAAACACAGTTCATCCAGAAAACACAGCGGTTTGGGAAGGGACTGCCAATAAGATACAGGCAGTGTTACTGGCAACATCAAAACCAAGCAAGATATTGGCATTAGCTAAAAGGACAGATGTGATAGTCGTAAATATTCATCTAAATTCATATTGTGACAATGTCAAAAGAAGCACTTATTTCTTTTACCATCTTAATTGGCTTCCATCATACCCTTTGACAAAAAGTAAAGCTTTTCCAGGCAGGGAAACAATCCACCTTCAGTACCAACACCAAAAAATATCTTCAGCAAAAGACATTCAAGATATAAATGACTCAGCAGTATCAGAGAATTATATGAGCTGAACATACCATCCCAAAGGAAATGACTAACTCATCCAAGTCAAGATATGAAAAGTAAGAGATTTGAAGGAGGAGAAGGTGATAATGATGGTTGGATATTCTTTTTTGGTCAATTTTATAATGAAGTAATGAAGAGAGAAAAATGTGCCAGGGTTGGAGCGGGGGGTGGGGTGGCAAATGTTTTAAAGGCATATTGGCCTGAAAGGGTTAAATCTAAGCTATGAAATAACTCTGCCCACTGATTATACAATTATATAAATGATTGTTTTGCAGGTGAGCTATAGTCAGCTTGTTGCTGGTTGGTTCTTCATGCCATGTAGCATAGACCTAGTTGGTATAACTAACTCTTAGGAGTTATTTCCGTTAGGCAGGGAGACCAGGACCCGTGGGAACAGCCTTAAAATTAGAAGGGGTAAATTTAAAACTGAAATGAGACGACATTTCTTCAGCCAGAGAGTGGTGGGCTTGTGGAATTCATTGCCACGGAGTGCAGTGGAGGCCGGGACGTTGGATGCCTTCAAGGCAGCGATCGACAAATTCTTGATCTCAGAAGGAATCAAGGGCTACAGGGAGAGTGCAGGGAAGTGGAATTGAAATGCCCATCAGCCATGATTTAAATGGCAGAGTGGACTTGATGGGCCGAATGGCCTTACTTCCACTCCTAGGTCTTATGGTCTAACAATGCCTCTTACCTAGTGAGAATGTCTTTAACCAAAGTTACCTGTTACCTTATTGTATGGAAAATACTTCTCATGACTCAAACACATGCCTCCAGCTAAGGACTAATAGTAGCGAATCCTTCGCTATTTAATAATCTGCAGAGATTATTAGTGTTATAAGAAGAATTGATTACAGCAAACCCACCCCATGAAGATCCTAGCAACTCCTGCCTGCAGGCATCTGTTACAACTCTAAGAGTCAGTACAATCTTTGAGTGATGCTGCTAGAAAAATAATTTATTCACAAGATCATCCTCACAGATAGAAGTATTTTGCCTCACTGATAGAAGGGCATTTGACACTTTTCCAATGTCAGTTTTAAAATTTAGTAAGATTGTCACCAATGTTAGCTAAAGTCAAATTGTCTGGAAAGGACAGGTACTATCGATTTGCTAAACTTTCTTTGGAGCAGCTGGTCTTATTATTTCTAGATGCAGAGCAAACTTACTGTCCTCTGACAGGTGATCTGGGCAATGATCCTTAAAACAAAAAAATGTCTCAACCTATTTGCCTGAAGGCTAAGTTTCAAGCGCAAATATGTTCATAATAATCATAAACCTAACAAACTTCCCACGGGGAACTAACAACGGGATAAACTATAATAAGCATCAATACATGGAGCCCTCTTTGCACTAAAATCCATCAAACATGACCTGCATCATTACATTTCAGTTAGTGCATGACTCAAATTATCTATGTGGATCGTCTCAAAGTACCATGCTGGATTTTTCTAAAATAATTAAAAAAGGAGTAATCTTAACACCGCAAAATTCTGACTTGTAGTTGTTGGACAGGCTGTGGAGAGTCAAGAATTGAGTTACTCACTGCAAGATTCTTCGCCTCTGATCTGCTCTTGTAGCCATCGTATTTATGGCTGGACCAGAATAGTTTCTGGGTAATGGTAACCCCCCATAATAATCAAGGATTCATTGATGCCAATGCAATTGAATTTCAAGATGTAATGGTTAGATTCCCTCTCTTCACAAATGGCCATTGCATGCTGCTACTTGTCAGCCCAGACCTGGATATTGTCCCTTTTGAAGAAGGGTCTAGGCCCGAACTGTCAGCTTTCCTGCTCCTATGATGCTGCTTGGCCTGCTGTGTTCATCCAGCTCTACACCTTGTTATCTATTGTCCAGGTCTTGCTGCATTCAGAGGTAGTTTGCTTCCATAACAGAGGAGCTGGAATGGAGCTGAACATGGTGTAGTCATCAGTGAACTTCCCCACTTCTGACCTTATGATGCATGGAAGATCATTGGTGAAGCAGTTTAGGTTGGACCAAGGACTTTAAAATATTTTAGTTTTACTACATCTAGGATGCTACATAAATACAAGTTATGAAAAATGCTCTAAACTTCTTTGAATAGTGCTGTAGGATTTTTTAAAAAATATCAGTGCAATGTAGAGGAAAAGACAGATATAACCTTACTTCAGTATTTAGTTTGAAGAACTGTGCCTCGATTCTTCGCAGAAATATTCAAGATCTGATCTGAGGCTTACAATTTTCTCTTAAATTTGACCAAGTAAAGGAAGCCAAAATGTGCACAGTGCATATGTTTTGCAACCAATTTGATCCATGTCCATCAAATGTCATGGTATTATTTCATCTACTTCTAGTGTATTAACCCAACTTATTAGACATATTATGGCAGTTATTTGGCATCTAGTGGATGGTTTACTATACAGCTAGGCAATAAGTATGTCATGATTTGTCATGTACCTCAAATTAGGTACACATTAGATGGCTCAGGGCATTTTGGGGTATGTCTTACATTACTGAGACCTGGCTTCTGGAATTCTCCACTGGAACTTTTCCACCTCTTTTACCCCTTGGAAATTCTCTTGGATGCATTCCTCATTGACTGAGCTTTCAGTTATCTGAATTAAAATCAGCGTGCCTAACTTAGTGATATACAATTACGATAACCTTGTGAGACACCTTGGAGCATTTTATTATGAGAAAGATATTAATTCACCCCTATGTATTCAGTCTGAAGGCAGGTACTTGGTTCATTGTCTGATGCTTCATCCTGATTCATATTTTGTTGATGTCAACATTGTCTTCAATTCTCGTAGGCAGAATAAGGAAGCATTTCCTAAATATATGTTGCCAGGCAGAAATAGAATCTGCACTGTTGGTGTTCAGCTGAACCATGTGCTCAGTGTAACATGAGATTTAAATACACAGATGGCCCAAAGGTCATGACACAAGGATTCTTTTGTGCTTCGGCATCACAAACATGAAAGAAAACTAGGGATAAACTAAGAACTATTTACAATATCTGCATGAAATGAGCTTGTGGGTTACAATACACTCTGAGAAATTCCTCCGTTTTCCCCATTCCCATTAGTCCTCCTTTCACCCAGCACACCCTTTTTCTAGCAAGTGTCTACTTGACTGACCCAACTTCCCTTTCTCACCATCACCACCCATGGCCAGAAGTGCTATAACACAAGCATCTAGCTCACTGAGCTAACCATTCACTGCTAAAGATACATAGATATAACTTATTTTTGCTCCTGTTTAGGTGCTATTTTAGCAATGTAAATGCATTTTTGGATTAACGAACCTCTCCAGTACTGAAAAATTACTACTAAAAGGCATGGAAAATCTGTTTTGGAGATGTAAGACTTTTCCTTGCTTGATTTTTAGAATAGAATTGAATAGAATCCCTACAGTGTGGAAACAGGCCCTTTGGCCCAACAAGTTCACACCAAACCTCAGAGCATCTCACCCAAGACCCATCCCCCTATAACCCATCTAATCTACACATCCCTATAGGCAATTTAGCATGGCCAATTCACTTATCCTGCAGGACAAAACCGGAGCAAACACGCAGACAAGGGGAGAACGTGCAAACTCCACACCGACAGTTGCCCGAGACTGGAATCGAACATGTGTCCCTGGCACTGTGAGGCAGCAGTGCTAACCACTGAGCCACCATGTCACCCTTTTCTTGAAACAAAAACCTTTGCATTTATATAATGCTTTTAGAGCTGTCAGATGTGTTAAAATACTTTACAGCCAATTATATACTTTGAGTATTGTCATGGTTGTACTGAAGGAAACACTATCAATTTTGAACACAAATCTCCCACATCCAGGAATGTGATAATAACCAATGAATCTTATCTTTGTGGTGTTGCTTAAGAGATAAAAATTGGAGACCAAATTATGGATAACTCATTGTATAACACTGTCAGAAAAGAGCAATTTTTTTTTCCGTTGAACACCGCAGGCAGATTTTACACAAAGAGACAGTTGTCACTTATAAGCCCCATGTCAACTAATTGACAACTCAGACCATTTTACCACCAAATAGTCCTTGAAAGCATCATAGCAACTTAATGCACAACCCAGAACAGATGCTAAATGAAGGAAATCTATGGGTACCCACCAATGGTGATGTCATCACCAAAACAATCATGTTTGAATAATTCCCACAGATAGCTAGAATTGTCATTTCCTTTTTGATATAATTTTACAGGGAATCTTATAATAGGATGCAAAAAAGATGAATATACACTAATACCAAGTATATTAATTTTAAAAATACATGAGATAGTTATCATATGATGAAATTTATTATGAAATTTCACAGAAGGGAAATCCATTTTTCAGAGTCAGAAGTTTCCATGCCTTTTAGTAGTAATTTTTCAGTCAGTTATGAACTTAATAAATAAATTTGAACTTAGTACATCATTGAAAACATGGCTATACTTCATTCTACAGGGGGCAACATTTTCAAGGACTTTTACAGGAAGATAACTCATTTAAAAGGTGAAAGTTCCAATTTGTTCACTGATTTTAGTTGACTTCTGTCTGCATGGACTTAGTCATGATCCCAGTTGATGTTATCGCTGAATAGGTCAGATCCATCTATCCCAACTCCATCATTTTACAATGCTCAAAACGTTGAAGAATTACGAAGAGCAATACAGCACAGGAACAGGCCCTTTGAACTTCCTAGCCTGCACTGACACATTTTGCCCTTCCATACTGCAATTGTCTTCACTTACAGGATCCGTATCCCTCTATTCCCTTCCTGTTCATGTGTTCATTCAGGTGTTTCTTGAATGCAGCTATTGTATCTGCTTCCACCACCTCCTCTGGCACCACATCCCAGGCGCTCACCACCTTTCATATGGAAAACTTTCCTTGCACATCTCTTTTAAAACATCCCCCTCTCACACCTTGAACCTGTGTCCCCTCGTAATTAACACCTCCCCCATGGGAATAAGCCTCATACTTTCCAGTCTACCTATGCCGTTCACAATCTTACAATCTTCTATCTGGTTGCTGTCAACCTCCTGCATTCCAGTGAAAACAAATCCAGGCTATCCAAACTTTCTACATAGCTAAAATGCCCCGAACCAGGCAACGTCCTGATAAACCATGACTGTATCCTCTCCAAAGCATCTAAATCCTTCTGGTAGTGTGGTGACCTAAACTGTACGCAATATTCTAAGAGTGGCCTAAAGTTCTATGAAGCTGCAGCATAACTGGCCTATCCATACACTCAATGCCCCTTCCAATGAAGGCAAGTATGCCATAAGCCTTTTATACTACCTTATCTACCTGCACGTCCACGAACACAGAACACAGAATATTACAGCACAGTACAGACCCTTCGGCCCTCGATGTTGTGCTGACCTGTCATACCGATTTCAAGCCCATCTAACCTACACCATACCATGTATGTCCATATGCTTATCCAATGACGACTTAAATGTACCTGAAGTTGGCGAATCTACTACCGTTGTAGGCAAAGCGTTCCATTCCCTTACTACTCTGACTAAAGAAACTACCTCTGACACCTGTCCTATATCTTTCACCCCTCAAATTAAAGCTATGCCCCCTCATGCTCACCGTCACCATCCTAGGAAAAAGGCTCTCCCTATCCACCCTATCTAACCCTCTGATTATTTTATATGTTTCAATTAAGTCACCTCTCAACCTTCTTCTCTCCAATGAAAACAGCCTCAAGTCCCACATCCTTTCCTCGTAAGACCTTCCCTCCATACCAGGCAACATCCTAGTAAATCTCCTCTGCACTCTTTCCAAAGCTTCCACATCCTTCTTATAATGCAGTGACCAGAACTGGACACAATACTCCAAGTGCGGCCACACCAGAGTTTTGTACAGCTTCACCATAACCTCTTGATTCCGGAACTCGATCCCTCTATTAATAAAAGCTAAAACACTGTATGCCTTCTTAACAGCCCTGTCAACCTGGGTAGCAACTTTCAAGGATCTGTGTACATGGACACCGAGATCTCTCTGCTCATCCACACTGCTAAGAATCTTACCATTAGCCCAGCACTTTGCCTTCCGGTTACTCCTACCAAAGTGCATCACCTCACACTTGTCTGCATTAAACTCCATTTGCCACCTCTCAGCCCAGCTCTGCAGCTTATCTATGTCTCTCTGCAACCTACAGCATCCTTTGTCACTATCCACAACTCCACCAACCTTGGTGTCGTCTGCAAATTTACTAACCCATCCTTCTATGCCCTCATCCAGGTCATTTATAAAAGTGACAAACAGCAGTGGATCCAACACCGACCCTTGCGGTACACGACTAGTAACTGGTCTCCAGGATGAACATTTCCCATCAACTACCACCCTCTGTCTTCTTTCAGCAAGCCAATTTCCGATCCAAACTGCTATTTCTCCCACTATTCCATTCCTTCGCATTTTGTACAATAGCCTATTATGGGGAACCTTATCGAACGCCTTGCTGAAATCCATATACACCACATCAACCGGTTTACTCTCATCTACCTGTTTGGTCACCTTCTCAAAGAACTCAATAACGTTTGTGAGGCACGACCTTCCCTTCACAAAACCTTGCTGACTATCCCTAATCAATTTATTCTTTTCTAGATGATTATAAATCCTATCCCTTATAAACTTTTCCAACACTTTACCAACACCTGCGGTAAGGCTCACTGGTCTATAATTACCAGGGTTGTCGCTACTCCCCTTCTTGAACAGGGGAACCACATTTGCTATCCTCCAGTCATCTGGCACTATTCCTGTAGACAATGACAAGTTAAAGATCAATGCCAATGGTTTGGCAATCTCCTCCCTGGCTTCCCAGAGGATCCAAGGATAAATCCCATCCGGCCCAGGGGACTTATCTATCTTCACTCTCTGTAGGATTTCTAATACCTCTTCCTTGTGAACCTCAATCCCACCTAGTCTAGTAGCCTGTATCTCAGTATTCTCCTCGTCAACATTGTCGTTTTCTAGAGTGAATACTGTTGAAAAATATTCATTTAGCGCTTCCCCTATCTCATCTGACTCCACACACAATGTACCACTACTATCCTTGATTGGCCCTAATCTTACTTTCTTCATTCTTTTATTCCTTAAATACCTATAGAAAGCCTTAGGGTTTACCCTGATCGTATCCGCCAACAACTTCTCATGTCTCCTCCTGGCTCTTCTGAGCTTTCTTTCGGTCTTTCCTGGCTACCTCGTAGCCCTCAAACGCCCTAACTGAGCTTCACATCTCATCCTAACATAAGCCTTCTTCTTCCTCTTGACCAGAGATTCCACCTCCTTCATAAACCACGGCTCCCGCGCTCTGCAGCTTCCTCCCTGCCTGACAGGTACATACTTATCTAGGACACACAGGAGCTTTTCCTTGAATAAGCTCCACATTTCTATTGTGCCCATCCCCTGCAGTTTCCTTCCCCATCCTATGCTCCCTAAATCTTGCCTAATCTCATCGTAATTGCCTTTCTCCCAGCTATAACTCTTGCCCAGTGGTGTACACCTATCTCTTTCCATCACTAAAGTAAACATAACAGAATTGTGATCGTTATCACCAAAGTGCTCACCTACTTCCAAATCTAACATCTGGCCGGGCTCATTACCTAGTACCAAATCCAATGTGGCTTCGCCCCGAATTGACTTATCTACATACTGTGTCAGGAAGCCCTGCTGCACACACTGGACAAAAACTGACCCATCTATAGTATTCAAACTATAGTGTTCCCAGTCAATATTTGGAAAGTTGAAATCCCCCATGACAACTACCCTGTCTCTCTCACTCCTATCGAGAATCATCTTTGCTATGCTTCCTTCTACATCTCTGGAACTATTCGGAGGCCTATAGAAAACTCCCAACAGGGTGACCTCTCCTTTCCTGTTTCTAACCTCAGCCCATACTACCTCAGTTGATGAGTCCCCAAACATCCTTTCTGCAACTGTAATACCGTCCTTGACCAACAATGCCACACCTCCCCCCCTTTTACCATCTTCTCTGTTCTTACTGAAACATTTAAATCCCAGAACCTGCAACAACCATTCCTGTCCCTGCTCTATCCATGTCTCCGAAATGGCCACAACATCGAAGTCCCAGGTACTAACCCATGCTGCAAGTTCACCCACCTTATTCCGGACGCTCCTGGCATTGAAGTAGACACACTTCAATCCAACTTCTTGCTTGCCGGTGCCATCTTGCTTCCCTGAAACTTTATTTCGGACCACCCTACTCTCAACCTTTTCTATAGTCAAACTACAATTTTAGTTCCCATCCCCCTGCTGAATTAGTTTAAACCCACCCGAATAGCCTTAGCAAATTTCCCCCCCAGGATATCGGTACCCCTCTGGTTCAGGTGAAGACCATCTTGCTTGTAGAGGTCCCACCTACCCCAGAAAGAGCCCCAATTATCCAAGAATCCAAAACCCTCCCTCCTGCACCATCCCTGTAGCCACGTGTTCAACTCCTCACTCTCCCTATTCCTCGCCTCACTAGCACGTGGCACGGGCAACAAACCAGAGACAACAACTCTGTTCGTCCTAGCTCTAAGCTTCCATCCTAGCTCCCTGAATTTCTGCCTTAAATCCCCATCTCTCTTCCTACTTATGTCATTGGTGCCAATGTGGACCATGACTTGGGGCTGCTCCCCCTCCCGCCTAAGGATCCCAAAAACATGATCAGAGACAGCAATGCACTCCGGCACCTGGGAGGCAACACACCAACCGTGAGTCTCTCTCGTCCCCACAGAACCTATCTGTCCCCCTAACTATGGAGTCCCCAATGACTAATGCTCTGTTCCTCTTCCCCCTTCCCTTCTGAGCAGCAGGGACAGACTCTGTTTCAGAGACCTGTGCCCCACTGCTTTCCCCTGGTCAGTCATCCCCCCAACAGTATCCAAAACGGTACATTTATTGTTGAGGGGAATGGCCACAGGGGATTCCTGCACTGCCTGCTGGTTCCCTTTCCGTCCCCTGACTGTAACCCATCTGCCTTTTTCTTGTACCTGAGGAGTTACTACCTCCCTGTAACTCCTCTCAATAACCCCTTCTGCCTCCCGAATGATCCGAAGTTCATCCAGCTCCAGCTCCAGCTCCAGTTCCATAACGCGGTTTTCAAGGAGCTGGAGTGGGTGCACTTCCTGCAGATGTAGTCAGCAGGGACACTAGTGGTGACCCTTACCTCCCACATTCTGCAGGAGGAACATTCAACTGCCCTGACATCCATTCCCATTATTCTACATTCTCAAGACTGTTAAAAAATAAAGAATAAAAAATAAACGCATTACCTTACCAATCAGGCACACAGAACCTTTTCATTGATCTGTGGACCTGCACGCCCAGATCCCTCTGCACATCAACAGCCGTAAAGGGTTCTGCCATTCACTGTATACGTTCCACCTGGACTTGACCAATCAAAATGCATCATCTCACATTTGTGTGGATTAAACTCCATTTGCCATGTTTCTGCCCACGCCTCCAACTGATCTATATCTTGCTGCATCCTTTGATAATCCTCCTCACTATCCACAACTCCTCCAATCTTTGCATCACCTGAAAACTTACCAATTAGGCCAGCCATGTTTCCTTCCAAATCATTTATTTAGATCCCAAACAGCACTGATCCCTGTGGAAGACCACTAGCCACAACTTTCCATCCTGAAAAGCATCCTTCTACCACTACCTTCTGTCTCCTATGACTAAGCCAGCTCTGTCTCCATCTTGGCAGCTCACCCCGATACCATATAGAGACTTAATCTTTTATACCAGTCTACCGTGAGTTCACTTCCATACATTTCAACTTCAATGTTTGTTGTTTCAATTCCTACTCTTTGGAGTTTGCTAGTCTCCTCCTTGATTAGTCATACAACTGATCTTAGAATCTCAAAGTTCTAGCCAAACACTGCTGGTCTGGAACTTTCAAACTAAAATATTTTCACAGAGGTAACCTACTTCCAAACACATCTGAGCCAACTCTTTTCTTCAGGAAAAACTTTCACACATTTATCTTCTACCAGGGCCTTGCAAACTGAAAACTATGGATTTTCCTTTATGCAAAGAAAATAATGATTTTCCTGAACAGAAAAGACGCTAATAATCCTCAATGACAACACAGTGTGGAGCTCGAGGAACACAGCAGGCCAGGCAGCATCAGAGGAGCAGGAAAGTTAATATATCAGTTTGGGAAGTGCCCCAACTACAGCATCTGCAGTTCTTGCTATCTCTAATACTCCTCAATGTTTAATTCGTCGTTTCATAAAACTTTTCCAATGCAGCCAAATTCCCATTATCATTCCAGGGATTGCCTCTCTCATACTGATTAAACAAAAAGGCATGGTTCCAAAAATACACACAAGTTAATCATTAAATCCTCTCATAAAAACCCACTTGCCACTAGTTCAAAAATTTAAATCTCTTAAATAATTTACATTAAAATGATTATTCACAGACCTGATAGCACAGCTTCAATTGCTAAACTAGTTGAGAATACCAAAAACTAACAGCAATTTCTCAATTTCCATGTTATGCTGCATACATGAGGACTCTAGAAATTGTTGCCAGTTCAGAGATGTTGCATAGTTAAGTGACAGAAAATTCAGCTGGATTCCATCATGAGTAGGTAATCTCCTCTCCAGAATTTCAAATCTACAACCCAGCCGTAGACACCCAGATGAGAATGTCAAAAATAAACCCTACCATATCCAAAACCACAGTGTGTATCATTGCTCAGACAAAATTTGAGGTTTTTGGACTGAGAATTTTATCACAGGAGTAATACCTCAATGAAAAGTAGGTGTAAGGGTACGAGGTTGATGAACTTATTGCAGAATGACATGCCTAGGCACATCAGTGGTAGCCCAGTGCACGTTTTCCTGTCCCTTCTTGTTTCCTAAGATGCCAGACTCTGATTACAGACCTATTTGGCCATGTGCCCCTGACAGTGCAGCTGACTCCAAGAAGGGTCGTGGGTGCATGCTTCCTTGCGATGTGGCCGGCAGTCAATGACATCCTGTTTCTCAATACAGTCATCAGGAAGGTTGCCATTCTCTCATTGTGCTTTGATGCCACTCAAGTTTGCGTTCTTTACAATCTGGTTGTTCAGTCAAAGGGTCTGAGAAAGCCAAGAACTCTCCTCAGGTTCGGATTTCTAAATAACACTAATTGTGATACATTATACATGAAATACTACTTTACGCTGTAATCATAGCTATACCCGATTCTGACTTATGAAGCAGAATCTTCCCAGCCCCTGAACAAAAATGAACATTAAATGAGAAAGTTAGGAAAATAGTGCAAGATTGCCAAAAATGAAATTCTCAATGAGGTGAAAATGGTTTGATTCTGCAACCACAGTTTGACCAGATAATTGTGAATCTCACTAGTGGGTGGCAAAAGGTCCATTTGATTCTATTTGCAGAAATTAACATTCTATTGTTACCTACTCTGATTTCATAGTGTCAAGCCAGTGGGGACCTAGAGTTCAAGATAAAAGTGTGAAGCTGGATGAACACAGCAGGCCAAGCAGCATCTCAGGAGCACAAATCTGACATTTTGGGCCTAGACCCTTCATCTGATGCATGGTCTAGGCCCGAAACGTCAGCTATTGTGCTCCTGAGATGCTGCTTGGCCTGCTATGTTCATCCAGCTTCACACTTTGATATCTTGGATTCTCCAGCATCTGCAGTTCCCATTATCCTGGGACCTAGAGTTCAATTTAATAATTACCCAGGAGTGAGAGCAAGTGTTAATCATTTAACTTTCCTGGTAATGATCAAGCTAAAAGGAATTGGACCCCTCTGAAATCACCAATCCCAGCTCAGCTGAGGTCTTCCTTTAAGGTTCCAGATGCTTGATGAGTTGCCACAAGGAAGCTACACTTTCCCAGGCAATTCACACAGAGCTATCAGAGATAATGGGAACTGCAGATGCTGGAGATGTATATTGCAGCAGTGTAGGCTGGAGTCGTGTGTCAGGGTCATGCAGAGATCTCAACATAGCTCTGTATGATAACAAAGTGTGTAGCTGGATGAACACAGCAGGCCAAGCAGATGTTGGGGTCATGAGTTCAAAGTGAGAGGAGGAAAGTTTAAGGGAGATATGCATGGAAATTTATTTACACAGAGGGATATATTTGCAATGAGGCTTCACTTGGGCCACCAATACGCCCTGAGAAGCATTTAGTTTTCTCCCTCCTTGCACATGTATATTGAAGGGCAACTCCTGCCTGGAAGCTCTGAATGGTTGCATTACTGAACTTTACAAATGGCCATGGTGCTGGGAATCCTGGGAATTTCCAGCAATGCTGAATACATCTGCCTTTGATGAGAGGCAAGATGCCATGGTCACAGGCATGATGAAAAGGTGATAAGGCAAGTATTGTTAAATGGTGTCAGAAATCTTGCTCAGTCTCACGCAGTAACTCTCAAATCACTGAAATCAATGCTTCGTTAATTTCTGGCAAAATGAAGGGATTCGAGACTCTGAAAGGAAAGAATTTGTTTATAAGAACACTTAGGTCCAGCCAAGCAACTATTGATTCAAATACTAGCCATCACTCTGCAGCTTATATAATGTAGCTAAAATAAAAAGTCTGAGAAATAATTCACCACACATTTGATCTGGAATTTGATTGGCCGAACTTACTTTCCATGTCTATATTTTTCCATCCACAGTTGTGTCAAAACATCTATTGTTTCCTGTCTTATTTATGAATGGATATGCTCATGTTTGGAGTTTTAAAAGGGGTATAGGTTCTTAAGATGCACAGCAATAAATCTGTAATTATTCACAGTAATTTGTACCAACAGCATGTGGCCTGCAAAGGTTCAATAAGGCAACTCACCATCTTTTTTAAGAAGGACAACTAGGGATAGGTGATAACTTGGCCTAGCCAATGACATCCACATCCGATGAGTTGAGTAAAGACATTTCTTTGCCATTTATTAAAGAAAAAGTTTGTTTGCAATAAACAGTTGTTTTCCCTGTTAATAATGGAATCTGGTGTGAATTATTTTTGACCTGAATAGCAGCCAGTCAGGCATATTGGCCGTTTTGGTGGATTAACTAATTTGTTGTTACACGGTTGTGATGGCTTATGATACAGTGGGACCTCAAATATTGGCTTGTTCATCCCAACACTTGAAAAACAAAACAAAAATCTGAAAATAAACACTCATCACAAAACCACCCTTGTTAAATCTCAAAAAAAATCAAAGAACAAGGATATCAGTAGACAGCTAAGCTGTTAGTCAAATAAGTAATTTTGTAAAATAAGTAAATTTGGAGAAGTTATATGAAGCATTCTTGTAATTTTGACCCAATTCATGACATGAATTATTCAGACCTTTAGTTTCACATAAGATGAGAATGACAGACTATTTGATTTTGTGTTAAAACAAAATCTGTTTGTTAAACCTAATTACAAGATGTCTTGTACTGGTGCAGTTTTATTTAGTGGCGTGCAAGCATGTGCAGAATCTTATCTGTCTTTTTTACATTTATTGCTTATATTCTGTAGTGTTTTATGGGCTGTTGGAAGATTTACAATCCAAATGTGGAATGTCAGGCATATGTTACAGAGTTGGAACTGTCTACAAGTAATATTTATTTGACCAATATTTTTGCATACAAATTAAATGGAAATTTGACATTTATTTAGGTCTTTAAAATATTTGTCAATCGCTGAATTTGCAGGCATACAGCGCAAAGAACTGTTAAAATGTTTTGCCCACTGAGATTTGTGTCAACAGTGGGGCATGGCTCAGAGTAATGTTCTTTGCACACATGACTATGACTTTAATGAACCATTCTTCACCTCACTAATTGTACAACTGAGCTCCTCAAAGAACTTTTCATTGACTTTACGCAGCATGGGAGGCAGAAGGCTACACCATAGCATTCACACTACTAACTCCATACTCAAAGCACACTCTGCTGTCAGGACTATCACTCCTGAGCTCTGTCACTGCACAGGCCTCACCCAGAGGCTCATGGACTGCAGCCCTTACATTGCCTTTATCATATCCACTCAAAGGTTCTTCCTCATCTCATTCTCTCAAACTATTACTCATTCCAACCCTCTGCACTTCTGACTCACTCACAGGGGACACCTTGCCACCTCTTACTCCTGTATCCCCACGAACATTCTCCTCCATCTGTGTATATCAGGTGGAACTTCCCCCTTTTTCTCATTGCAGCAAAACCACAATGGGACAGAGGGCCCACGACTGATAGAGTCAGCATAGCAGTCCTCAGGAAAAGTGTTGCCAGCAGCTATCCATTGGGAGATGGGTCCACAGCCTCCTGCAGGCAGTTGACAAAAATGACAAGACTGTAGTTCTGGGATCTTGTCATTCTCCTCAGTGGATCTTCACCTGCTGTCTCCCCTCTCACCTTGAGGCAGTGTGGCAGCTACTGCAGGTTGCTGTTCTTGCTGATCATTTAATTGTCACCTACTTCATGCTATCTTCAGATTTGTAGCAAAGCCATGGGAGTTCATTTGGAGCAGAGATGAATAAACCTAGGGTTAAATGGCAACAGTGGGAGAGGAGCGGAAACAGCAGTGGGAGAGGAGTGGGGTGAACATGGGGGTGAATGGGAATGCTGGGAGAGGAATGAAGCAGCACTGAATCAAGGGGCAGAGCACCATATCTGACATCAGTGATTTTGGATTGACTGCTCAGGAACCAAGTCTAGAGACAGAGTGAGCAGCGTCTGGAGGGAGGGAGTGTAAACAGCTTTTCTTTGTGGTTTGTAGCTTGTTGGGAATAGAGAGCGAAAAAGAGAAGTCTGGAAAAGCTCAGCAGAACTGAGCTCTGAGGACGGAGTGCCAGATTCGAAGCATTAATTCTGCTTTTCCCTTCACAGATGCTGTCAGATCTGCTGAGCTTTTCCAGCAACTTTGTTTTTGTTCCTGATTTATAGCATCCACAGTTCTTTTGGTTTTTATTTAGAGGGAAATCTGATTTGATGAGTTGTAGGTAAGGTTGTGTAACTGGTTTGTGGTTTATTGTGTGTAGTTAAGGCTCACAATTGCTGGAGAACTCGGCCCCATGGAATACTGCTTCTGCAATAAGTGAGAAAGCAGGGACACTCCCCAGTCTCCATGGTGACAATGTATGCAGGAAGTATGTTCAGCTTTAGCTCCTGATTTGTCACAGAGAGCCTAGAGCTGCAGGTGGACTCACTATGGAGCATCCACGAGGCAGAGAATGTTGTGGCTAGCAGGTTTAGTGAGCTGATCACACCACCAGAAACGGCTACACAGACAAGAGGTGAGAGACCACCAGGAAGACAGGTGAATGTTGGCAGGCACGGCAGGAGTCCCGTGGCCATTCTCATCTCAAACAAGGACCTGTTTTAGACACAATTGAGTGGTGGGTACGGCCTCTCATGGGAAAGCAGCAGCAGCAGCAGATTGGTGTTTCCATGTCCACGATTAAGACTCTAGGATGGTGTGCTAAGTCCCTGGTGCCATGGTTAAGGTGCCATGGCAACAGTGGGAGAGGAGCGGAAACAGCAGTGGGAGAGGAGTGGGGTGAACATGGGGGTGAATGGGAATGCTGGGAGAGGAATGAAGCAGCACTGAATCAAGGGGCAGAGCACCATATCTGACATCAGTGATTTTGGATTGACTGCTCAGGAACCAAGTCTAGAGACAGAGTGAGCAGCGTCTGGAGGGAGGGAGTGTAAACAGCTTTTCTTTGTGGTTTGTAGCTTGTTGGGAATAGAGAGCGAAAAAGAGAAGTCTGGAAAAGCTCAGCAGAACTGAGCAGGCATAGGATATTCTGAAAGGAAGGGTGAGCAGCCAGAGGTCATGTCAGTTTAATATCAATACAAATAACATTGGTAGAAAAAAAATGAGGTCCTGCAAAGGGAATTGAGAGAGTTAGGGAGGGAATTGAAAAGGAAAATGGGGGTAGGGTTGGTGGTTGTGGAGGAGTATTTTTCTGACTGGAGGCCCGTGACCAGTTGTGGATCAGTGCTACCAGCTTTGTTGCTTGTAATTTATATAAATGACTTGAAAGAAAATGTTGGTGGTCTCAATAGCAAGCTTGTAGACAACACAAAAACTGGGGGAAATTGTGAAATAGTGAGTAGAATATCAAAGGATATTTAATCAGTTGGAAATTTGGGTGGAGAAATGGCAGATGGAGTTTGATCTGGACAAGTGAGGTGATGCAGTTTGGGAGATCATATGCACGAGGAAAGGATACCGTTAATGGCATAAGTTCACTGATAAACAGAGGGATCTTGGGGTGCAAGTCCATACTTCCCTGAAAGCAGCAACGCAAGGTGGCTAAGGAGGCATACAGCATACCTGCCATTAGTCAGAACATTGAGCATAAAAGTTGGAACATTTTGCAGCTGTATTAAATTTTAGTTAGGCCACATTTAAAGTATTGCACGCAGATCTGGGTTCCACAGTATAGGAAGTATGTGGAGGCTTTGAAGAGGGTGCAAAAGAGATTTATCAGGATGTTGCCTGGATTAGTATGTGTTAGTGATAATGGAAACTGCAGATGCTGGAGAACCCAAGATAATAAAGTGTGAAGCTGGATGAACACAGCAGGCCAAGCAGCATCTCAGGAGCACAAAAGCTGACGTTTCGGGCCTAGACCCTTCATCAGAGAGGGGGATGGAATGAGGGTTCTGGAATAAATAGGGAGAGGGGGAGGTGGACCGAAGATGGAGAGAAAAGAAGATAGGTGGAGAGGAGAGTATAGGTGGGGAGGTAGGGAGGGGATAGGTCAGTCCAGGGAAGACGGACAGGTCAAGGAGGCGGGATGAGGTTAGTAGGTAGGAAATGGAGGTGCGGCTTGAGGTGGGAAGAAGGGATGAGTGAGAGGAAGAACAGGTTAGGGAGGCAGAGACAGGCTGGGCTGGTTTTGGGATGCAGTGGGGGGAGGGGACATGTCCATCTTGGGCCTCCTGCAGTGCCACAATGATGCCACCCGAAGGTTGCAGGAACAGCAACTCATATTCCGCTTGGGAACCCTGCAGCCCAATGGAATCAATGTGGACTTCACTAGCTTCAAAATCTCCCCTTCCCCCACTGCATCCCAAATCCAGCCCAACTCTTCCCCTCCCCCCACTGCATCCCAAAACCAGCCCAGCCTGTCTCTGCCTCCCTAACCTGTTCTTCCTCTCACCCATCCCTTCCTCCCACCCCAAGCCGCACCTCCATTTCCTACCTACTAACCTCATCCCACCTCCTTGACCTGCCCGTCTTCCCTGGACTAACCTATCCCCTCCCTACCTCCCCACCTATACTTTCCTCTCCACCTATCTTCTTTTCTTTCCATCTTCGGTCCGCCTCCCCCTCTCTCCCTATTTATTCCAGAACCCTCACCCCATCCCCCTCTCTGATGAAGGGTCTAGGCCCGATATGTCAGCTTTTGTGCTCCTGAGATGCTGCTTGGCCTGCTGTGTTCATCCAGCCTCACACTTTATTATCTTAGTTTGCGTTAGTACTGACAAGAGGTTGGACACAGTGGTTTGTTATTGCTCGAGCATCAGAGGTTGAGGGGTGACCCGATAGAAGTATATAAAATTATAAGAGGCAAAGTTAGGGTGGATAGTCTTTTTCCCTGTGGTGGAAATATTAAATACGAGGGGGCATATGTTAAAGGTGAGAGGAGGAAATTTGAAGGGAGACGGTGAGAGGCAAGTTTTTGTTTTACCATGCAGAGGGTGGTAGAAGCAGATGTTTGCAAAGTTTATAAGGAACTTAGATGGACCCAAGAACAGGCAGAGAATAGAGGAATACAGTCCACATGCAGGCAGATGGGGTTAGTTTAGAATAGCATCATGGTCAGCACAGACATAGTGGGCCAGAAGGGCCTGTTCCTGTGATGTACTGTTCTACGCTACGTGTCCATGTGAAATGCAGGATCTGATCATCTATTGGGGAAGATCAGAAAGACAGACTCAGGACATCCTGCAAAAACAACAATTATAAAATGTTACACCTTCACTCAGTGTGGCATGAGATTTTACAAGGAGGTCTTTGTGATAAGGAATATGTTAAACTGTGTTACTTTATCCAAACATACATTGCACAACCAAATTCAAGAAGTTGAACTCTGCCAGTCAGGCCTCATGATAACCTTCCCCTTACTCCCTAGGGAGTGACACCATCACACACTATAGACCATATCCTCATATGCCTACTGTTCAATGTGTGAAAGTGACAGCTCTGAAGCATTGTCTTCAAGTCCTATCTTGGATGTGAACTGATATGAGAAGTTTAGGTGACATTAGGGGTAGGATGATGGCTCAGTGGTTACTGCTAATGCCTCACAGCACCAGGGATCTGGATTCAATTCCAGCTTCAGGCGACCGTCTCTGTGCAGTTTGCAGTCTCCCCACGTCTGCGTGGGTTTCCTCTGGGTGATCCATTTCCTCCCACAGTCCAAAGAAGTTGGGGTTAGGTGGATTGATCATGGGAAAGTGCACGATTACAGGGATTGGGTAGGGGATCAATCTGTGTGGGATGCTCTTCGGAGGGTCAGTGGTGGATTTGAGGAGCTGAAAGGCCTACTTCCACACTGATGGGATTCTATCATTTTATTTGTCTGATTACATTTGCTTAGCTGACAAAACAAGGAGACAATTCAGTGCTCACAAAGCAATGATCATGATTTTGAAGCCATGATTTTTATTGTGCATTCTTAGATAATGAATTACCTGCAAATTGCTAGATCAGTGACATTGCAATAATCATGGCCCTGCAATGATTTAGCAGACAGCATTGGCAGGGCCTCATATTTCAGAAATTTCACTCTGCCTCAAAGAAGTAAAACAGAAACTTAATCTGCCCACTTTGCACACAGTGTCAATGTATTTTGTGCAGTTATCACACTGCTGCTTTTCAATTCATTAATGGCCCTCAGCTGCTATGGTTGGGATTAATCCACCTTTTATCATGAGTTGTTCACTACTGTTGCTAAACTGCTTATCCCCTCTGAGTGGAAATCAGTCCCAGATTGAGTGACTGCACATCAGGATGTGTGCTGGGAGACACACCCGGTTCCTACAACTAAACCAAATTACCTTTCCCTGTAAAACAAGAAACCCTGGTCACCATCCCCAGCTTACCTTGTGTGCTGGATCCTACATGATTCTGGGATTCACAAAATCGCTATTGCCTCCCCGCTGTGAGGCTCAGAACAGCAACAGTCAGTTTCTGATTAGCCATCAGTTTTCACTGGGTAGAATGTCTGTCCAAGGTGTCATGATTTCAGAGAGATGTCCATCAGTGATCTTGCCACTGCCCGATTGATTTACAGTTTCCTGAGCTTTCCCAGGAAGAGGAAGCATGGGTGTCTTACCAACTACTGAGATTGCAGCAGGACCACCATCCTTAACTCCTACCCCCCACTCCACCTCAACTGGATTTGGCCACTTTACTAAGAAATGAGAAGGTAGGTTTTGTAAATTGTTCATGACCATGCAGTAATGGAGATCTACACAAATACCTCTAGAACCGCCCAGTCATTCTCCCACTTGTCCTGTTTTATTTTGGACAAGATGGCCTGAATGTGCAGGATTGAATTGTATTTGATATCACATGGTAATCTCAGGATTGCTACCAGTGCCACGTGCTAATCAGTGCAGAAATGAAAGAATAGCTCGGATGAATGCGTGGCTTGAGAGATGGTGTAGGAGGGAGGGATTCAGATTTTTGGGACATTGGAACCGGTTCTGGGGAAGGTGGGACTATTACAAATTGGACGGTCTACACCTGAACCGGACTGGAACCAATGTCCTTGGGGGTGCTTTTGCTAATGCTGTGGGGGAGGGTTTAAACTAATGTGGCAGGGGGATGGGAACCAAATATTGGACAGAAAAGAGGTAGAAACGAAAGCCTGTAGGGAACTAGATAATGGAGTCAGCGTGACTAAAGGGAATAGTAGCCGGGGAGCAGATGATGAACACAAAGGGACAGGTGGTCTGAGGTGCATTTGTTTTAATGCAGGAAGTTTAGTAGACAAGGCAGATGAGCTTAGGGCTTGGATCGGTACCTGGAGGTATGATGTTATTGCTATTACTGAGCCTTGGTTGAGGGAAGGGCATGACTGGCAACTCGTTGTCCCAGGATATCAATGCTTCAGGCAGGATAGAGAGGGAGGTAAAAGGGGTGGAGGAGTTGCAGTAATGGTCAAAGACGATATCACAGCCGCACTGAAGGAGGGCCTCATGGAGGACTCAAGCAGTGAGGCAATATGGGTAGAACTCAGAAATAGGAAGGATGCAATAACAGTGCTGGGGCTGTACTACAGGCCTTCCAACAGCGAGCGTGAGATAGAGGTACAAATATGTAAACAGATAATGGAAAGGTGGAGGAGAAACAGGGTGGTAGTGATGGGAGATTTTAATTTTCCCAACATTGACTGGGATTCATTCACTGTTAGGGGTCAAGACGGAGCAGAATTTGTAAGGTGTGTCCAGGAGGGTTTTCTAGAGCAGTATGTATGTAGTCCAACTCGGGAAAGGGCCATACTGGACCTGGTGCTGGGGAATGAACCCGGCCAGGTGGTTGATATTACAGTAGGGGACTACTTTGGAAATAGCGACCACAATTCCATAAGTTTTACAATACTCATGGACAAGGATAGGAGTGGCCCTAAAGGAAGAGTTCTAAACTGGGGGAAGGCCGAGTATACAAAGATTCAGCAGGATCTGAGGAATGTAGATTGGGAGAAACTGTTTGAAAGTAAATCTACATTTGATATGTGGGAGGCTTTTAAGGAGAGGTTGATGAGCATGCAGGAGAGACATGTTCCTGTGAAAATGAGGAAAAGGCAAGATTATGGAGCCATGGATGACAGGTGAAATTGTGAGACTAGCCAAGAGAAAAAAGGTAGCATACATGAGGTCCAGGTGACTGAAGACAGATGAAGTTTTGCAAGAATATCTGGAATATAGGGTGAATCTGAAATGAGGGATTAAGAGGGCTAAGAGAGGACATGAGATATTGCTGGCAAACATGGTTAAGGAAAATCCCAAAGCCTTTTAGTCATATATAAAGAGCAAGAGGGTAACTAGAGAAAGGATTGGCCCACTTAAGGACAAAGAAGGAAAGTTATGCGCTGAGTCAGAGAAAATGGGTGACATTCTTAACGAGTACTTTGCATCGGTATTCACCAAGGAGAGGGACATGACAGATGTTGAGGTTAGGGATAGATGTTTGCTTAGTCTAGGTCAAGTTGACATAAGGAAGGAGGAAGTATTGGGTATCCTAAAAGACATTAAGGTGGACAAGTCCCCAGGTCCGGATGGGATCTATCCCAGGTTACTGAGGGAAGTGAGAGAGGAAATAGCCGGGGCCCTAACAGATATCTTTGCAGCATCCTTAGACACGGGTGAGGTCCCAGAGGACTGGAGACTTGCTAATTTTGTCCCCTTGTTTAAAAAGGGCAGCAAGGATAATCCAGGTAATTATCGACCGGTCAGCCTGACGTCAGTGGTAGAGAAGCTACTGGAGAAGATACTGAGGGATAGGATCTATTCCCATTTGGAAGAAAATGGGCTTATCAGTGATAGGCAACATGGTTTTGTGCAGGGAAGGTCATGTCTTACCACCTTAATAGAATTCTTTGAGGATGTGACAAAGTTGATTGATGAGGGAAAGGCTGTAGATGTCATATACATGGACTTCAGTAAGGTGTTTGATAAGGTTCCCCATGGCAGGCTGATGGAGAAAGTGAAGTCACATGGGGTCCAGGGTGTGCTAGCTAGATGGATAGAAAACTGGCTAGGCAAAGGGAGACAGAGGGTAGTAGTAGAAGGGAGTTTCTCAAATTGGAGACCCATAACCAGTGGTGTTCCACAGGGATCTGTGCTGGGACCACTGTTGTTTGTGATATATGTAAATGGTCTGGAGGAAGGTATAGGTGGTCTGATCAGCAAGTTTGCTGATGACACTAAGATTGGTGGAGTAGCAGATAGTGAAGGGGACTGTCAGAGATTACAGCAGAATATAGATAGACTGGAGAGTTGGGCAGATAAATGGCAGATGGAGTTCAATCCGGGCAAGTGTGAGGTGATGCATTTTGGAAGATCAAATTCAAGGGAAAAGTATACAGTAAATGGAAAAGTCTGAGGGAAAATTGACGAACAGAGAGATCTGGGTGTTCAGGTCCATTGTTCCCTGAAGGTGACAACGCAGGTCAATAGGGTGGTCAAGAAGGCATATGGCATGCTTTCCTTCATTGGGTGGGGTATTGAGTACAAGAGTTGGCAGGTCATGTTGCAGTTGTACAGGACTTCGATTTGGCCACATTTGGAGTACTGTGTACAGTTCTGGTCGCCACATTCCCGAAAGGATGTGGATGCTTTGGAGAGGGTGCAGAGGAGCTTCACCAGGATGTTGCCTGGTATGGAGGGTGCTAGCTATGAAGGGAGGTTGAATAGATTAGGATTATTTTCATTAGAAAGACGGAGATTGAGGGGGACCTGATTGAGGTCTACAAAATCATGAGGGGTATAGACAGGGTTGATAGCAAAAAGCTTTTTCCCCCCAGAGTGAGGGTTTCAATTACTAGGGATCATGAGTTCAAAGTGAGAGGAGGAAAGTTTAAGGGAGTTATGCGTGGAAAGTTCTTTACACAGAGAGTGGTGGGCGCCTGGAACGCATTGCCAGCGGAGGTGGTAGATGCAGACACGTTCGCGTCTTTTAAGATATATTTGGACAGGTACATGGATGGGCAGGGAGCAAATGGACACAGACCGTTAGAAAATAGATGACAGGTTAGACAGAGGATCTTGATCGGCGCAGGCTTGGAGGGCCAAAGGGCCCATTTCTGTGCTGTAGGTTTCTTTGTTCTTTGTTCTTTGTATAAGTTCAGGATATGACTGATTGTATACGATGGTGTTATGTTACATGTGAAGCAACTAGTCTGCAGAATGAATGATAAAGATACACTGAAGAATGAACCTCAGACCGGGGTCAGTCATATGGACAACATATCCACTGGCAACAGTTAATGTGGCTCAGCAGAGTGACGACATATACTGATTTGATCTTTTTAATCAAAGCACTGACACATGCTCATGATGGTTCATAGACTTTTTAATGAAACAATCAAACTAGAGTAAAATGCACTGATACTTATCAGAGAGATGGAAATTAGATTAAAGAGGTCCATAGAATTTGGAATAGAAAATTGCGAGATTGGGTTCCCTTGAGTTAACAGTGAAATTGGGACAATTGAGGGCGAGGGAGCTGAGGCTGAATTACCCATAAGATCAATAGTGGTTAAAAGAATGCTGTATGATCTTTTAAATTGAGGGCATGATTTTACTTGACAATATAAAAGTATTTAGAAATGTTTAGCTTTGATTGTAATTTTCTGTATTTTCACCATTTGCGTTTTCCTGGTTGCAAATATCTTTGATAAAACAAAAATTTCATCAACAATCTGATGTTAAGATGATAAGGCATGGATTTTAGATAAAATGCCCAAGATCCAACAGGAATGGGGAAGGCAAGTTTTAGAGATTAAGGGGGGAAAAGTTGGGTAAGACCTGAAAACAGGCCCAGTATCACACTGATTAACCGGAGTCATTTCATAACAATGCAAGCAACTGATAGACAATTCATATTGCCTGTTCCCTGCTCAAGCAAGAGACCGCATGAGTGTCTAGTGCGCCTTAAAACGCAGCCTGTACCATTTTCATGGGAAGTACATTACAGCTACAAGAGTCAATGAAAGCTAAACTTCAAAATAAACCACAATACTTGAGCAATGGCTGAACCTGTAAGACGGCCCAACTTGTTCTGGAAATAAACTGGAACTCTTGGTGTAATGGGATGGGTGGGGGAAAGCAGAAGAAACTGAGATGTCTCCTGTGCAGATGATCCTTTGCCTAAGTACTCAGAAGGTAGTGCAAAGCTCTGACAGTGGTGTGAATAGCAGGAACTTAGTCACAGTAGAGCAAGAGGTTTAGTGTCTCATACAAGTTGTCAAGAGACTGAGCTCATTTACTACCAACAATGTCAGAATTCACACAACACTCGGTTATTGTCCAACAGGCTTGTTTGAAAACTTTGCCAGAGCTCAATTCACCACACATCCACTCATTTACCAACAGTATCTAATCAATGGCTCTAACATCCTTATGCTTTCCTTCATCCTTAACATGATTGAAAGCTTCACACCCAGATTTTACATTTTGCACACACTGGCAGCAATTCAACCACGACAAACAACATCAGCCAGGTTATTTCAAAGTGCAAGATTTTGAATATATTTCTAAAAACAAGCTGGTGGAAGCCAGCTGAATAAAACATAAGTGACAAGTTACCTTCAAAGCCACAAACATTGTGTTTCCCAGAGATTGCAGCTGGAGCTGCAGTTGGTAGATTTCAACTATTTCTTTGAAGCAAAGACTTTCTTAACATTAGAATTACACATGCATGAAGCTTACCAAGCTAGTGTCCAGTGTACTTCTTATTTAACATGCCATGCCTGCAAGATCTTTAAGAGGTTGATTAGCACCTGAAAGCAGATACTAACGCTTCCCTCTAAAACTGAGAAGCGATGAGTAGGGGATTTCCTTTGGATTATTTGGGCAACTTTCTGAACCTTTAATAAAGGAATGCTCTCAGAAGTATGATGCTAATGTTAAACTGATATCTGGAGGAACATGAATGGTGGGACATCTTCCATGAAATTCATGGATGGAAGTCTATTGATTTAGTTGCTGCTGGAATAATGGGACTCTGTGGGCTGAAAACAATTTAATTACTGGGATTTGCCATGGCTCATTCTGTTCATATCTCACCATCATATTCTGCTACTATTCAGGGAGAGATGTGCCTGTCTGTCAAGAGAAGGATTTCTAATTGAAGTGACCAAAGCTGCATTAACTGTTGCATTTTTGAAACTACAGCAACTACAGGAATGTACAGGAACTCTGTGCAGGCTGCACCCTGGGTCTCTCATTCTTACCTGGAGGCCTGTGCAAGATCTGAGGGGCTGCAGTGAGGTAGGCATTTCCAAAGAAGGAGGAAGAGGACAACCCCACAGCCCCAATCCTCTCCGCCCAAGAAATGATTAATAAAATTGGGAACAGGAATTTCTATGTTCAAATTAAGAAAATCACACTTCCATGTGTTTAACCTCAAAACATTTGCAAAATCTGCGCAGCATGTCTCATTTCAACATGCCCGAAAGCTCGATTCATTCATCTCTGTCCGGCGACCTCTTCACGTTGTCATCTAAGCTAACAACGTTCCCACTTATTGCCCTCTCACACCAATGGATCACAATCACTCCTCAGAAATGAACATTTCTCTCCACTTAAGCCTAGAGGAATATTCTCACCTTTCTGGTTTCTCACTTTATTGAAAAAAAGGAAAATCTCTGAAGAGATGAGGGTTTTGCCAGCTTGGCCAGCATTTATTGTCCATCCTTATTGCACTCATGAAGCTGCTGGTGAGCTGCTTTCTTGAATTGCGGCAGTGCAGTTGGTGCATGTAGACCCACAGGAGGTATAGTGGGCAGCAAAGAAGATTACCACAGAATACAACAGCATCTTGATCAGAAGGGATAATGAGCCGAGGAGTAGTAAAGGGAGTTTAATTTACATAAATATGAGGTGCTGCATTTTGGAAAGGCAAATCAGGGCAGGAATTATACACTTGATGGTAAAAGTCCCAGAAAGTGTTGCTGAACAAAGAGACCTTGACATACAGGTTCATAATTTCTTGAAAATGGAGTCGCAGCTAGACAGGATAAGATAGTGAAGAAGGTATTTGGCATGCTTGCCTTTATTGGTCAGTGCATTGTGTATAGAAATTGGGAGGTTATGTTGTGGCTATATAGGACAATGGTTAGGACACCTTTAGAACACAACATGCAGCTCTGGTCTCCCTGCTATAGGAAGGATATTATGAAACTTGAAAAATATTTACAAGGATATTGTCAGGATTGGAGGGTTGGGACTATTTTCCCTGAAGCAGAGGCTGAGATGTGACCTTATAAAATCATGAGAGGCATGGGTAGGCTAAATTGTCAATGTCTTTTCCCCGGGGTGGGGGAGTTCAAAAGTAGAGGACATAGGTTTAAAAAGAGAGAGAGGTGAGAGGGGAAAGACTCAAAAGAGACCTAAAGGACAACAGTTCCCATACAGAGGGTAGTGGGTGTATGGAATGAGCTGCCAGAGGAAGTAGTGGAGGCTGGTACAATAACATTTAAAAGGCTTCTCGATGGGTATATGAGTAGGAAGGTTTTACAGGGCTATGGGCCAAATGCAGGCAAATGACATTAGACTAATTTAGGATATCTGGCCAGCATGGAAGAGTTGAGCCAAATTGTCTGCCTCAGTGCTGTACGACTATGATTTTATGACTCTAAGACCATTAGTGACAGTTTTCCAGGGTTTTTGTTTTAACCCCCAGAAATGAGACACGAGGCATGATATCTTGGGAGCTTCTAGCCCCATGATTCAGGTGCAGTGTTTGGGCTTCCAAAGGGGGTGCACTGTGTAATTTGTGTCAGATGCAAAGTTAAAGGGAACGCCAGTGACTGTATCGAGCCAGTCTATATATAAACTCCTTGACTGTTTTCCTGAAATGTTGGTGCTTAGAACCAGACGCAATACTCTGGCAGAAATCTAGCCAGTAATTCAAACGTTTTGCTTGCTTTTGTATTTTAATCTGCTATTTGTTAATCTATCAATAAAGACAATGATGGCTCTTGTTGAAAAACAAGCCCTCAATAATCCTCTCACATTTTCCACCAGTTCAGCAATGTATGGTGAGGGAACAAAATTCAAAAATGAAGTCTGACCTTTCAGAAGTTAAATTAGGAAACATCTGTCTTACCTGATCAAATCAGTAAAAGCCTCAGGACATTTTTAAGCCAGAACTGTTTCCAACAAGAAGTAAAGATGCTGATCACGTCTATTTTACATAAACTAAAGTTTACTATTTCTACTTTGAGCAGAGAATGTGGTTAATGACAGACTAAATGGTTGAAGGAGCCAGATTGTGCTACAATATAAAGCAAAGTCATAGCTGAAACACTGTGGATTAAAACCTCTTGATCTTAGTTTGTGCTCCTGAGATGCTGCTTGGCCTGCTGTGTTCATCCAGCTCCACACTTTGTTATCTTGGATTCTCCAGCATCTGCAGTTCCCATTATCACTGATCTTAGTTTTGTTCTTTCTCACTGTTGGAAGCACAAGAGTATGAGGGAGCAGAATTAGATCAGCAAAGACCATTGATCCAGGGCGTTATAGCTTCAACCCTGCATGGTAATTCCATCTCTCACACTGCTGGGCATTGAAATTCCTTTTCAACCGTTCTTCCAAGCAGTTTCAACATCTGTTCTTTAATATTATTCCACAAAAAACACATATATACAGCATCTTTTCATTTTTGGAAATGACCCTGATCTCAATTGTATAATTTGAATATAAAGTTAAAAAAGCTTAATTCTATGTGGTTGTAACAAGATTGCTTAATAACATTGAGTTTGTTTTCCCCATTGTGGGGACTTGTCATTTCTGTTTGGTAAATTCAACTCATTAGAAATATGGATGGAGTGCAAGGTGCTCCCACAAGCTTGCATCAACTAGGATACGTGACCTGCAGTCACTGGCATTCCATTTAACTTTGCTACATCTGACACAAATTACACATTGCACCCACTTTTGGAAGCCCAAACCCTGCATCTAAATCATGAGGGCAGAAGCTCCCAAGATGTCAAGCCTTGTGTCTCATTTCAAAAGAGTGGGCACAGAACGAAGTGAGAACATGAGAAAAGTAATCATAGATTGGTTACTGCTTACATTGCAAAGTCACATCCAGGTGTTGAGAAGCTGTAGAGACTTGAGATGCAGTGTATGGATTGGGAGATAAGAACGAAAGCAGAACATTTGGAGGACGGGGAGGTTTGATGATGATGGGGAGGTAAGGGCATGCTGCAATTGCAATGATCAGATAGTGCGGTAACAGCCTATGTTCCTTATATGTGAGGTCTTCAGCAACCCTCCCATTCCTCCTCACTCCACAAGCAGGTAAGTACATTTCAAAACATTTTAACAGTGACCTGGGTTTACTGAGACAGTTGGTGTTGGATGTCCTCAGAGCAAATCATTTTTACTTGAATGAAGTATTTGCTCTCCTCTGGATATGCAAATAGGACAATGATGTCTGAAACAGGAAACACTGAGTTTTTTTTCCTTCCTCTACATGTTGGATAGCATAACTCCCAACTGAAAATGAGTGCACACTACCATCCTGTTGTTTGCGGCTGAGTAAACTGGTTAATGTTCAAAGAACGAATACTGTGTGGCTGAAGCTGTAGGACCATACGTTCAAACAAATAGATAATGGGAACTGCAGATGCTGGAGAATCCGAGACAACAAAGTGTGGAGCTGGATGAACACAGCAGGCCAAGCAGCATCTTAGGAGGACGAAAAGCTGATGTTTTGGGCATAGACCCTTCATCAGAAAGGGGTTTGACCCTCTCTGATGAAGGGTCTAAGCCCGAAACATCAGCTTTAGTCCTGAGATGCTGCTTGGCCTGCTGTGTTCATCCATCTCTATACCTTGTTATCTCAGATTCTCCAGGATCTGCAGTTCCTACTATCTATAAATCTACCAGAACAAGGCTTTGTTGTTACAAGAATATTTTAAACTAAATTTAAGCTGTTCTGATATTGAACTTGTTTTGCAGTATTAACCAAGAGTTGAAATCAACTTTCAACAATTAGTTTCTGAGATAATTGTTTTGGTCAGCATTATTGTCTGTCCTAGGCATTGATTAGTAAGTAGCTGGTTTCAACTGAAGCTTAATCGACATCTGAGTGTCAGTATTTGTAACAAGTTCATTTATGTTGTATAATGCTTGTGTAAAGGAAACGCTTAAAACATACAAAATAAATTCACGCTGCCTCTAGATAAAATACCTGCCTCTCGGAAAACCATAATCCCATAACATGTTGACTTCACACTGCATACAGTGTGTATTCAGGGAAATTTATGAAGTACTTTGGAATATTTGGACCTTCTTAATGGCTTTTGTAGATCTAGATGACCTCAATTTAAATTACAAAGCTGGTGTTCTTCCTCTACTTGCTAAAAGTCTCAATCTAAAATGATTGCCAGAAAACTCAACACATTTATGCTCAGGCATCTATGGACCCTTTTCTAGGCTGGATGGTTATAGCTGCAGGCATCCAGGAGACAAATAATGTAATTTTAGCTCGCTGCAAGCCGACTGGCAACCGTCAATCCCACATGGTTCATTCACACAATGTTGATGACACTTGTTGGCGAAACGAGCAGGCTGCAATAGAGAGGTGCATCCTTTAAAGCTGTCCAAACAATTGCATTATATCTCCATTCTGATAAAGGTGTTTCAAACCATTCTCGATTGTTGTCGCACTGAATTAATTTTTCCTAATCATCCCATTAACTTTAAAGAATTCACCATGACCAGTGGCTCTCTGATAATAGGTTTTATTTCAGAAACACTTAGTTTGAACAAACAATAAAATGCAGTGATTGAATGATTTTAATAGAGGGAAGGAAATGTAAGCCTTTCTCCATGTTTTCGTGTTCCTCACGATTTCTGTGATACACCAATGTGTGGCAATCTGGGAGATGGTGCTTCAGTCAGCTGTTGCAGCCTGATTCCATGTAAGTTGAGGGGTATGGTGATATTGATAGTCCTTCATGCTTTGCTCAAACTTTTAACCAATGCTTGCAGCTGGGGTCGGAATGTTGTTGACTGAAGACTTTCTTATGAAGAAAAGGCATCATAGACATGGCTTCCCAAGTACAGTTAAGCTGGAAAATTATTTTCTGAACGGGCATGGTGGAAATGACTTCTTGTGAAAGGGTTTCCTCCTCCTCTCTCAGCAGTTAGCCACTAACCTTTAAAAAGTTGCTTAGTTTCTTTAAATAAAGTCTGGGAGGTGGTCTTTGTGTTAGTTTGTGCTACTTTAAAGTGTGTGGACACCATTTTGCAAGTTAATCAATGGGTGCTCAAAAATTTAAGGAACCTGCAAGAGAGAATTGAAGTTGACACGCTTTCACATTAAACGACATTGCCATCACTAAATTCCCCATTATCAAATTGCTGGGAGTTACCATTGATCAGAAATTGAACTGGAGCAGCCACATCATTGTGATAACAAGAGCAGGTCAGAGGTTTGGAATACTGTGGTGACTAACTAATCTCCCACACGTGAAAAAAAGACTTGGTCTTCTGTTTCTAAGGCCTAAGGTTGAGTTTGTTTTCTGCTTGCTGGGACCTGTCATTTCTGTTCACTAAATTGAACCCAGAAATATGGGTAGCACACAATGCTCCCACTTGCACTATGTTGCAGCCTCTGGCATTACAGTTAACTTTGCTGCATTTGACAGAAATTTCAGCACACCCACTTTTGGAAGCTCAAACACTGCACCAGAATCAAGAGGCTAGAAGCTCCCAAGATATAAAGCCTCATGTCTCATTTCAATAGAGCAGGCGCAGCATGAAGTGAGAGCTAAGGAGGAATAAATACTACTTACATTGCAAAGCATTTGGCATCTAGGTGCCGGGAGGCTGTAGAGACTTAAGATGCAGTGAGTACATTGGGAGGTAAAAGTCAAAGGAGAGTGCTTGGACAACAGGGAGGTTTTATGTTGTGGGATGTGGGCTCAGTGGGGAAGAGGGGCTGCTGAATTTGCAACGATCGGATGGTGGAGTGACAGTTTACATTCTTTAAATGAGAGATGACGAGGAACCCTCCCACTCCTCATTCCACAAGCACATAATACATTGTGAAACATTAACCTTTTTGACAGTAACCTGGGTTTACTGAGGACATTCAGCACCAGCTGTCAGACAGCAAATCATTTTTACAGGAGGGCATGGGTGGCGGCCCTTGATTTAAGTGTTTGCACTCCTCTGGCTATGCAGATAGGATAACGCCCATTACAGGCATCAGTTCGATAGTTTTGTTTCCTTCATCTACATGTTGATAGTGTAACTCTAACTGAACATCAGTGCACACTGCCTTCCTGTTGTTTTGGATGCTGACTAGGCTAAGTAGCGGCACAGCCATCTTTTCTCTGATGGAGCAAGTTGTTTTGACCAGGACTGAAACAACAGTCAAATGGATAATAAATGTGTTTGTAATTAAGCACAAAATGCCCCCTCTTTTGGTCATGTTTGTGTTCTTTCCTTTGATGTTCCTGTTATCAGTTGAATTCCGCTTTGTTAAGTAGTGATCCAAAGTTTCAAGTAGGGTCATGATGGTGTTGGGAAAAATTCAGGGTACATTGGGATTAGGCTGACTGGTAGCAGAGAGCATGGCAGGTTACGGGGTGGGTGGAGGGGGCAACATTGTGGTCTTTACATAGGGAATATAAAAGACCTGGGTGGGTATAATTTATCTGTGATGGGGCAAGGAAGGAGTTGGAGGTGAAGTTCAATATGTTGGGGACAGACAGAAAGGAGCTTTCAGGGTAGTGCAAGCTTTAATGTGACATGGAGGTTGGTGTAGGATCTGTGGGTTTCAGGAGTGGGAGGCCAGCCTGGCCTGCTGAATACAAAGATAACAGATGCTCTGAATCTCTGTGCAATGTTTTTTCTTTATTCATTCATGGGATGACGATGTCGCTGGCTGGACCAATATTGTTTCCCCCATCCCAAATTGCCCAGAGGACAGTTAAGAGTCAACCACATTGCTGTGGGTCTGAAGTCATATTTAGGCCAGACTAGGTAAGGATGGCAGTTTCCTTTCCCAAAAGGGCATTAGTGAACCGGATGGGCTTTTCTGACAATGGATTCACAGTCATCATTCAATTGTTAATTCCAGATATTTATTGAATTCAAATTCCACCATCTGCCCTGGCAAGATTCTAACCTGGGTCCCCAGAACATTATCTGCATGTCTGGATTAACAGATTAACATTTGGCTACTTATAGCACGTGACAGGCGACCTCCGTAGGACACGACTGAGAGATCCCAACAAATGGGTCTGGGCAGTGACCGTTGCTGGTGTACAAGATCACACCAGTTCATTTCCTTCGTTCACACTGCAGTCACTGCTGCCACCTGGGCAGGAAGGTTGCAACATTTAGTTTGCAGTATGAGGGTGACCTGCCACTTCTTTTTGTTTCTTTCTGAATTCATCGTTGGTAGCTGTAAATAAAAGCTCATCTTGGGAACTGTCCAATTGCTTGTGCTTGGGTTTGTGTACTGAACACTGACCAGATGCAGGCCTGAGGGGCAGGGGGTGGGGGGGGGGGGGGGCGGTGGTGGTGGGGCACTGTAGCACCGACTTAGAAAGGACATTGAGACAGGATGTAGTTAAGGACAGGTAAACTGTAAGGCCTGCTGGTTAAACTGGGACAATAATGAGAGAATGGGGTTGGACAGAAGAGGGAGCATCAGCCGTACTGGCTATGTGTCATGAGCAGCATGACTTTGTCCCTCACAGGAAATAGTTATAACGCAACAGCCACAATGTCTGAGTGGGTGCGTCGCAACCTTTAAAAGATGATGTGGTGCAAGGGATAATGGTCTTTTGGCAGATATCTGCTGAAAGGTTTCAGAATGGTCAGTGTTAAATTGGGATGGATTTGGATGTGAGGGATGCCGTTGGGGAAGAGGAGGTAGTTAATGAGGTGAGTATGGTAGGATGCAATGAGAAATATAGCTTGGACTCATTGGAAAAGACCCTGAAAATCTAATGTGATGTGCACTTTGCCAAAAGAATAAGATTAGATTTTAAGATATAGCCCTTGGTATCCAATGCCAAGGCTCTATATGGGAGGTTGAACAAGTTAAAAGTCAATCTTGGCAAGGCAAATACTGGACACTGTAGATTATACAAATCACAAAATGTTCTTTGCAATTGAAAATCATCAGGGTATACTACTGTCCATGTCACTCCTGAAAGGAATTAAATTTAAATGCCAGTGCTTGCAAAAAAAAGGAACAGAAATTCAATTTTTATCAACTTTAACCGAGTCAGTTGAACATTAGCTGCTTTGTGCAAGTTTAAGAACCTCAGACGACTGGGTATCAGGCCTTGTTTGACTGGAAAGGAATGAGCTAGATGTACCAAACATTGCCATGGTGCAGCCTGAAGAATTCTGACTGGCACTGATACCGAGCTGGCCTCAGGCATTCCCTGGGGCGAGGGAATTCTAGAGCGGCAGAAAGCCAGTGTTGTTTTGTGGAATAGCACGTCCATGTGACTCCTTATGACTCCACAATATAATCTTTAAACAGGTTTTGAGATTGTCAGCACAACATATAACGGTCCCTTTAAGAATCACTGGTTTGGCTAAACCTGTGTCTTTTCTTTATTCATTGGATGTCAGTTTTGCCTGCTTCTAATTTTCCTGGAGAAGACAATGGTGAATTTCACAAAGCACTGCAGTCCATTACTGTAGCTACACCCAGAGTGATGAGAGAGTTGTAGCTCAATGCTTGTGGCCCAGTGACAGTGAAGGGATGGCGATATGTCTTCAAACCAAGATGATGCGTGACTTGGGAGAAGATCTTACAAGCTGATGTTCCTAGGTGTCTATTGCCTTTGTTCTTTCAGAAGGTAGAGGTTGCAGATTTTAAAGATGCCATTTTAGAAGCCTTGGCAAGTTGCTGGAATGCAACTTCCACATGGTATATACTTCAACAGCATGTGCCAGAGATGGAGGGAGTGAATGTTTTAATATGGTGAATAGTGTACCAAACAAGCAGATTTCTTTATCCTCATACTTGGATGAGTGCAAGTCCAACAACAGTAAGTAGACAGCATTCCATTACACTCCTGCTTTGTCCCTTGCTGCTCATGCAAAGACAGTGCTTGTCAATAGATCAGTTATCTACTGCAGGATTCCCAACCTTTGGCCCTTTTTCATCCGAATTAATTATGCATCTAGTTCGGTTAATTTTGTTTCTTTAATGGTGACTCCTAATATGTTGATAGCTGCAGATTTGGTTATGATAATCACAGGGAATGTTAAAAGGAAAGTATTAAGGCTTTCTCTTGTTGGAGATGGTCACTGCTTGGCATTTTGTGGTATGACTATCACTTGCTGAAGTCTATGTTGGAATGGAACTGAACATTTGTGGTCTTTGAATATCACTTTGACCTTGAAATGGAGGAAGGGCCATGAATGACTAAATGAGTTGGACCAAGGTACTGCTTTAAAGGAACTTAGTGATCCAGGGATTGATGTGAATAGACTGAAACACGCACACTTGCTTTTGCGCAGGTAGGATTGCAACTCCCCTTGTTCCCATTAATTTCAATTTTACTCATACTCCTTGATAACACTGTCAAATGCTGCCTTAGGGGCAACACCTCTCACATAATGGAACTGTCAGCAAAATGTGGGTTTTGGGGGGTGGGGGAAGGTAGTAGGAGTTGTGGCACAACGCAAGGGTTGGTGGTGTTGGAATACTTTGCTTTTCCTTTAGTATAAAAGGGAGAGATGACAAAGGACACCATAAAATAGCTCACAGGCCAACAGCTCAGTTGTGGACTGTGTTTTTGAAATTACATCCAGCATCCAGAAGGATAGACGCACAAATCTATTTTTCATGCTGAGTGTGTGCATTGAAAAAACAGGTAATTTTCCTTCCATAGTTAAAATTTATTTCCTTCAATATCAGTTTAAAACATTGGCAAAGTATCCCTTCTGAGAATGTGTTTGATGAATAGGAAAAGACAGTAAAGATGAGGAAACAGTTCACATTAGGCAGTCTTCATTATTGTCCAATTTGTTCCCATCTAGATATTTATTTCAGTATTTGGCTCAATGAAGTACAAGGTTAGAAGCTATTTGTGAAGGCAGAAAGCATTACGGGTCACACCACATCTCTTACCAACTGTTACACAGAAAATAATGGAACAAATCTGCTGTTTCCCCTTGTCGAATATATAACTTGTCTGATCTGGACATTCCATTCTAACTGATTATTATTTAAGTCCCTTAAGGAGATGAAAAAGTGTGCCAAAATCAAAATTGTCCCCAGGGTCTCATTAACTTGGTGATACGGTATTAAGAGCCAACAACCCTAAAAGGCTTTTATTGTTGGTGTTATTTCAATTTTTTTATAGCCATCTGTGCCACTCAGCTTTAACTTCAGAGGAATTCCACTGTGTGGATTGTGTTTAAATGTTCACCTTATGTTCTATATTGTGCCCTTTAGTCTCTCCAGTCTATATGTACCCTTCCATCAACACCACCCAGGCACGTAGCAATCCTCCGTGCTGCTTCTCCAGCAAGATGAGAGCTCTTAGCAATCTAGGACCTACTCCTTTCTGAAATATCACAGCATAAAATGCCTCTTGTTGGCATTCAAAGCCTATTCAAAAACTATTGTTCCCCATTACTTTTTATCTAGTCAAATATTGTGTCTCAACAATAAGTTGCTAATAAAAACAAAATACTGTCAATGTTGAAGAGTTGAAACAGAAAACATGTACTAGAGAAACTCGGCAGGTTTGGCAACATCTGTGGAGAGGGAAACAGGATTAACATTTTGGGTCCTATATATAGGTGGATCAGAACGGCATGTCAGGGAGATTTCAGCGAAAGAAGAAGAGGCAGAGATCCAGGGCAAGTGCTATAAAATTGAGGATAGGCTCACATTACAGAAAACATCTCCTCAACCTAGGATCAACTGACTGGATAGCTGCTTAGGAACCTTTGAACACATACTTCATAACAATTCCTTCACTTTAGCACAGGAGTAAGACACTAGCAACCACAGACTGTTATCACAAGGTACAGGAAATTCTTCATCTGCTCCAGAAAGACATTTTTACATGTTGTCAAAGCTTATGCCCTGTCAAATTTCGTTATGCCTTTCTATATTCACCAACCAGACTGTCAGAGAACGTTGTTACACACTGCATCCGAGACAGCATAGCTTCCCCAAACAACTTGGAGCTTCAGGATATCAAGGTGAACTGGTAATGTATACAAAACTGCAGGAGTCAGAGAAGCAGCCTTTAATGAACTACAGGCCATTGCTGGTGATGCCCAGCTATGGGATTCCATGCATGGCAAAAATAACTGAACCTAGTGATAGTGATAATGGCCATAAAGATGGGCCAATGTAGACACTTGACTTCCAACTATTGGGAACAATATTTAATGACAATAAGGAAGACTTCAGAACTGTTGGATTAGGGATGATAGCTTTATCAGTTTCTTGTTGTTAAGGAGAGTCATCAATGACTTACATTGATCTACATTATTCAAGCTCAAGTTAACATAATTGAACAGTTTTTTCCACTGGTATAGATGACTGCCTGAATCTCTTTCCCGATATCTCTGCTCTGTGGCTATCTGTGCCCTGGAGGTATAATTGACCAACCAGTCGCCAGTAACATTCATGTTAGGTCTGGAATAAATCAGCTCTTAGGCCAATGGAGGTGGCACAGCTGTGACAGTGGTGGGCATCTCTGGCTTATAATAGGACAGGCCGTGGGTAGACAGAATCAGGTTTCTAAGATTACATTGAAAGCCTGTCACTGGTGTCCAGCACCAAGCCCGATTCTCTTTTAGGAGTCACTACAGCTCTGCATTGATGTGTGCAATGCTAGATGGAACTTGCCCAGCCATAACTGTAGACTATTGGATTTTGTCAACTGTGGTGGGCAGCAGAGAAATCTTGGCGAGTATTTGTTCACTGACCAGCTGTGATCTGAAATGCAAAAACAATGTCATTGATGGCATCAGTGAGAATGAGAACTGCAGATGCTAGAGAATCCAAGATAATAAAGTATGAAGCTGGATGAACACAGCAGGCCAAGCAGCATCTCAGGAGCACCCTCTGATGAAGGGTCTAGGCCCAAAACGTCATCTTTTGTGCTCCTGAGATGCTGCTTGACCTGCTATGTTCATCCAGCTTCACACTTTATTGTCATTGATGGCATACTTGGAGAATCCACATATTTGGCTGAGGCATGCATCGTGTATCGTGCTCTGCAATCGTAGACCTTGAATGAGAATGTCCTCCATGTGGATGATCTGTCAGGGTCCTCTGGGACATTAGACATGATGTATTGGAAAAGTGGCACGCTAAAGGTGATTCTGAGCAACAGACAATTAAAAGCAATATCATCTGAAGAGAATAGTAAATGAGATTAACTATTTTGACTCATCATTTAATGAGCTATTGTTTGCATCTAATTTTGCAAAGACTGTGCTCCCTGAAAGCTTCATGTTCTTGTTGACAGTTAGCTGAATGTCTTATTCTACAGCATTGTTGAACTTGGTGTGATACCTAACAAGTTCAACAATGCTGTAGAGTACGAAGTGGGGTGACTCACTGATTTACTTTAGTGCAGAAAGACTGACTTCAGAAATAAAAAGGAGTGGAATCTTCCTTGGGGTGAATGTCCACACCCACTTTCAGGTAGTTTTAGGAGAATATGGTAAAACTGTTTGCAACTTCTGCAGTGCTGGGAATAATTTTGGAATTTGCCTGATGAACTTGTTTGTCTGGTCTTGCTGCTTCAGCTCAACTTGTCAGGTAAGACTTCAGTCTGAGCAGACTCAGTGGCTCAGTAAGGAGAGCTCCTGGTTGTCAATGACATAAAAGACTTCCAGAAATTTCTCTCAAATGAAGAATGCAAGCCATCAGGCTTTGCACTTCATGTGAGGTGCCCACTGGAGCCTGGAGTCAAAGTGTGAATGCTTCAAAACTCAAGGTCCATCTGTGGCGCTATCTGAAAGAACAGAGGTGTCAGCCCCTGTGTCCAATTTAAAATGTTGTGGCCGTTGAGTAATATATTAAAAGCCCAAACTTGCCTTTTGGACCCTATAACCTCAGACGAGTGAGTTTTGAGAAGATTTGTAGCTCAGGTTGAGGTTCTGGATGTGAGCTTGCTCACTGAGCTGGAAGGTTAGTTTTCAGACAATCAGTCACCATTTTAGGTAACATCAGTGAGCCTCCGACAAAGTGCTGGTGTTAATGTCCCGCTTTCTATTTAGGTTTCCTTGAGTTGGTGATGTCATTTCCTGCATTGGTGATGTCATTTCATGTTCTCTCTCAGAGGATGGTAGATGGGCTCCAAATCAATGTGTTTGTTGATGGAGTTCCGGTTGGAATGCCATGCTTCTAGGAATTCTCGTGCGTGTCTTTGTTTGGCTTGTCCTAGGATGGATGTGTTGTCCCAAAGTGGTGTCCTTCCTCATCTGTATGTAAGGATACGAGTGATAGTGGGTCATGTCGTTTTGTGGCTAGTTGATGTTCATGTATCCTGGTGGCTAGATTTCTGCCAGTTTGTCCAATGTGGTGTTTGTCACAGTTCTTGCAAGGTATTTTGTAGATGACGTTCGTTTTGCTTGTTGTCTGTATAGGGTCTTTTAAGTTCATTAGCTGCTGTTTTAGTGTGTTGGTGGGTTTGTGGGCTGCCCTGATGCCAAGGGGTCCGAGTAGTCTGGCAGTCATTTCAGAAATGTCTTTGATGTAGGGGGGAGTGGTTATGGTTTCTGGGCCCGTTTTGTCTGTTTGTTTGGGTTTGTTGCTGAGGAATCGGCGGACTGTGTTCATTGGGTACCCATTCTTTTTGAATACGCTGTATAGGTGATTTTCCTCTGCTCTGCGTAGTTCCTCTGTGCTGCAGTGTGTGGTGGCTCATTGGAATAATGTTCTAATGCAGCTTCGTTTGTGGGTGTTGGGATGGTTGCTCCTGTAGTTCAGTATTTGGTCCGTATGTGTTGTTTTCCTGTAGACGCTGGTTTGAAGTTCCCCATTGGCTGTTCGCTCTACTGTGACATCTAGGAATGGCAGTTTGTTGTTGTTTTCCTCCTCTTTTGTGAATTTTATGCCAGTAAAGGGTATTATTGATGGTCTTGAAGGTTTCCTCTAATTTGTGTTGTTTAGTGATGACAAAGGTGTCATCCACGTAGCAGACCCAAAGTTTGGGTTGGATGATTGCCAGAGCTGTTTGTTCGAGTCTCTGCATTACTGCCTCTGCCAAGAACCCTGATATCGGAGATCCCATGGGTGTACCGTTGGTTTGTCTGTAGGTTTTGTTATTGAAAGTGAAGTGGGTGGTGAGGCATAGGTCCACTAGCTTGATGATGTTGTCCTTGCTGATGAGGTTGGTGGTGTCTGGTGTATGTGTCTTTGGTTCTTCTAATAGTGTAGTCAGTGTTTCTTTGGCCAGGTTCATGTTGATGGATGTGAACAGGGCTGTTACGTCAAAGGAGACCATTATTTCATCCTCTTCTATATGGTGTCTTGGTGTTCAAGAATTTTTGGGTGGAGTGAATGAGTGTGTGAATCTTCTAGGTGTTTTAGTCTTTGGTGTAGTTCCTTGGCCAATCTGTACGTTGGTGTTCCAGGTAACGAGACTATGGGTCGGGGGTGGGGGGGGGGGGTGCTCCTGGTTTGTGAATTTTGGGTAGTGTGTAGAAGTGTGGTGTGTTGGATCCATCTAGTTTCATTTTTTGGAAGTCTCTCTTGTTTAATTATCCAGATTTCTGAAGTTTTTTGAGTAATCGGAAATTACTGCTGGACTACTCAGACCTCTTGGCATCACGGTAGCCCACAAACCCACCAACATACTAAAACAGCAACTAATGAACTTGAAAGACCCTATATAGACAACAAGCAAAACAAACATCATTTACAAAATACCTTGCAAGAGCTGTGACAAACACTACATTGGACAAACAGGCAGAAAGTTAGCCACCAGGATACACGAACATCAACTAGCCACAAAAAGACATGACCCACTATCACTCGTATCCTTACATACAGATGAGGAAGGACACCACTTTGATTGGGACAACACATCCATCCTAGGACAAGCCAAACAGAGACACGCACGAGAATTCCTAGAGGCATGGCATTCCAACCGGAACTCCATCAACAAACACATTGGCTCCAAATCAATCTATCATCCTCTGAGAAAAAGAACAGGAAATGACATCACCAACCCAAGGAAACCTAAACACAAATAGAAAGCGGGACATAACACCAGTGCTTCACCGGAGGCTCACTGATGATGTCACCTAGAATGGTGACTGATTGTCTGGGAACAAACCTTCCAGCTCAGTGAACCAGCTTACATCCGGAACAAAATAAAGACCCACTCTTTTGTGGACCGAGAGGAGGAGAGCGCGACTGTGTTGGAGGTGGAAGGAAGACGTCGGGTTGGCTGTGCACCCTTGCAACCGGTGGATCTTAATGCTGGCTTCAGCCTAACGCTGGTTCAGGGGAGCAGCCAACCTGCAATGAGGGCTGCGCAAGTGCTCGTGCCCTGGGTCAGGGGGTCCGGAAAAACATCCGCATTTCCGTGAAGAAGGTGGATGAAGGTGCACCTGTGGACCGCACCTTCTTCGTGAAGAGGGTCCTTTGGACTGTTGTGGGTTTGCTGCTGTGGACATTTACTGCCTGCAGGATTTCCCCGGAGGAGGTTTTTACAATGTAAACCTTCAGGAGTGCCAAGCTTTGCGAGCGCTTCCTGGAGGTTTGAGGAGAAAGGAGGTGAGGGCCCCCTCTCTGTATTGACCGCTGTCCCGCTGTTTGTGATGCCAGCACAGAGGAGCCGTATGGTGACTGTACACATGTACAACCCGCATGTGCCAGCAGTTGATGTCCTGATCTCACTTGAAAGGTACGTGAAGGTGGAAAGGGACCTAACTGACATCGTGGACCCTTTTGGCATCTGGACGAGTAAGAGGCAGGTCAAGGTGATGCCGAGGATGGGCGCGGATGGGAACATTGTACACCCACCGTCAAGCTTCGCGATCGGCGGGAGCAAGGGCTACCTGACCCACGCAGGGCAACCTAAAGTCTGCCATGCCTGTGGTAGGTCAGGTCACATGGCGGCCGACTGCAAAGCCACCATCTGCAGGGAGGAGGGACACCTTGCAAAGGATTGCCCACAAGAAAAAAGCTGCAACCTTTGCGGGGAAGCGGGCCACCGTTATAGGGCATGCCCGCTGCAGGGGACCTCCTACGCCCAGGTCGCTGGCAGGGGCAATGCGGGGCCAGCCCACCCCCGGAGAGGAAGGCACCAGGGCCCAGCAAGGACCCCACTAATGTGCAGGAGGGCCAGGTCGGGCAGGAGGGCCCAGCCCCGCAGGATGGGCCCGAGGCCAGCAAAGTGCCCCTGCAGGCTCTGCTCCCCCTCGACAACCCGGAGTCGATGGAGGCGGCGACAGGCGACCCAGGGGAGTGGACGACGGTCCGGAAAGCAAGGAGGAAGGTGCGTTGGCGGGCCCAGGAACCGCAACCATCAGGCGGGAAGAGGCAGCTACAGGGGGCCTATAAGAGCTCCTCTGACGAGGGAGAGTCGGAGGGGGCCCGCCCAAAGCAGAAGCTAAAGATCTCAAGGGAGAAGGAAAGCAACACCCCACTTCCAGGTGACGGGAGGCGTCCTGAGGCTCCCTCCGACACCCAGTCACGTGCCGCTGGGGCCCTGGAGAGCCCCACCGGAACTTCCAGGCAGGAAGGAGGAAACAGGGCGTCCCCAGCCTGACCCAGAGCCGGACTCTCCTGCCTCCATACCCCCGACAGGGAGATGCCACCCGGAAGGCAGCATGGACGGTTTCCTGAGCCCGGAGAGCGTCCAGCAGTTAGCCTGGGCAATGGGCATGAAGGGGCAGATGGAGGGGCTGGACCTTGGACTTGGGGAGGGTACTGCGGTCACTGCCCACAATGGGGGTACGAGTTGCGAGCATTAACGTGCGCAGCGTCAAGTCCACCGCAAGATGTGTGTCCACGTTGGCCTACCTTACCACCATCAAGGCAGACCTCCTGTATCTGCAGGAGTACAGGATACCGCACCTCGGCAGGTACGGGAAATGATCCAGCGCCTGGACCTGTGGGCCTTCGATCTGTTCGGGAGGGTAACAACTGTCGCTCCTTGGGCCTGGCTATTCGGCTGCGGGGGCGCAACTTCACCATCTCTCAAGTTCAGGGGGTGGTGGTGGGGGCGCTTCCTAGTGGCTGATGTCACCTACAGGAATGCTCCCTTGAGGCTGATCAACGTGTACGCCCCAGCGGTACGGAGTGAGCGGTTGGCCATCCTGCAGCGGCTTCCACCCCTGCTGGCTACGCCCAGGCCGGTCATCATAGGCAGAGACTTCAACTGCATCATTGATGCAGATGGAAGATCCGGCATGGGGACAGCAGGTGAGGGGAGTCAACTGGACATCACGTCCAGATTCCTGATGGGCACGGTGAAGGACGCCAAGCTGCTCGACGCCTTCAGCACCCCTCCAGACGGAGCGCAGCGGAGGTACACCTGGTTGCGGCCAGACGGGTCTATTCGCTCAAGGATAGACTTGTTTGTGTCACGGACGTTCTCGGTCAGGTCCACCAGCGTCGATCCGGTGTTCTTCTCTGACCACTGCCTCCTGCTGGCCGACTGTCACTTACAGGACGACCAGCAAGGGGACGTGGAAGCTCAACACGACTCTGTTGACCCCAGAGAACGTCGAGGAGCTTAAGAGGGAGTACGCCAGTTGGAGAACCGTGAAACCCCCGAGTCTCCAGGCGACTGGTAGGAGACGGTGAAGGAGAACATCAAGAGGTTCTGTGTCCTCAAGGGTGATCGGAAGGCAAGAGAGGCGGGGAAAGCTGTTGCGACTCCAGAAAAGGGTGCAGAACCTGCTCATTCTGCAGTTGACGGGGGTCAATGTCACAGAGGACCTCTGTGAGTTGAGGGGCCAGCAAGCCTCGCTCTTTGCCGCGGAGGCCTCATGGATAATCTTCCAGTCCAGGGTCCGCTCCGTGGAGCAGGACGAGATGTGCTCGCGTTTCTTCTTTCAGAAGGTGCACAAAGAGAGCTCTGTGCTTAGCCGGCTGAAGGAGGACGATGGCTCAGTGACGTCGTCTTGTCCCAACATTTTGAGGATCAGCAGACCCTTCTATGCCAGACTGTACAACACGAAGCCCACGGAGAGCACGGCCTCCGAGTCGTTCCTGTCATCTATCACGGAGGTCTTAGGAGACGGCACGAGGGAGTGGCTGGAATGGCCGATATCCCTGGATGAGCTGCCCAGAGCCCTCAAGTCCTTGGAGAGGAATAGGACTCCCGGGAGCGACAGCTTACCGGTCGAGCTGTATTCTGCTCTGTGGGACCTGGTCGGCCAGGACCTGCTGGAGGTGTACAATAGTTCGCTTCGGGTGGGGGAAATGTGCAAGTCCATGAGGAAGGGCATCATCACCCTCATTTACAAGAGGAAGGGGGAGGGGGAAGAAATTAAGAATTGGCGTCCCATTTCACTATTGAACGTGGACTACAAAATCCTGGCCAAGGTCATAGCTAGCCGGGTCAGGTCTGTCCTGGAGTCAGTGATTCACCCTGACCAAACCTGTGCTGTGCCAGGCAGGAAGATCGCCGAGAGCCTCGCACTCATCAGGGATACGATCGGCTACGTACAGGACAGGCGGGTGGACACCTGCCTCGTCAGCCTGGACCAGGAGAAGGCCTTCAACAGGGTCTCTCATGCTTACATGAGAGACGTCCTCTCCAAATTGGGGTTCGGGGAGGGCATCCGCAATTGGATCTGGCTGCTCTACGCCAACATCGTTCGCGCAGTCTCGATCAACAGGTGGGAATCGGACAGTTTTCCCGTCTGATCTGGAGTCAGGCAGGGCTGCCCGCTCTCTCCTGCCTTGTTCGTGTGCTGTGTGGAGCCCTTCGCCGCATCCATCAGGAAAGACGTGAGCCTGAAGGGCGTGACTATCCCAGGCAGCGGAGGCCTTCAGGTCGAGACCTCCCTGTAGATGGACGATGTCGCCGTCTTCTGCACCAATCGTCGGTCGGTGAGTAGATTGTTGGACATCTGCAGCCAGTTTGAACTGGCCTCTGGTGCCAAAGTCAATAGGGTTAAGAGCGAGGTCATGTTCTTCGGGAACTGGGACGACCGCTCCTTCATCCCCCTCACCGTCAGGACAGACTACCTGAAGGTGCTGGGTGTTTGGTTTGGTGGAGCTGGGGCTTGCACTAAGACTTGGGAGGAACGAATCACCAAATTGAAGCAGAAGCTGGGCAGGTGGACGCTCCGGTCCCTCTCCATCGCGGGTAAGAACCTGGTTGTCAGGTGCGAGGGGCTTTCGGTACTGTTGTATGTGGCGCAGGCCTGGCCTATTCCCTGGAGCTGCGCCGCTGCAGTCACCCGGGCCATCTTCCACTTCATTTGGGGGGGGGGTCGAGGATGGACCAGATCCGCAGGGACACCATGTACAAAGACCTGGAAAATGGGGGAAAGGGTGTACTGAACACCACCCTCGCCCTGACAGCTACCTTTGTGTGCGGCTGCATCAAGCTGTGCGTAGATCCTCAGTACGCAAACACCAAGTGTCACTACTTACTGAGGTTCTACCTGTCCCTGGTGTTGCGAAGGATGGGCCTGGCCTCGTTGCCGCGGAACCCTCAGAGTTGTTGGACCGTTCTGTACCACCTGTCCATCGTGGAGAAATTTTTGAAAGGAAACACCTTTGACCACAAGGCCGTCAGGCAGTGGTCAGCACGTAGTATCCTCGAGACCCTTTGGGAAAAGGAGAGGGTGGATCCCGTTGTGTGGTTCCCCATGCAGACTGCCAAAGTCGTTTGGCAGAATGCCTCATCACCAGAACTTTCAAACAAGCACAAGGACATTGCTTGGCTGGCGGTGAGAAGGGCTCTGCCAGTGAAATCCTTTATGCATGCCCAGAATCTCTGCGCCACCGCACGCTGCCCTCGAGGTGGCTGCGGGGGATGGGGGGGGAACGAGACTGTCGATCACCTCCTTCTGGAGTGTGCCTATGCGCAGGAGGTCTGGAGGGGGATGCAGTGGTATTTGTTGAGGTTCATCCCGAGCAGCTCCGTGACACGGGACTCCGTGCTCTACAGGCTGTTTCCGGGGACGCACACCGAGACCAACATCAACTGCACCTGGAGGACCATCAATGTGGTGAAAGACGCTCTTTGGTCTGCCCGCAACTTGCTAGTCTGCCAGCTGAAAGAACTGACCCCGACCAAGTGTTGCAGACTGGCGCACTCCAAGGTCCAGGACTATGTGCAGAGGGACGCACTAAAGCTTGGGGCAGCCGCCGCCAAGGCGCGGTGGGGAAAGACCTACGTATGAACCCCCTCGTCCAGAATAGAAAAAGAGAGGGCCCTATCTGGTAACTGGGCCCACCTGGCACCTTCCCCAACTGGTCAGGGGGCCAACGGGGACTGTGCGGGGTGACGACTGCCGGGGTGTTTTCTTTGTTTTTTTGCTCCTTTAGTTGGTGTACGTACCCCCTGGGTAACCTGGAGCGGCTTGCATGACTGGGTAGGTGTATAAATATGTTTTATTTTTTGTACATCTTATGAATAAAGTATATTTTTTCAAATAAAAAAAAGGTAACGAAACGTCCGATAACTAACCTTCCAGCTCAGCAAGCAAACTCACATCCAGAACCTCAGACAAGTTTGAATTGGAGGTGAAAGGCTATGCATCGTAGGATGCAGTTTGGAAATAGCCCTCCTGCAGATGTAGCACTGTGCACGAATGGCTGGGGTAAGATCAGGCATGATGTGGTGTTTATCTCTATAACGAAAATATTAATGTGGCAACTGTGCCTTCTGCCTTGCAATCTGCATTGTTATTAGTGCCTTCAGGCCCTTCAACATTGTGGCTAGCAGCTGTCTCGTACAAAGAATTACCACAGGAATGAGATTTGCTGCAAAGACCCAGATGTCAGAGCTTTGCCCCAGACTGAGAGCCTCCCTTAAAATTTGAATTGTAGGCTTTAATGACCTCGTCATATTTAGCAGCTTCTTTATCAACTCCTTGCTTTTTTAACCACATTGCTAAGGCTGTCAATTGTATACAGGAGCTTTTGAAAGGATTTGGAGGGGTCGAGTATCGATTGAACTGGAAAAGCTGGCATCACAGATTCATTAACAAAGTGTGGAGCTGGATGAACACAGCAGACCAAGCAGCATCTCAGGAGCACAAACGCTGATGTTTCGGGCCTGGAGGGTCTAGGCCCGAAACGTCAGCTTTTGTGCTCCCGAGATGCTGCTTGGCCTGCTGTGTTCATCCAGCTCCACACTTTGTTATCTTGGATTCTCAAGCATCTGCAGTTCCCATTATCACATCACAGATTCATTGCTTTGTTGTGGATTCCCATGAGGTCCAGGGTCTTGGATGGACAAAAGAACATTCTCCATAACATTGTGCATTTCTACCTGGCTATTTTGAAATTCTGCCTATCACCTTTGAGAGTCTGTTCTACAACCTGATCATTTTTAAACTTTCCCACCTTTATTGTGGCTGTCAAGGGTTCTCAGTTAAGAAAAAATGTTGGCACACTGTCACCATGACATTTAAATATCACAGCTGGTTTGGGATGCTTTGGCAGATGATGGCTGGAAAACTTGCTAATGCAAGTTATTGAGCATTTATTCACTATTTCTGTTATTTAGAGACTTGGTCAGCAGGATTCAGCTTGCTATAGGTTTCCATTCTAAATTAACACAAGTAAACAAAGAAAAAAAGTGTTCTCGGGCCTGCCACCTTTTATGAGTTGGGAAGTGACTGAGAGAAACTAACTCATCTTGCCCAAGGTACAGGCCAGCCCTAGAATGCTAGAAGATGACTAGTTTATATATTAACCTAAATAAAAACCAAAAGAACTAAGGATGCTGTGAATCAGGAACAAAAACAAAGTTGTTGGAGATGCTCAACAGGTCTGGCAGCATCTGTGAGGGAGAAAACAGTTAACGTTTCAGGTCCGGTTCACAACCCCAAATAAAACTAAATTCTTCTAATCTCAGACCTAAATGGCATCTTTATTTATAAAATTGTAACCTTTGATTCTAGACTCCCTAACTGGGAGAAACATCTTCTCTGTAAAATACTTTGATTCCGTTAAATTAAGTTTCAATGAGATCATTTCTCATTCTTCAAAACTTCAGAGGCTGCACACTCAGTCTGCATACTCATTCTCTTCGTGGGACAGCCCCTCCTTCCCACACTGTTGCACTCCCTCAATAGTAATATCTTTCCTGAATTCAAGTGACTAAAACTGCACTGTACATTATGTGTGGATGCAACAAGCTCTTATACAGTTGAAGCACATCTTCATTAGCCTTCTATTCAAATCCTCTTGCAATAAACACTTTTGTTACCTTCCTAATAAATGCATGGCAGCAAGTTTGGCCTCAGTGACCTATCAACAAGGACATCTAGGTCCCTTTGTACATCCATACTTCCCAAGCTCTTGAATTTAATATGGAAACAGGAGGTTTACCTACATTGGTAGGACAAACTGATTCTTAGAATTCTATCTCCCATACCCTTGCCCATTCACTAAGCCTGTCCAAATCCTCCACAAGCTACTTTACATCTTTACTGGAAGTGTTCCCACATAACTTTGCTTCATCCACAGATTGGGAAATATATTTGGTCCCCAGCTCCAAGCCATTGACATATTTTGAACAGTTGGTGCTCAGGTTGTGCAGTGCCAACCAAGTCACAGAATGTCAATGTGAAATGACCCCATTTATTCCTACTTGCTATTTTCTGTCTGTTAGCCAATCATTAATTCATGCTATAAACTTACCTCCTATCAAATGTGCTTTAATTTTTCCAACCAATGGTCCTAGTTTTTTTTCCCCAAAGGCTTTTGATAAAGTCCCTAAGTATACTGCGTTTATCTATTCTCCTTTAATTTTTGTAATTCAACTCCACGAAGTTAATTAAATGTGATTGTCCATTCACAAATCTATGCTGACTATTCCCAATCAGATCATTATTATGCAAGTGTACACATCAAGTTCTGTTTTCTCTTGCTCCCTTAAATAGTGGGGCAACATTTTTCTACCTTTCAATCTATAGTCTCATTCCAGAATCTATAATATTTGGGAAGATAGTCACCAATATGTTGAATACCAGTCGCCACCTCCTTCAACACTGAGAATTTGGTCTGGAGACTTAGCAACTTCCTCCAGTAATTAGTTTAGTTAATTTCTCCCCCATAACCTTCCTGCTAATACTAATTCCCTTCCATTCCTCACTCAGCTTCACCATTTGGATCTCTAGTTCTAGAAAAGTTTGGTACCTGCCATGAAAACAGATGCAAAGCAATCATTTAGCTTCTCTGCAATTTCTCTACTCCCCAGAATAAGCTCTGGCTCTGCCTGTGATTGATCCACAGGTGTTTTAGCCAAATGTTTACTTTCTACATACGATAGAAACCCTGTTCCAAAACTACTCGTACAAAGATCACCGAGATGGTGGAGAAGATAATTGAGGAGTGTTGAATGTTTGCTTCAGGTAACTGGTCAAGTCAGTCAACGATAAGGGAAGAAAGGTAGTGGTACTCCGAGGGCTTCATAGATGCACCTGTGAGGAAGGGCTCAGCCTCGATTTAGCAGAGGAGCCAAGGATCAAAGGATTGTAATCTGCATGCTTGTGAGAATGAAGTCGTCTGACTGTTGCTGGCTGATAATGCTGGCTGCAAGCTGTTGCTAACAACCTCCTGTTCCTGCTCACTCAGCACCATGGTTGACCTCCATTTACACTCCTCATTGCTGTGGAAAGGCAGCCAAATCAATGACCCTTCCAACCGTGGATGACCTCTTCCAACATCTTCTGTTAGGCAGAAGATAAAAGCTTAAAACACTCTTACTAATAGATTCAAGAGCAGCTTCTTCCTCATTGTTAGATTTCCAAATGGGCCTCTCAAATTTCAAATCTAATGTTGATCTTGTTTTCGTGCACCTTCTTTGCAGTAGTAACTTTGTATTCCTCACTCTGTTCTAGCATCCTACACTGATTGTATATTATGGTCTGACTGTGCTGCAAGCGAAACTTTTTCCTGTACCCAGCTACACATGACAATAATAAATCAAACCTTTATCAATAGATTCAGACTCCATTTGTTGTCTCCATTGTATTACAAAGTTCTGCAGATCGCAGACAATTCAGAAGAATCTTGGTGAAATATTGTAAAGACAGCTCCCAGATGTGTCCAGATACCAGTATCATTGTCGGGCAGTTCGACGGCCTGCTTGGTGTTGGCTCTTGTGGTCCCATGACTTCACTTGTCCTTTGCTGCTTAGCACAAGGGCAGGTTATGTGGAAGTGTCATAAGCCACAAATATACTGGGTAATCGATACATGAAAAAGTTTGTGATGCCTTGAGCTGGGTCAAATACTGGAGGGACGCTGGACTGGCAAATTATGTATATGTTGCAACAGCTGCCAAGAGAATCAGGCATAGACCTACGTGATTCCTGAATAGCTGAACTTTGATGGAATGGCTGCATTTCTTATTTTTAAAAAAGCTGTGGCAGGTTGGGAGGCATTCTTGTGGCTTCTACACGTGCTGTCAATCATAGCCCGAGCTTGTGGAGAGCCTGCCATGGCAGCATTGCCTACAGCCGTTTCTTGCTGACTGCGGTTGTCCATGAGGAAATTGATAAAAATGGTTACATTTAGCAAAAAGACTACCAAGTGTCCTGTTTGATGGCACCTTCAATAGCTTGGAAACAGCCTGAGGCAAAGAAAAAAACCCCTCAATTCACTTTGGTCACGAGTCTATACTTGGACATTAGAATCCTTTTGTGGTTCATTAACATTCAAACAAAAACACACAGATACCTAACAATTAGCTGACAGAGTTATTTCTTAAGATTCCACTTTTTAAAATAAAAACAGACTTCACTGCGTAGGCAAAAACTAAGCAAAGTCAGCCGTGTTAAATTTATGCTTTATTTTTCACCTACATGCAGTCAGTTCTATACTTTAGATTCACCCAAAAAAATCCTCTTATCTGACCATAATCAGGTGTCTCAACCTGGTGAGATGCAGCTTGCACCAAAGTAAAGCTGGAACTGCCTCTGCTCCCTGAACAGATTTGCTTGCTTCTGTAACATAAGCACATACAACAGAAGTACAGGCGTATGGCATGCGGCCCCTTGAGCTTGGTCTATCATTCAGTCAGATCATGGCTGATCTGATCGTGTCCCTTGCCTCACTTTCCTGCCCCTCCCATCACCTTCAGTTCCTTTGAACATATTCAATGACTCCACTGCTTGGTGGGGAAAGACAATTCTGAACGCTGAAGTTTACCAAGAGGAAATTCCTTCTTGTTTCCGATCAATGTGCAAGACACCCTTTTTAAAAAACCCTAAACTGAGTTCAATCCCATAAAGCTTAAACGAAACAAAATAACCTTCCGTTGCCACAGTTATCCCAATGGCAATGTAGCATGCTTCAAACAGAAATGTAAACAACTTTTTCTACCTTTGACAAGACAGTCTGATTCCCTAACCTGTGTCAAAAAAGTATTTGTTATCAAAATTTACAAATTCCCACTCCTGGAATTATTTGCACTGTTAACTAAATCTCCTGTTCACAACGAATCTTTCCTTTCTTGTTTTAAAAACCACAAAACAGTTTAAATCTGTAATTGAGGTAACAGCAGACCATCTGACTCCACTAAATCAAGGCAGAAGACCCTCCATTGTTTATTTCTTCAGCAGCTCTACTTGTGACCTTGTAAGAAAAGCAAAGCAAGCTTTTTGTGTAAAAAAAGAGACTCAGGCTTGTTTGAATTGCGTACATGTCAGAGTTTCTGTCAGCATCTGAATCAGATTTTCCCTCATCTAATATTTTTCACTTTAACCCCCAATGTACATATATAGTACTGAATAAAGGTTATATTCTAATCCATATTAATTTTCATGACAATGGTGTTTTGGAAGGGTTGGGTAGCTCCCTGCATCCCAAGAAAAGTATAACTTTGAGATGCAACATTCCTCTGAAGATTGGAGAAAACTGACTGTGAGTCACTCTTGTGAAGGTCTAATGCCAATATCAATGGGATTGAAACATTGGGCATGGTAATGAAAGCAGCATATCAAGGGACAATTCTGATCTATGTAGCTGACAATCTGCAGAGTAGATGAAAAGTGTAATCATTCATTTTTAAAGGATGCAACATTTTGAAAGCTGCAAATTAAAACTAGTCACCCCATGTAGTTATATTTCTTCATGGCCTTTTAAAATTGAAATTCCCATGCAATACTGGACATTAACAACACGCAGCTGCTGTTGTGTATTGATCAAAGGTAAAACATGATCGAATTGTTTTGTTTCCGTGCTTTTTAAAATATTGCAGCTCATACATGTACAGATGCATGAAAAGTTGCTGACACTTCTGCTGGGAGAAGCATTTAGTGAATGGTAGCACAACAGTGACGTTACTGGACTAATAATATCGTTATATGAAATAATTATCCAGGGATATTAGAGTTCAAATCTTGACATGGCAGATGAAGGACTTAGAATCAGTTACTTAAGTATAGGGTGGCACTGCGGCTCAGTGGTTAGCACTGCAGCCTCACAGCACCAGGGACCCGGGTTGAATTCCAGCCTCGGACAACTGTTGGTGTGGAGTTTGCACATTCTCCCCGTGTTTGCGTGGGTTTCCACCAGGTGCTCCGGTTTCCTCCCACAGTCCAAAGATGTGCAGGCTAGGTGGCTCAGCCATGCTAAATTGCCTGTAATGCTCAGGGGTGTGTGGGTTATAGGGGGACGGGTCTGGGTGTGATACTTCAAGGGGCGGTGTGGACTTGTTGGGCTGAAGGGCCTGTTTCCACTCTGTAGGGAATCTAATCTAATCTAAATCTGGAATAAAAAGGCCAGCATCAGTAATGGGAAAAGTATAGCTACCCGTCTGGTCCACTAATATCTTTTACAAAGAGAATCTGCAATCCCTACTTAGTCAGATTTATGTATGTTACCAAGGCCAACATCCATGTAGTTAAGACTCAACTGGATTTGCAAACCAGTTGTCAAGGAGAATCACCCCTGTCGTTTCAAGGCAAATTAAGCATAGGCAACAAACTTTGCCAGCAATGCCCACATCCCATGTATGAATAAACTAATTTCTGAATACGTCTATGTTTGACAAAGATCTGGATGAACATTTCTCAGGACAATTTTCCACCTCAAACTGATTTAAAAGTCTGCCTAAAGTCAGTAAAAAGACATTAGAAAATTGACTTAGTTACTTTTTTTTTAGATCACACAACTTTGTTAAAGATATCTATAACAACTACTTGCACAGTTTCTTTTATGGAACACAGCTAATAATGAATAAAAGACATAGCATTAAGATATAATCTACTGAGTGGTACATGCAAACCCTTAACAGAAAAGGACTTCCAGTTTCTATTAACTAAACGAGGGATCTACAAATCTACAGAAATGCCTATCGTTAGTCTTAAACAGTTATGTTTCTGTGTTAAAGACATTTATTGGCATAACATTTAGAATCATCACATTGTTAACAAAGTGCTTATATTGCCAATTACCAGACTTAACATTCTGTGGTGAGCTCACTGAATTAGTTAGAGTGCCAATCCTGAATTTTCATACATATAATATGGTATCTAAGGCTGAGATGCTGCTTGTACGAAAGAGGAATTTAGTGAACAAATTACAAGACTTCGGAAATGTGGTCTGCATCTCTTAACCTATGGAATTTGTTGGCCGATTCACATACCATTAAAATTGGCCAACTTCATTAACATACTATTAATTATCTGGCAAGGTCCAAAAACAATGTCCCTAATTCAAACAAGCATTCCCTTCTACAGCACACATTCCAAACTTCAATGAAATCCCTTCTGCCTATCCTTCTAAAATATTCATTTCAATTTTTCAGTTCTACCTTTAGTATATGCTGAATATACTCTTGAAGAAGAATTTTCTGTGGAGTTTGACATATCGCAACTTCCTTTAATGCAAGTTAAACTATTTTGCTGGGTTACTCGGAAGAGAAATAAAGGCAGTTGGTGAGGCAATGGCCTAGTGGTATTATCACTGGACCATTAATCCAGAGATCCACATAACATTCTGGGTACCTGGATTCAAATTCCACCACAGCAATGGTAGAATTTAAGTTTTAAAAAAAATCTGGAATTAAGAATCTAAAGATGGCAATGAACCAATTGCTGATTATCAGGAAAAACCCATCTCGTTCACTAAAGCCCTTTAGGGAAGGAAACTGCAATCCTCACCTGGTTTGACCAGCACATGACTCCAGACCCCCAGCAATGTGGTTGACTCTGGGCAATAAATGCTGCCTGGTCAGCAACACCCTCATCCTGTGAATGAATTGAAAAAAGTGAAAGAGTAGGCTAGAAGTCACTAGCATCTCTGCATATGAAATTCTATATAATGAACAGTCTTTTCAGCATGTACTCTCAGGATACAGAGCTCTGTCACTGCTGATTTGATTCATTTCACTTTATTGAATCGGGAATTAAATCATGTCACTTGTGTCTGTTGCAATGGCTGATTTGTTGTACAGGCCTAACTGGGGTAATATATAAAGTCTGATTGATTATTGTACTATTGCAATGACTGTGTTTATGGTTTTTCATAGCTTTTCACTCTATTACTGCAGTTTTGTTATGACCAGGTCTCATGCTGACAGTTGCATTTGGGAACACAAAGTATTTTGCCTTTCACATAAATCTTTCCACCAGCACTGCAGTGCTCTGGCTATACACATTAAAAAAAACTGTTTAATTTTGTAAATGAAGTACTATTATTCATTTGTTTCTCCATGTACCAGAAAACTGCCCAACATATTACAGAAAGAAAATAATAGGAATAGGAAAAAAACTTTCAGAATATGGTGCATGTCCCTATCACATCTCCAATAAAGGGAAGTGTTAATTATTTAGCAGGCAAGTGCTAATTCAGCAGAATTTGTGTGAAGCTGTAGATGGTGATTCCACCCATACACCTCCACTCGACTGGGTTGATCACCAAAGCGAGTAGGTTTCAAGATGGCTCAGCAACTGGGAAAGAGAGTGCACATGCTCCAAGTCATACCACTAGAGATCTTGGTGAAGGAGGAGTAGAGTTGGAGGAATATCATAAGGGGGAAAAAAAAGAGTCAAGAATCCTCAGATCTTTCTCACTGTTCTGAAGGAGCTTGTATTGCCTTGTCTGGTTTCATGTCTTCTTCTCATTCTCCTGCAGACCAAGGGGACATGAGCAAGATGCTGATATTCAAACTCTTCCCATCTCCTGGTAACTTTTATAAGGATCTAATGATGAGGTAAAACATCAGAGCTCTTACCTATTTATATGAGGTCTTCAGAGATTTTCCAAAATAAATGTCGATGGAATAGGAGTGAAGTCTTGAGAAAGTGCAACACAGTCTCCTGATGTATTTCATAAGTCTTTTTTCAAATATCCAGCAATAAGTATAACAGTGAAGTATTGTAGTTATTTTAATTGACTTTCCCAGATATGTTCTGATATACTTTCTACTCAGATGAGACTTGAACCCAAAACTTCTGGCCCAGAGTTAGGGACACTCTGACTTTCACTATCCTGAGCAACAGTTTGTTTATTCCCAGTCAGCTGACCACTGTCAGGAGAGAGCAATAAGCCAGGTTGTATTCATCAAATGCTGTCCAGTCTCATTAACAAGTGCTAACAGGCAACTTAGGTGGCATTCACCCTATTAACTCCTTTGCTAAGCTTGCATCTTGTATTAATATGGGTTAAGCTAATATTGCAGTTCAAGACTCCAGCTGTATCTAAGGGGTTGTTTAATGTCTAAATAGGCTTTTGAAAACTGCCTGTAGCATGTTATTTCTTGGAGATTAGGAACCAAGCTAAGGGAATTCACATTTTGAAATTTGACTGAACCCTAGACTGCAGAAAATACTGGGCGAGGTGGAACATAGAATGTAGAACATTACAGCACAGTACAGGCCCTTCGGCCCTCGATGTTGTGTTGACCTGTCATACCGATCTCAAGTCCATCTAACCTACACTATTCCATGTACGTCCATATGCTTATCCAAGTTTATTGTCAAGTAAATTGAAAGTCTGGTAACAGGTTGGTTTGTGTGGCCGGTGGATTTCTACCAGGAAAGATAATAGTAGCAATGAATCTGCCTGATGGCTGTTACACCATGATTATGAACTGTGGTGAGAATTCATCTTACAGCTTGGTGACAAGCATATGCACTCCAGTTAGCTGTAGTATAGAAAACACTGGCAGCCACTGAGCTCCAAAGACTCTTCAGGCACAGTTTGAAGAAGGTTCTGTTTGATCAGACAGTAAAACAACAGAAAGAGCTGAACTTACAAATGCGCTGCAGCATAGAAACTTGTGGCAAGATTCAACAAGGCGGTAACAATCATTTCAGACATGGTTATGAGCATGAGTGAGGAACTCCAGGTAGTTCCAGTCCCACCAAGGCACTTGCAGATTGGGTATCAATAATCTGCTGAGCTTCTTGATTTATTTATTCATGTGTGAGATGTGGGCATCACTGGCTGTCCAGCATTTATTGCCTGCCCCTGTCCTGGAGTTGTCCAGAGTCAGGTTTGAGCCAGAGAGCAAACAGACATTTGGAGCCTTCGTGAATAAAGCTGAAATTCCCAGTGAGTAAGGCAAACCTTTTTTTTCTTAAAAATGGCTCAGTTGACAGGTAAGTAAAGTTAGTAGAGAGCAAAGTATTTGCAGATCAGACCGATCATTGTCACCGTAGACTGTGAGCACCATAACGCACAGCTGTGGTGAGAGAGGTGAAGGGTTACAGAAACAATTCCGCAATTGGCTGCAGACCTGGGAACATTGCAAAGCCAGAATTAAAGTGATAAAGAGATAAAGTAGAAGCCTATGCATATTACGTCTAATGGAAGAAGAACGAAGACTATTGAGGACATAGAAAAAATTAGAAATCCATGACGTAAATGGTGCCAAAAGCAGAAAACATTTATTCAACCTGTGGACAGTGGGATTCTTCCAGGGACTAAACAAATTATGAAGCAACAGAAATTATTAGTAACATCACAAACAGTGGGAATTATATCAGAAAATCCATTATTGACTGATTTATTGTGTACCGAAACACAGTGAAAAGCTTTGTTTACAAGCAGTACAGACAGATCATAGTAAGCAAGAATGTACAGATCAAAAAATTCCTGGGCAAAGGTGTACAGGTTACATTACACAGGGTGTGCACAAGATTAGCATTACCAAGATCAATGTTATTTGAAGCTAGAGAACCATTCATCAGTCTGATAATTGCTGGAAAGAAGCCGTTCCTGAACCTGCTTATGCGTGTGTTCAGGCATCTGTATCTTCTACCTGAAGGAAGAGGTTGTAAGAGAGCATTACCAGCATGCAATGAGTCTTTGATGATGTTAGCTGCCATTCTGCAGCAGCAAACTGTGTAACTAGAGTCCATGGATGGAAGATTGGCTTCCATGGTGGTCTGGGCTGTACAAACAACATTCTGTAGTTTTCTCCAGTCTTGGGCAGTGCAGTTGCCGACCAGGCCATTATGCACACGGACAATACGCTTTCAGTGGTGCATCTGTAGAAGTTGATAATGGTCCTTGTGGAAATGCCAAATTTCCTGAGCCTCCTGAGGAAGAAGAGGAGTTGTTGTGCCATCTTAAATGTTGCATCCACATGTGAATTCCAGGGCATCCCATTAAAGGGATGTTATTCAACTTTTTGAAACCATGAATAGAAGGGTTCATTTGCTAAAGCAGTTAAGAGAATGCAAATCATTTGTAAAAACCATGGTTGACTGGATTCAACATGAGAATCTTTGACAAATGCAGGAATTATTCATTTTACTCCCAATGAAGGCAGGAATCCTCCCTTTACTCACTAAGGGTCAGAAACAATGAGATTCTGACTGCAAAAGCATGAGGAAAGCTTCCACTACAGCAGTACACATTAGTAATGTTGCTATACTGCATAAGTAAATGCATTTAAAATAAAATGAATAGTCACATTAGGAAAACATGGCAACAAAACTAATATTCCCAGGAATATATAATTTCAAAATTTGAACAAATAAAATCTAGAACAGGCATTTTGGAGAAACAATTCTTCAGATGTAGGGTTGCTTCCAAACTAATTACTAAAGTAGAAGCTGAACAAGTAGACAGACTTTTGTATTCATCTGAGACTATTGGTTGTAATGTTATGGCCCACCAAGAAATAAAAATGCAACTGATTTTTTTGATGAAGTTGTCAGAACTTTTGGAAGTTATGTTAGATTAAATTAGATTATTGAAATATTTAACAGAAAATTTCAGCATCTGGGGAAATCCATATAAAATTTAATTCATGACCTATATAATCATGGTCAACAGTAATTAGAGATCTTTCAAGTTATTATTTACTGGTTGGATGTGGAAATCACTGGCTGGCCAGCATTTATTGACTGTCTCTAATTGCCCTCGAGAAGGTGTTGAGGAGCTTCCTTCTTGAACTGCTACAGTCCATGTATTGTTGGTAGACTCCCAATGCCTGTAGGGAGAGAATTACAGGATTTTAATTCAGTGCTAGTGAAGGAATGGCAAATATCTTATGAAGACAGGATGGTAAGTAGCTTGGAGGGGATTTTGCAAGTTCCCAAGTACCTGCTGCCCCTGTCCTTCTCGATGGAAGTAGTCCTAGTCTCGGAAAGAGCCATCTAAGGGCCTTGGGTGAATTTTCCCAGCGCATTTTGTAGGTGGTGCACACTGCTGCTACTGACCATTGGTGGTGGAGGGAACAGATGCTTCTGGGTGTGGCGTGAAACAACAGGGCTGCTTCGACCTGTGTTGTGTCTTAACAGTTGCTGCACCCATCCAGGCAAGTGGGAGCATTCTACATTACCAAATAATTTACCACGGTCAAAGATACACATTCCACCATGTACAATAGTGAAACTAAATAGTCAAAGACGTACAGAACTTATTATTAAATATGTGCAACAATCAATTCTTGAACACCAGATGTGCGATATAGTAGAGAACTTATACATATCTCATAATCAATAATTCTCATTCCTGAGCAAGATTGTGGGTTTTGACCTGAACAAGTGACAGAGGAGCCAAACTAGTTAAATTCAAGAAACCATTGTTTCAGGAACGGCCAGTTATGGAACAACTTGTCAAAGAAATATTAATTCCTAAACAACCAACCAAAAACAACCAGTAGAAGATTTAGTTGAATTTTCTAGACCGAAAAAGAAAACAGACTCCACCCAGTGATAAGATAACGAAGTGTGGGACTGGATGAACACAGCAGGCCAAGCAACATCTTAGGAGCACAAGAATTGACATTTTGGGCCTACACCCTTCATCAGAAAAGGGGGATGGGGAGCGGACGTCCCCCTTTTCTGATGAAGGGTCTAGGCAGGAAACATCAGCTTTTGTGCTCTTAAGATGCTGCTTGGCCTGCTGTGTTCATCCAGCCCCACACTTTGTTATCTTGGATTCTTCAGTATCTGCAGTTCCCATTATCCCAGATTCCACTCAGTGTCGGTGTGAGAAATTTGTTGCATACTACGTGCAAGATGGAAAGCTGTAACTGCAGTGGATTGGTAAGAATCAGCACAGTTTGCAGTGATGTGCAATTGGCAAGATGGCAATATAGAATCCCTACAGTGTGACCATTGGCCCATTGAGCCCAGACCAATCCTCCAAAGGGCATCCCACCTAGACTCAGGCCATCGCTGTAACCCTGAATTTTCTATGGCCAATCCATCTAACCTGTACATCTTTGGACTGTGGAAGAAAACTCACACAGATGCAGGGAGAATGCTCAAACTTCACACAGACTGTCAACTGAGGGTGGAATTAAACCCAGGTCCCTGGCATGTGAGGTAGCAGTGCTAACCAGTGAGCCACCGAGCCACCCATATGTATACCACCTGAGTTCATTGATTAATCCTCAATTAATGTAATTCAGAGGCTGAAAGATAGGTTGGTGAACAGAATTTAATGACAGGTTTAAGCATGATTTAAGCTGCTGGGAAGACGCAAGTTCAAGCAGTACATTCTATTTTTTGTATCCACCCAGGCAGAATCATCAGTACCAGTAATAAGCAGAAAGCAATCCTTCAGGGAGAAAGTGAATACAACACTGTGAATTAAAACATCCAGCCAATTGGACAAGTTAAAGAGTCTGCACATTTCAACATAGATTTGCTGGCAGATTAAGAATAAAAATCTACCGGATATGATCCATGTAACTTCTTAGAAGCTATCAGGCAGATGGGAAGATCAATGCTTACAAGTTCAGAACATGGTCAAAAGGAATTTGTCTGGATTAGTGATCCAGGGCACAGCATAAAAAGGATTTGTTTCCACAGGATAGCTGTCCCCAACAATGGAAATTCATGAGACTAAAGGTCCTCCAGGTATTAAAATGGGGCAATTCATTCCAAAAGAAATGATGTTGAGATGCTGGTGTTGGACTGACATGGACAAAATCAGAAGTTACACAACACCAGATTATAGTCCAACAGGTTTATTTGAAATCATAAGCTTTCAAAGTGCTGCTCCTTCATCAGTCCTCACGTGACAAAGGATCAGCACTCCAAGAACTGGTGATTTTAAATAAACCTAATGCTCTGTAATGTGGTGTTATGTGACTTTTGATTTTGAGCAGGAAAGACATCCTCGGCAAAATAAATGCAAAAAATAAAAAGGTCTTCTACTATAAAGGAACTCACAGAGCCTACACTGTCAAGTAAGGAAACAAAAACAATCTTCAAGATAATAAAATGTGAGGCTGGATGAACACAGCAGGCCAAGCAGCATCTCAGGAGCACAAAAGCTGACGTTTCGGGCCAAGATCCTCTGATGAAGGGTCTAGGCCCGAAACGTCAGCTTTTGTGCTCCTGAGATGCTGCTGGGCCTGCTGTGTTCATCCAGCTCCACACTTTATTATCTTGGATTCTCCAGCATCTGCAGTTCCCATTATCTCCAAAAACAATCTTCAACTTGGTGACCTATAAATCTTGCAAGTCTGAAGAGAATGCATCTGGGAAACTAATGAAGCCTCCAGCCTATCTGAATTGGTGACATCAGAGACTTGTGAGGAGATGGATAAATATAGAGATAAATTCAATCATGTAAATGAATGTACAATATTGGCAATGGTGAAAAAATCGCTTGGGGGAAGATATTGCATAGTGTGCAAAGTTCTAAAAAGAAAAATGCTGAGGAATGCATTGGGCATTCCAAGTATGATAATGTCACATAGACTCATGCAAGGGGAAAAAATACTGCAAGAACAGCAGGTGCTAGAAATCTGAAAGAAAAACAGAAATTGCTGGAAAATCTCGACAGACCCGACACCTTCTCTTCAAAGAAGCCAGACTCAACGTATCAGGTCCAGTTGCCTTTCTTCAGAACCCAGTGGGAACCCAAGGGAAGTTTCTTTTGTATTTTGAAGGAATAAGATCTGACATAGAGGTCTCAGTAACAATTTGTATTATACCAATGTAACTTGTGCCTGGTTGCAATCATGCGATAAACTTCATCGTGTTTAAGATAAAAGTCTCTTCTAATTAGACAACTAGGTGGATCTCTACCAAGACAGAGGATATTTCCAGCAAATCTACAAGATGGATGTTTCACCATGATGGGTTGTTGTGACGACTCATCTGTGACAAAACCCAGAGATTTTGACACAGAAACAGGGACATTGTGCTGCAAGACCTTCCACAGTCGAAATGGTGCTAAAATTAAAATAAATAGTTGTGAAACCTCAAGTGATAAGATGTTCCACAAAGTAGACAACAGTGAACGTCATTAATGTTTGTGATATAATGTGGTCAACATTTTGTAGACAACAATGTTGGCAGAAAACTCTCCCCTCAAAAAGAATTGGCAGTGGACCATATAAATATATAATGAATTGAAATACTTGCCCCCAGAATAGATGCAAAGAGTGACCCCGTGTATTCAGAACTTTGGTGCTTTCTTAAACTCTGGACTATATTTGCAATCCCACATGACCTCTTTCACAAAACTGAGTACCTAATTCTAACTGTGAAACTCGAGCCACCTCTGCTCTGTCCAATTAATCAGTCTGCTGTGGAAACTATAATTTGGGCCTTAATTACTTCCAGAACACTCAATGACAATATATCTCTTGCTGGTGTCCTGTTCTTCACTCTACACAAATTTCAACTCATCCAAATCCCTGGTGTCCAACTCTCACACTACTGCAGGTCCAATCACTCTGTGCTCACTGAACTTACATTGGCACCTAATTCCACACCTCAAATTTACAATTCTTATTCTTAAATCTCTTCATAGACTCACAGCTCACAGTTGCTTTAAAGTTCTTCAGCCCACAGCCCTCGATAACTCTGATCCGTCCTGCAATGTGCACTTTTGCGACTACATTGTCAGTTATTTAGGCCCTGAGCTCCAAATTTTTCTCTTTGTCTGTGCAGCTGTCACTTCACTTTGAAGTTGCCTCTTACAATCCAGCTCCGTAACCAATCTGTTGAGCACACTTCCTAATGTCCCTCTTTCTTTATCTCATGGTGTAGATTTTATAATAGCTTAAAGGCATTTCTCTACATAAAACATGGTGCAGCAATGCAAGTTATCATTGCTAATGATCACAGGAAAAAACAGACAAGTGAAACATAAATGCCCTTCAAATTCTGAGGGAATGTACGAGATTATCACTTAAATCCTCGCAGTTGTGTAGTAAACTGCAGGAAGCCTTGATTAGCAGCATAGCTGATAGATGATGCCATTTCCAGCAGAATTTACATTCTAGTGGGGCAGTCTGTTGCACACTCTTGGATAAAATTCATGGCTAATGCAATATTTGGAAATGAGGCATATATTGATTGATCAAACAGGGTAATGAAATGTTCATTATCTATAATCTGTGACCAATAGGAAAGCTTCAGTTAGTAACCTTGAACTATCTACCATCTGAGTGTTTTTTTTAAACTTTTGTGCATGTATCAGACAGATAACTATCTGCTCCAAATCTTTCTATGGAAAAAAAAGTTCAAAATTCCAAAAACATGCCATCAATTATGTATGGCTTTTTACAGTCCCAGTACATTAAGAAGAAATTCTGGCAATGAATGTACTTAAAACTGGTCACAAACATTGATATTGCTAGAAATGTTTTGCGTCTTATGGCTAAGTGTTCCAATGCCTCCAAGATTGACCAGGATTTTCCAGGACTCTAATCTCTCAGACAATGCAAGAAACCCAACAAATACATTACGAGGGCATGAAAAATTTTTTTTTTCATTCTTTTGTTCCAAAACAATTAAAGGTAGGGATAAAGCTTGCTGTTGGAGGTAGAGGGCCATGTGGAGATATCTTGGAGAATACATTTAACCAGAGTTTGCAATCCTACCTTTGTTGAGTGATAATAGGAACTGCAGATGCTGGAGAATCCAAGATAACAAAGTGTGGAACTGGATGAACACAGCAGGCCAAGCAGTGTTTCAGGAGCACAAAAGCTGATGTTTTGGGCCTAGACCCTTCATCAGAGAGGGGGATGGGGTGAGGGTTCTGTAATAAATAGGGAGAGAGGGGGAGGCGGACCGAAGATGGAGAGAAAAGAAGATAGGTGGAGAGGAGAGTATAGGTGGAGAGGTAGGGAGGGGATAGGTCAGTCCAGGGAAGACGGACAGGTCAAGGAGGCGGGATGAGGTTAGTAAGTAGGAAATGGAGGTGCGGCTTGAGGTGGGAGGAAGGGATAGGTGAGAGGAAGAACAGATTAGGGAAGCAGAGACAGGCTGGGCTGGTTGTGTGGTGCAGTGGGGGGAGGGGAAGAACTGGGCTGGTTTTGGGATGCAGTAGAGGAAGGGGAGATTTTGAAGCTGATGAAATCCACATTGATACCATTGGGCTTGTTGATGCTACCTTTTCGGAATTTGGGAGCACATGGGCTTAAAGTGTAAAAGTGTAGCAGAGGATTTATCCTCATTCTATGAATTGTTCCTTTGCCATTGCTTTTATGTCCAAATATGTTCAGACAGCTGTTTTCCCACTGAAAATCCAAAAGTAAAATTGCTCCATGATTAGCCACTGTTTCTCACACCAGTATATTTCTTCTCCTTCCTGCAGGCAATGACTCCTGCACTTCCATTTATGCAGACAGAGTTTTCAATTCATTAAAGGCAAATTTTTTGATGAAAAGATATAAAATTTGGAAACATATTCAGATAAATCTTTATCTTCACTGCCTGATCGCATCTGATAGATTCATTGAATCCCTGTAGTACAGCAGTAGACCATTCAACCCATCAAGTCCACACTGATCCTTTGAAACGCATCCAACCCAGACCTACCCTATCCCCATAACCCAGCATTTCCCACAGCTAACTCGCCTAACATCCTTGGACACAGGCAATTTAGCATGGCCAATCCAATTAGCCTGCACATCATTGGGCTGTGGGAGGGAACTGGGGCACCCAGAGGAAATCCACATAGACATGGGGAGAATGTGCAAACTCCACACAGACAGTAGTCCAAGGTTGGAATTATACTGAGGTCCCTGGCGTTGTGAGGCAACGGTGTTAACCACTGAGCCACTGTGACTGCTCATTATAGTCACATTCTAGATTGAATAACATGCTGTGAGATTAACAGTCAGGTACAAAACTTAAATATCTGCTCATGATCTGTTGTAGATGATTGGGTAAGTGAAATAGCCTTGTAGATTATTGCTGCCTTCAATCTGGGATGCAACTTGAAGCTTCTCTTTTGACCAGGTGAAAGAATCACCTTCTGGGAGATAATAGGGTCCTTGCAATTTGATCTCACGTAAAGATCATTGGGGCATGTGCAGCAAAGATTTCCAGTAAACCTACCAACAAGAGGAACTCGAACTGCAAACCTGCAAGAAAGCAGAGTCAGTTTTGTTTCTTTGTTGGTCTGTAGATCTAGGCCTGCTCTTTCAGGCCTTGCTTGGCCATCTCCTGTCTCCGTTGGCATTTTCCTGCCATCCAAAATCCTACTCCAGCTTACTCGATAGCACTAGTGCTTCACACTAAGTTTGGATGGGAAACCACTGACGAGGCTACAAAATTGAGCTGTGGAGATATAAAAAAAAACTTCATGCATTTTCCCAGGCTAGTTGAATCCTGTTAGAAGTTAAAAGAAGTTGAAAGAAAATGAAGAAAACAAGTGTAGATTAGGTACCGGGATAAAGATGTTGTTGAAAGCTTTATAAAAGTATACATGGTGTACTTCCATAGAAGGCTATTGTTAAATAAAAGAACTTGTTTCAGCATCATGATGCCCAAGTAAAGGACATCTGTATTGAATGGTTGCTCACTAATGATTTAAAAATAACCTAGAGGCTAATATCTAGTAAGAGTGTGTTTGTGAGCAAGAACGAGAGTTAAAACATATAAACATTTAGGTCTATGTCTGAAGGGAAATAGAAGTGTGAAGTGAATAGTTAAAGTCTGTAAAGAAAGGTTCATATACTTCAATGAGCACTATCATTTTGCCAGGCATGTGAATTGAGAGCAGCAGATGACATTCCTGATGACCTGGGGCTACACAAGAAACAGCGAAGTGAAGATTTCTGCAAATCGCTTTTCTGATCCTTAACCAGAACAAAAAGCAAACTGTGACCAGTTAAGCAGCTATTCATTTTCATATTCTCCATGGCAAAACCACATGACATATTTTTCAGTCTGTTTGCAGGTCTGGTAGCTTGCCACTTAATACTTCATTTTTTACTGATAAAAGAACATTAAAACATAAGAACTGGGAACAAGAGTAGACAATTGAGCCCCTCGAGCCTGCTCCATCATTTAATACAATCATAGATGATCATTTCTTGATCTCAACTCCACTTTCCTGCTTGCGCTCTATAGTGCTTTGACCCATTACTAATTAAAAACCTGCCTATGTCCTCATTAAATTTACTCAATGTCTCAGTATCAGCCATACTTTGGGATAATGAATTCCACAGATTCACAACACTTTGAGAGAAATAATTTCTCCTGAAACGTCAGCTTTTGTGCTCCTGAGATGCTGCGTGGCCTGCTGTGTTCATCCAGCTCCATACTTTATTATCTCTTTGTTTCTCCTCTTCTTTGTTTTAAATCTGCTAACCCTTAACATACAACAATGACCTCTTGTTGACAGCTGAAATTTTCCAGGAAACTGGTTGAGAAACTAATTGATCTTCATTGACCATAGTTAAATGATGAACTTGTACTTTATATGATAAACAAGCTGCAAATCTTTGATCTATCAACACAAACGACATTGCTGTTTTAGTTTTCAGTTTATGCTGCCATTAGGCACTATATACTAAGGACAAGAGAGGGCTCAAAGGTAAGCAAAATTAATTGCTGATTAACCAAATCTCCAGGAAAGCACATGAAGAATGTTATTGGTAAGAGGAGTGGGAACAGAGTGTAACTTGTTTCTACGGGCACACAAATATGACTCCAGAATGGTGACAGGGTTAAGGACATCCATGAAAGGCTGCAGGACATTCTAGTGATTTTGGGTTGGAGGCAAATGATCAGAGGGTGTGATTCTTAGAACATAGAAAATACAGCACAGGAACAGACCCTTTGGTCTGCCATGTCTGTGCCGACCAAGATGCCATTCTAAATCAATCCCATCTGCCTGATCATATGTGGAATCTCTCTATTCCCTGCCTGTCCATGTATCTGTCTAAATGTCTGTTAAGCATTGCTATTGTCTCTGTTTCTACCACTTCCTCTAACAGTTCCAGACACTACCATCTGCTGTGTAAAAACCTTTCCTCAATCTCCTTTAAACCTTTCCTCTCTCACCTTAAACCACTTAGTATTAAACAATTCCACCTTGGGGAAAAAGACTCCAACCATCCATCCTCGTTTTGAAAGTTTATATACTTCTGTCAGGTTGCCCCTTAGCCTCTGGTGCTGTAGTTAGAACAATTCTAGTTTGTCCAACCTCTCCTTACAGCTAATACATGCCAAGACATGGATACATCCTGATAAATCTCTTTCGCACCATCTCCGAAGCCTCCACATCCTTTCTACACTATGGTGACCAGAACTGCGCACAATGCTCTAAAAGTGGCCTGAAGTTTTATATAACTGCAGCATGACTTGCGAACTTTTATCCTTAATGCCCCAAATGATGAAGCCAAGCATGACATATGCTTTCTTTACCACTTGTCCACTTCTGTGTCATATAAGTACCAATGACATAGGTGAGAAAAGGGAATAGAGTCCTGCAACAAGAATTTAAAAGCAAAGTGTCAGATTGAAAAATCTTCAAAGGCTGCAATCTCAGGATTACTCCTGGTGCCACAAGTGAATGAGTATAGGAATAAGGAAATACAATGTGTTTAGGAGGCACAGGGTTCTGTTTCTAGGGTGAAGTGAAGTCTGTACAAATCCAATGGGTTACACCTGAATTGTAACAGGACCATCCCTTTGTGGATTGAGTAGTGGGAAAGATGGTTTGCTATTGCTGTTGGTGATTGTTTAAAACAAGTTTGTCAAGGGTGACTTCGGTGATAGACAAGTTTTTGGAGGGAATCCTGAGGCTCAGGATTTACACGTATTTGGAAAGTCAAGGACTGATTAGGGATAATCAATATGGCTTTGTGCATGGGAAATCATGTCTCAATAACTTAATTGAGCTTTTTGAAGAAGTAACAAAGAGGAGATCTATGTGGATGTGATCTATATGGACTTTAGTGAGGCATCTGGTAGACTGGTTAGCAAGATTAGATCACATAGAATACAGGGAGAACCAACCATTTAGATACAGAATTGACTTGAAGGTAGGAGACAGAGTTGGAGAGTTGCTGGCCTGTGACCAGCAGTGTGCCACAAGGATCGCTGCTGGGCCCACTGCTTTTTGTGATTTATATAAATGATTCAGATATAAACATAGGAGGTATGGTGTAGGTTTGAGCAAAGATCTCTGTCATTTAGAATCCTGGACCATAACCCTGGATTTTTAACAGAACTTTTAATACAATTTGGCAGCTGGGCTATGCCCTGGAATACACAATCATAGGTACCATGATTCAGTTAGAAATCCTATTCATACCAAGGAACAATGAACCAGACCTAAGACAACAACTTCAAACATCTTGGACTCTTCAGAATACCAAGGCATTCAACTCCAATTAATATTTATTCACAGAATACTGGACATTCCACTTAAACAAAACACATTTATACCTAGTCTAAACTATCAGCAAGCTAATTCAGCACAAAGGGGACAACAGAAACCCAACAGATAACACAGATTTGCGAGGTGATAATGGAGCACACAGCCTGGAACACAGCATCTATATCCTTGATCATTGAGCAGCCAGTCCTGTCTATCTCTGAGCCATGTTTCTGTTATAGCTATAATATCTTAGTCCCATATTACCAATTTCTGACGAAGGGTCCCGACCCAAAATGTCAACTTTTCTGCCCGTCTGAAGTTGCCTGGCCTGCTGTGTTCCCCCGGCTCTACGCTGTGTTATCTCTGTCTCCAGCATCGGCAGTTCTTACTACGCCCAAGCTTCATCTGATTTACTTGCCTCCTGTATTGAAATAAATGCAGTTTAATTCATAAGCTTTACCTTGTTCTCTGCCAAGCTCTTGTCTACCTCAACTATTTGATTTCCCCCAGCCCATCCCACCTTACCTTTTTTCTTTCCTCACTATCACTTTGGTTCCTCCCCTCCACCCCTCTATTATTTTAAAGTCTCCTGAGGAGCACTAGCAAATTTCCCTGCAAAGATATTGGTCCCCTTCCAATTCATGTGGAACCCTTTCCTCTTATACAGGCCATTTCTAACCCTGGAGACATGCCAATGATCCAAAAATGTGAATCCTTGCCCCCTGTACCAGCTCCTCAGCCACACATTCATCTGCACTATCCTCCAATCACTCCAGACTAGAGATTCCCATATTACAATTGATCACTTGGTACCTGACATAACCCTCATTACAGCGGAAACAGTCATGGAATCAGAAACATGGCTGCAAGTGCTATACTCACCTAGGAGGCCATCCCCACTTATAGCATCCAAAACAGCACCTAGAGAAGGGTCCCGACCCGAAATGCCAACTTTCTTGCTCCTCTGATGCTGCCTGGCCTGCTGTGCTTCTCCAGCTCCACACTGTTATCTTTGACTCCGATATTGGCAGCTCTTACTATCCCCAAAACAGCCTACCTGTTTCAGATGGGACTACTTCATGTCCTTGTCTACCTTTCCTAACTATCAAACATCTACCTGTCTGTTTTGCTGTTTGTCTATTTTCCTGAAACTACCATCCATCACATCCCCTAGCTATTGTAAATTTTTCATTGCCTGTAACTGCCGCTCCAACCAATCCATGCTGTCCAATGGAACTCACAAACAAACACGCTTCCTGCAAACATCATCTCCAGGAACATGCAAATTGCTCCTGATCGTCCACATCTGACAGGAAGAGCCCATCAGTCTACTAAAAGCCATTGCTGTCCCTTTACCATTTTACAGACCCATAACTAAAAACAAACACAACACACTTTGCTCAAAAGTGCAGTATTGACACAGTCTTACTGTTCAAAATCACTGCACTTGGATAATTTAATACCAATCCTTAATATTAAAAGTCAATCAAGAGAGATCACAGCATAAACATAATCTTATGACGTTAAGGAAACAATGAGATATTTTTAGATCATGATCAATTTTGATTGATTCTAACACTGAACATTGCTCTTCACTGATCCAACTGAGATCAATAAGAAATTATATTTTCACAATTATGGGTTATACAATTGCATAGTTGGTACTGTGAATATATCCTGAAAGGTAGGTTGTTAGATTTCATGTACAATACAAAAGCTGTGCATGATAACTAGGGAGCTGGACCTTCCACCTGACTAAAATGTGACAGAGTCTGAAGGCAACCTCCTCTACAGTATGTGTCACAATCCGATGCAAACCTTTATTTCTCTGCACAGGCCATAAGATAATTTATAAGATAAGAGAATTGTTGGATCTTCTTGACCTTTTCAACTTTTTGGTTTTCGGCGGCTCCCTTTTCGTACTCACAGATCATTTGTTAGATATTGCAGCCATGTTATAATAATGCATAGTAATTGTGTTGACATATGAGATATTTGAAACAATGTGGAATAAGAATCATAAGAAATCTTTTTTTTCTATTCTTTCACATGATGTGGATTTTGCAAACTAAACCATTTATTGCCCAACAATAATTGCCCTTGGAAAGATGGTCTTCTTGAAATGCTGCAGTCATGTGGTGTAGATAAAACCTCAGTGCAGGTAGCAGGGGAAGTCCAGGATTTTGACCCAGCAACACTGCAGGAGCAGTGACATAGTTTCATTTGGTGTGTGACTTAGTGGAAAGTTGCAGTTGATGGATTTCCCATGATCTGCTGATTTTGTCCTTCTAGATAGTAGGCGACTACCTTTAGGAGGTGATGTCAGAGGAAATTGAACTGTTGAAGTGCATCTTGAAGATATCTATTGCTACCACATGTATTGATGGTGAAGGGACTGAATTGAGGATTAGCTCTGTCATATAAAGTGAAAGGTGGGTAAATGTACCCTGACTAACCTCGATCAGTTTGCAGAAAGCCTTCTTATCTTGGGCGCATATTGCAGTGAGATAAACAAAGGGGACAAGAGTCAGGGGAAGGACCATTACATCTTTATTGAACTTTATCCAGGAAGAACAAATTTGTAAGACTTGACAATCAATTAAGCTCTATTAAAATCTATCAGTCTCTTCACGGGACTTTTCAATAAACAATCTTAAATCCACATTAGTTATCTACTCCTAACACATGTTTCTGAGGTATCGCTATACCCTATCCACAGGTCTCTACTGCTGTGTTTGAATTATTTATCTGAAAGGACTGGTAACACCCATTCAATAAGGCTGGGATAGGCTGTTCCTCTGTCTTTGGGAGTGGCTGATATTTCAGGATCTGCAGATGTCAATTTGGTGTTCTCCTCACATCCAGTGCCAATCTGGACTTTTGATTGTCTCACTGAGGTGGTCTCTGCATCTGGTCAGTCTGATGATGCTCACCATGAGGTCCAAGGAGTTGGAGATTAAGTGCAACTGGGCTGCCAGTTGAAGGCACCCTCTGGAGATATCCTTGAAGAAGCTTCAAAAAAACAACAGAGTGAGCTGGGATGCTAGGTTACCCCTTTGATCCCGCTCTTCGTGCTGTTCTCAAAGGTTCTGTGGCTTGTGCCCAATTCTAGTATCGGGTGGGGACACGAAGATCCAATGAGGTGGTTATTTCCTATATTTGGAGACCTTAGAACATGGTTTTTGACCCTTCAGCTGTCAAGTGCTGTCTTGTCACGATATGCCTCTGGCCTCCTACTGAGCTGGGGGACACCACGTCTGTGCAACATTCTTCGAACAAAGCAGCTTCACTGCAGTTGGAACAGTGGGTCATTCTGAAACAATGTGGCTGTTAGCACCAGCTAGGCAGTTCCAGGCCTGTCTGGTTTCAATGGGAAGGTGAAACATGTTCCAAGATTGTGGTGGAACAGCCTTGCTGTGCTGGATCTTGTCAGCTCCATCTGCTTTTCTCATTTTTTGTTTTTGTTTTCTCTCTACTTAACTTCTGGAGGGAGCTCCATTGTGGAGGCAGCAGAGGTAGTGGTAGCAGCTGGGTGCCCAGAGTAGGGGCTTTGCCAGATGGCAACGAGGTGGTTGGTGTGTCTGGACAGAAGGCTGGCAGTTGGTGGCATCAGGGAAGCGGCTGGGGGCTTGGCACAGCACTAGAGATGGACTCTGGTGGCCTGTGGCGAGGTGGCTGGGTGGACAGTCAGCAGTGAGTACAGCAGCGTGGAGGCTAAAGATTGACGGATCGAGCCCAGTGTGGAAGAGAGATCGAGCCCTCATTGGGAAAGCCCAGTGTGCAGTGATTGCAGGCCCATGGGTAAAGAAGGATGTGTAATTTGGATTTTTTAACTTTATTTCTTCTTTATTACTTTATACTTACTATAACTGTAACATTAAACTTCTAACATTTTAAAAATATTTCTATTCTTCACTTAAGATTTTGGACCTAGGTACCTTGTACCTAAGATAGTGCCATGAAAAGCACCATTATAAACTTTTCACTATACTCCTGTGTCCCTGTGCTTGAGTACATGTGACAATAAGACCTAATTCTAATCCTAAATTATCCAAGGCCTGGCTAAATGAATACCATCTGTACCAGCTCTGCAGTTTACAAATTGCAAAGTCAAGCAAGTTTTAACCTTGGCTTTCATGTTTGAGTTTTTTATCCATGCTCATGAAAAAAAAGTCAATATTCCTGTAACAATCCTGGAGGTCATGGGTCATCTGACCAGAGCTCACTTGTCTTGCTGCACTGGTTTGAGATATGGAGTGATAACAACAGCATGGGTTCAATTTGTGTACCTGTTAAGGTTACAATAAAGTCTATGACTTCTCAACCTTGCCCCCATCCTTCCTTGAGCTATGGTAACACTTAGATTAAACTCAATACGACTTCTCTCTTTCTGACTAGAGTGACCAGTCTATGGTGGCTTTTACTCTGAGCCAGCTTTAGTGCCAATGAAGCAGACTGCTTTGCCCTGGATGGGTCCAAGCATCCTGAGTGTTGTTGGAATTGGCCTTGTCCGGGAAAGTGGAGAGTATTCCATCACCCACCTGACCCATGGTTTATACAAAGTGGACAGGCCTTGGTGAGTCAGGAGATGAGTTACTGCACGATTCTTTACTTCTGATCTGCTGTTGTAGCCATGACAATTATTTGTGTCATAAAGTGGAGTCTAATCTTACCCCCACCCCTCTAAAAACTAAAACCAAAACAGCCAAAGAGGAACAACTCACCCCATAATCTGTAAGAGGAGTTTGAAAAGTGTTGTAACCTGCCTTGAATTTTGGTAATGTTTTGGCATATTTGTATTTATCTTGGCCAGGCCTTTGGCTATGGTAGTTTTGCTCACCATCATGGTCCTCCTCACTAAACCTATCTTCTATCTGCATTTCAATCCTTTTTACATTGATTTCATTGTCTAATTGCCAACTTCTGAAATTCAAACTCTTTCTTTTTTCTTTTTCATGTTCAATCTGCTTCATCTTTTCCAACTTGAACATTCTTTCCCTTTCTTTATCTTCTGCCATGGCCATCCTTTCTTTTTCTCTTTCCTTTTATGTTTTTTTCCCTGCTTTTAACCGTAATTCAAACAGTTTCAGTTCCCTTTCTTGCTCTAACTCCAACCTTTTAAGTCTACTTTTTAATTTCAGTTGTCACATTTGCAATTTGTTTTTTTTCTAACTTCACTGCACTTGACTGTTTCTCTAGTGTATCTAAGTGCTTGATTAACTCCATGACAATTTCAGCTTACTTATTATTCTTAGTTAAACCCAATTTAAGCCTGTTGACAAATTCTAAAAGTGTCCCTTTATTCTGTGTTTCTAAACTTTCTTGGCAGATTTAGGAAGCATCTTTGCCCCCCTCAGAACACCTTTAGTAATGTTAAGAGCCATTTCCCCACTTTTGATTTAACAAACAACAAACAACTAGCAACTGAAATTAAACAGATTTTCCACTTCTCACTTTATTTAAAGATCTAGGAAACTATTCCCCAAGTCTGTTAATATCTGTTGGGGCCTTTTGTACCTTACATCTGTTCAAATCTCTTCAGATCCATTTAGATCTGTCCAAATCCCAGAAACAAGTCCCCAGTCTATTATAAAGAGGAGGTGGCAACACCCCTCAGAGAACTAAAATCAAAATACCCAAAGATGTACCTTGCCCCTTTATCTGTAAAAGGAGTGTGAAAAGTGACGAGACCTGCCTTTCAGTGACTTAAAGTGGTTAAATAAAATAAATCCCTGACACATACACTATAATCAACAAGTAACAAATTATTTATCTAACTCTGACAGTGAACAAATTATCTAAACTATTAACAAACTGAATTAACCCCTTCTAACTGTTAACTATTCTTAATAAAACAAGGTTCTCATGGTATGCTGTTCTAATAAGTACAAGACCCAAGCCAGGTTACATGCCTTCCGGAGAGTCTTCTGTCGGATAAAAGCTAGGTGTGCTGTGGGTACCTTTGTTCTTTAGATGGTTGCTTTTTCTCAGTCTTAGAGGAGTCTATGAGAGCCAGCAATTCTCTCTTGAAAGCTGAAGGCCGTTAACTGTGACAGGTGGCAATTAGCTCTCCTGTCTTTGTCCAAATGCCCCCTTTCTTTATAGCCTGATGACATTTCAATTTCTTACAATAAGATTTGGTCCTGTCTTGTCAAAACCATCAGATTTAAATTTATTGTTTTTAGGTATCTAAATGCCTGGTTCAAATTGATTGGCTAAATTCAAAGCTCTGTTGTCTTGGTTAAACTGCTGCTTGGCCTGCTAACTGTATGGCCTTTTGACACAAATGTTTCCATTTGGGTGTTCTCTGTGTACTTACAAATTTTCAAGTTGCTGCCTGCAGTCATCCATTTAAATCTCTAAGCAAAGAAAATGCACATTATCTTTTAAAGGGACAATGTAATGCTTTCCCCCCTCGCATTTTTCAAACACTAAATTCTAACTTCCTACCTCCCAATCCACATATACTGTACGCAACTTTACAACATATGGCCAGCCCAATTCAGTTTCCATTCACTGAAAATCTCAGGATACTGTTAGTGGGAGATTCAGATTCATGGCACTTCAGTTGGTAGTGCCATTGTATGTCAAGGATGATGACCAGCTTCTTGTTGGAGTTGTACATTGCCAGGCCTTTGTTTGAAATTATTGTTACTTGCCACTTCGCCCAAGTCTGAATTTTGGAGTAATTTCTCTGGCAATTGCATTGGGGTGAACTTCAATTGGGATGCCACAGAAAATCTGCTACTCCATACTTCTTTTCACTTATGGATTTTAAAGCGTTGCCTGGTCTATAACAAATGCTGTTTCTTTGCATGTCAGTCTGTGTGTACACATTTGTTGTAGGGTGCATGATGGGTTTTACCTTTTTAATAAGTTTCGCACTTCACTTAAATAAGTTAACAATAAAACTGCTTCTTTATTGATGTTATTTCAAGAGACTTGTCTGGCTATTTTCCTCCCATATTTTTACGCATGATCAAGTACACGAAGTTTTTTTATTAACCAGCATGTGTAGGACTTGAAGTGTGCTAGTTGATCAAATATTTTGGATGATCAAGAAGTCCCCATAATCAATGAAAAACGCACCCTAAAAGTAATCAAAATTTAATGAGTGGGTCTCCACATCCCTGTTATTTACAGCAGATGTCAATTAAATAATAATGCAACTTTCCCATAAATAAAATTTACCGGAAGAGAGCCTTCTCACTCGCACCCTCAACTGACTGCTCGGACATCATGATAGATCATGGTATTTGAGGAGAAATTGGCTTAAAATTGAACCAACCTTTGATGTTTCATGCAGCCATTTGATTGAACAACAAGCATATTTACATTGAGGTAATTAAGTTATAAAACTATAATAATTTGACAGAATAATACTGTAGGCCTCACACTATTCGAGGGTTATAATTTTTGCCGTTTTATCAGGAGTGCTGATTCAAAATGTGCCAATTATATACTTCCCATAAATGATGAATTTAGAAATTACATATACTAAAAATTCTAATTTTGTTATAACTGACCTCAGGAGCTGAAAGCGAGGAATTTGTCTCCCCTCTAGATTTGGTTGGAACAAGTCAAGTTGGATAACATCAGGCGCTAGCTACACATGAATAGAATGTAAGCCTTTTCTGGTGATAAAATAGAGATTGGTGACACTTGGAGTATTGAATGGCACATATGTTTTGCCAATTATTTTTTGTACCTGCGGGAATCACTGACAGTCTGTAGATCAGGACAGTTCTTTCTCCATTTGTCTGCTTCTGTGCAAATCATATCAATTATAGTCTTCCCGAATGGTGAATTAATGATATTCTTGATAAGTTGTGAGCAGTTGCCTGATTAATGTGGCAAGGATCACCTGATAACACTTGGAAGTTCCTTTGTTGACAGTGACTGATACAGCTAAACCTCTTTCCTCATCGAAATGGGCTGCACAATTTCCGTCAAATGCTGATCCATTTCCTCACCAGCCTCTGAAGGCAAGTGCGGCATTTTGAGACATTGGCAGTCTATAAAAGTGTCAGTAAGATAGTTGCCATTTGCAGATACCACAGAGAATATGTGTGTGTTTATGAGGCACTTTCTGTGATGTCTCACTCAAGCAGTCTCCAATCTGTTCTCTTCCAATTCTTTCTATTCCTTCAAAGCATAAGAGCAGAGCAGTTCCCATTGGAAAACACTTAGCCCTGATTCAATGCAGCATTTGTGCAGAAATGAGTAAAACTAATAAGCAAAGTTTCTGACTAAACCTCCAAAGCACTTAGATTTATACATGTGCAAAAGGTAACATCTGCATAGAACACACACACACACACACACACACACACACACAGCCCTCGGAAATTTGGTAACCAGTTTATAGGTGCATTCCTGTAGCTCAAACCATTTTTACATAGCACAATTATCTGCAAAACGTTCAGGCAGAATTTGAAGAACAGCTGAGGGTTAGAAGCATCCTTTGATCTATTTTCATACAATTCATTGGGTCCCTGGCAGCCGTTAAAAAGGGCCTAGTGTTTTTTTTTCTTGGGAGAATAATTCTATTTTTTAACTAGTAGCTGCTTTGAACAAATTTTACACTAAAAATCTACCATAAAGTAGATGGTGAGTCAGAGGGAAATCCAGCTCCATAGGCCACATGTCTCAATTCTGTTTCTCATTTTTAAGGAATTTAATAAACTTATGGGTATGGGCTGGCAGTGAGATTCAGTGCTACAATATATAGAAAACTTGTTTGATTTAATTTGCAATGCAAAACTTCCAAATAAGTTGGAGGTAATTATGTTTTTTTCAGTGATAGTATACTCTCAAATATCAGAGTGACTTTCTGTGACACACTTTTGTTGATTTTCATTCCAATACCACCGGACTTACGTTAGCGCTAACTTTTAAAATTAGCTTCCATGACGCTAACTGAAAATAGATATAATTGGATTCAAAGCTAGCTTGGCAGTAAGAAGAAGAAAGCTTTATCTGGCATACCTCATTTGAAGACTTCTAGGGGCGTGCTCTGTGTCTCCTATTGTTCTCACATCTTATGAATAATGTAAAGAAGAGTTCTTGGTGATGACTTCTGACAGCCATTGGTAATGTGTGATCAGGAGGTTTAGCAAGTGGCCAACCTTCATCTAGGAAGCTGCACGTCAGATTTGATATGTCATCTCTAGCCCCTTAAAAACTGTTGTTCAGATCTCTGATAGATGTTTATTAACAAGTCTGTTTCAGGAGTTGTGCCTCTTAAAAGGTGTATTGGCATCTGATCTGGATGTCTTTCTGCACTGATCTCCTCATTGCTGTACAGCTGCAGCTCTGACTAGATCCTGCTGAAGGTGCTGTTCCAAACGATCACTCATTCTAGTGTTGTTGTGTGCTGTCTTACAGGATTTATGGGGTGTATGAGATGTTACAAGAGTTTGAGGGCTTTGAGAAGTTACGCTTTACCTACAACATTCAAACTACACGCATGCTATTTTGTTACTACTTCAAAAGAAAATATGCTCATGAACAAGTGAGCAGGATGTGTAACATGTGACTAGCAGCCATTGCACAGTCAAGCTTGTTGCATACAGTGTGAGGGAGTTGCAGCTGGTGCATTCCTGTGACCGTAATTATTTAGACGTCACAATGAATATATCAGCTAAGTTACCATGTAATATATCTTAAATAAAAATAAACTATATTTGGCTTACTAGTCCTGGTGTAAAAATGGTAAGTTTGTGTTAAGTAAACATAGAACCACAATGTGGTGAGCAACAGTGGTATATCTTCAGTGGTGATATTAGAAAATCAAATGGAATGTCACAGTCTAAAGTTTGTTTAGTGCAGAGTCTGTATTGATGTTGCAAACAGTAGGAGTTGGCTTCCCTCTGTAGAGAGAGTTTCGCAGAACAGTGAGTATTTGATTTGTGTGCTAGCCAGATCAGTGGTGAGTTGTTTCAGAGATGGTAGGGACTACAGATGCTGGAGAATCTGAGATAACGAAATGTAGGGATGGATGAACGCAGCAGGCCAAGCAGCATCATAGGAGGAGGAAAGCTGACGCTTCGGACCTCGATCCTTCTTCAGAAGGGTCTATGCCCGAAACGTCAGCTTTCCTGCTCCTATGATGCTGCTTGGCCTGCTGTCTTCATCCAGCCCTACACCTTGCTATCTCAGTGGTGAGTTGGGCAGTTAATTTTGAACTGGGCTGTGAAAACAGCAGGGCCACTATGACACCTTCAGTGCCATTCCCAGGCAAGACAAAAGTAAGTTTGAAATGGGAAAAAAAAGAAACTTTAATTACTGCTAAAAGCTGAACATTAAAAAAGAAAAGCTGCTGCTGGCTGAAATTCCTCAGAGTAGCAAGGCTATAAATCTGTTATAAAGGCTGTTGTGACACAGTTGTAATGTCCCTACCTCTGAGACAAAAGACCCATGCTAAGACACTTCCGCCATCTACAATCCGACCCCACCACCCAAGACATTTTTCCATCCCCACCTTTGTCTGCTTTCTGGAGAGACCACTCTCTCCGTGATTCCCTTGTTTGCTCCTCACTGCCCTCCAACCCCACCACACCCAGCATCTTTCCCTGCAACCGCAGGAAGTGCTACACTTGCCCCCACACCACCTCCCTCACCCCTATCCCAGGCCCCAAGATGACTTTCCATATTAAGCAGAGGTTCACCTGCACATCTGCCAATGTAGTATGCTGTATCCATTGTACCCGGTGTGGCTTCCTCTACATTGGGGAAACCAAGCGGAGGCTTGGGGACTGCTTTGCAGAACACCTCCCCTCGGTTCACAATAAACAACTGCACCTCCCAGTCGCGAACCATTTCAACTCTGCCTCCCATTCTTTAGATGACATGTCCATCATGGGCCTCCTGCAGTGCCACAATGATGCCACCCGAAGGTTGCAGGAACAGCAACTCATATTCTGCTTGGGAACCCTGCAGCCCAATGGTATCAATGTGGACTTCACCAGCTTCAAAATCTCCCCTCCCCCAACTGCATCCCAAAACTAGCCCAGCGTGTCTCTGCCTCCCTAATCTGTTCTTCCTCTCACCCATCCCTTCCTCCCACCCCAAGCCGCACCTCCATTTCTTACCTACTAACCTCATCCCACCTCCTTGACCTGTCCATCTTCCCTGGACTGACCTATCCCCTCCCTACCTCCCCACCTATACTCTCTCCACCTATCTTCTTTTCTCTCCATCTTCGGTCCGCCTCCCCCTCTCTCCCTATTTATTCCAGAACCCTCACCCCATCCCCCTCTCTGATGAAGGGTCTAGGCCCGAAACGTCAGCTTTTGTGCTCCTGAGATGCTGCTTGGCCTGCTGTGTTCATCCAGCTCCACACTTTATTATCCCATCCATTCCTGATGTGTGTCATAATGTTTCTGTACAGGTTGATTCAAAATATCATTAAATCTGTTAATGGTGAAAGTTTGCAGAAGTTTGGAAACATCAGAAAGATGACCAACAGGGGGAAATTTACAAATGCCCACTCTGCATTTAAGCTTTTCTTTAAATAAAAGATGGGACTATGTTTTCTCGATATATTCACAATATCTGAAAAACAAATGGTGAAAGTGATTGATTGCAGCTGGAGTGTTGACCAGGAAGACCAGGTTGAAGATTCACTGGGGAAGAAATCTTCAAGTGGAAAGTGAATAACCTTTCTTTACAGTGAATGCAACAGAACGTGTTGACAAAGTTAAAGCTAAAACTTCAGTTCCTGTCAGTGCCATCAGCCCAAAAGAAAATCACAGACTTGACAAGTGAGCCAGTGGAAACATCTTGCCAGTCACAATCCTGAATGATATTCATGTGGGTCATTCGAGGTTGTATTCAACATATGACAGCCATATTAACTGTACATACCTCGTCACCAGTTCCCTGCATTGGTATGTCGTCATTGAAATGTGACAATGGCAAGAAGCTACAGTATTCTGGCTGATGGGCCTGAGCCCATCAGCTGGTGCTGGGAACTCAACCTCATGACCATACCTGAAAGGTATCAACTGCATCAGCACAAAGAACTTCTGTACCCTTATGACATGCCCTCGTACTCTTGGTCTGAAATAGCAACAGATTTATTTGTTATCCACGGTAATGGTTTTCTCCTGTCGATAGCAACTTTTCCAAGTTTTCAATCATCAGACAATTGAAGGGCACGTCAAGTGCATCCATGGCACAGAGAGTAGGCAGAATCTTGTAGAGGTCTGAGCAAAATAGGTTACGGTGGTAGAATAAGATGAAAGGTCTGGTGAGGCTAATCTCAGTTTAGGGAGCATCTTACCCGATTTTTACCGATTTTGCCGAGTGTTGAGATACGTTTCTCTCCAGGCAACAAGGAATTGCCTATTAAGAATGATTAGAAAGGCTTGCTAAATTCCTCACTAACGGCCCAAATTGTGCGATTAATATTCAGCTTCCTACCTTACATGCCAAGTGTGCCAGAAAAACTGGATGTTGACAAAACTTGATATGGAAATCAGGATGGGTACCTGGTGACTTCAGCTAGCCGCTAGCTCTGAAGAAGCACTACGTTGGACACCATAGAATCCCAACAGCTTGGAAGTAGGCCGTTCGGCCCATCAGGTTCGCACTGATGTCCTGAAGACCATCCCACCCAGACCCACACTCCCACCCTATCTCTTTAAGCCTACATTTCCCATGCACAATCCACATAGCTTGCACATTCATGGACACTTTGGACAATTTAGCGTGGCTAATCCACCGAAACTGTTCATAGAGTCAAGGGATATACAACACAGAAACAGGCCCTTCGGCCCAACTTGTTCATGCCGACCATATATCCAAAATTAACCTCGCCCCATTTATTAGCACTTTGCCCATATCCCTGGCAAGTCGGATGAGAGAATCATGAAAGGAGTAGGCAAGCAAGGAGATAATGCATAGCAGGCCAGGACAGAACAAAAGCTTTGATGTGGAGGTGCCAGTGTTGGACTGGGGTGGACAAAGTCAGAAGTCACACGATTTCAGGTTGTAGTCCAACAGATTATTTGAAAACCCCAGCTCTCAGAGTGATGTTGCTTTGCCGAGTGAAGCGAACAAAAGCTGAATAAGTGATAAGAAGAGGAAAGATGAGGAGAGAATGGGTGAGCAACCCATATAAGGTTGGTGGGAATGGGTGTCTGTACTAAAAACAACCCATACCACTGGCAGCACTGGGTATGGGTGAGTACAAATCATGGAAGGATGGAGAGGGGGGTATAAAGTTATTGAACTCAATGTTGATCTGAGAGGCTGCAAGATCCCCAAGGGGAAAATGAAATGTTCTTCTTTGAGCTCGTGCTGAGCCTTGCTGGAATACTGCAGCAAGCCTGAGACTGAAATTTTGGCCAGAGAATTCGGTGGTGTGTTGAAGTGGCAGGCAACTGGAAGTTTGGGGTCAATTTTGCAGAGAGAACGTAAGTGTTTTACAAAGGGGTAACCCAGCTGCGTTTTGTCCGCACAATGTAGAGGAGACTACATTATGAGCGAAAATTCAGTAGACTAGGTTGAGTGAAGCGCAAGTAAATCAATTCTTCACCTGGAAGGTGTGACTGGGACCTTGGATGATGAGGAGGTAAATGGGCTGGTGTTACACCTTCTGCAGTTGCATGGGAAAGAGTTGTGGGGTGTGCAGGAGTGTTGGAAGTGGAGGAGGAGTAGACCAGAGTGCTCCAGACAGAATAATCCTGGGAGAAGGCTGACTGGGCAGCGAGGAGAGGCAAATAAGTGCCTGATTGTGGCATCCCTTTGAAAGCTATGGAAATGGTGGAGATTAGTGGGGTGTTCATTGAGGAGTAGGAGGCCCCTAAGGTGTTATGGGAAGGAAGAGATTAGGGCAGAAATGTGGAATAAAGGTCAAATACAGCTAAAGGCCCTGTTCACCACAGTAACTGTGAATCCTCGGTTGAGAAAAAAGGTTGATATTTTTAAGGACACTCCTGCAGAAGATAGCATTGTTAGAACAGATGCAATGGAGGCAGAGAAACTGGGAGAATGGCATGGAGTCCTGGCAGGAAACAGGGTGTAAAGATGCATGGTCAAGCTAACTGTGGGAGTTATTTTCCCCTTGGGAACACAGTAGCCTTTAGGACTCAACATTGAGATCCATAACTTTCGATATATTTTAATCAACCTGCTCAGAAATGTTGAATAAAAACCGAAAGAACTACGGATGCTGCAAATCAGGAACAAAAATAAAGTTGCTGGAAAAGCTCAGCAGGTCTGGCAGCATCTGTGAGGGAGAAGACAGTGTGAATTTTTCAGGTCCGGTGACCCCTCAGTGCTGAGGAAGGGTCACCGGACCCGAAACATTAACTCTGTTTTCTCCTTCACAGATGCTGCCAGACCTGCTGAGCTTTTCCAGCAACTTTGATTTTGCTCAGAAATGTTATAAAAAGACACTCCCGGAGAGGGTGATACTTGAACCCGGAGTTTTCTGGCTGAGAGGTAAGGACACTAGTGATTCTGTCCTTCCACATTTCTTCCCCACCACATGCTTGGCCTTGTCAAGACATAGGTTGCTTTCAGTACGGCTCACCCATTCTCTCACACTCTTGACTCTTATTATCACTTATTCAGCTTTTCTCCTTTCCCGGGCTGCTCTGCATAATCTGTTCATTTACTTACACCTTTCATAATGAGGTCTCTCTGGGCTCCATTTCCACCTGCCCCTTGTAGCACCAATATCCCCTCCCCAAATCACCCCAACTTTGTCTTCAACATAAATACCATTTTCTCACAACTGCTAACAGTTCTAGTGAAGAGTCACCTGCCAATAGTTTTCTTTCCATTGATCCTAATGTACTCCTCTTTGATATGATAATATAACGGTATCACTCTATGCTTCAATAGGGTCGGACTTTAGTTACTGCATGTTTTCAAAAACTGTGGTTTCTGGCCCGCACCAGCTCTGCACATACTAGCTCACACTGGTTGTGGGCTGTATGGTGTTAGTTAAAGGTATAGTGTTGGCCTCCTTCATACCTTTCCTTGTGTTATGGAAAACAGTTATTTTGTTCTAGCTGCTTTGATTTCTTGCAATTGTTTTGTTTTCAGTGGCCAGGGATGTAAATACTTTTTCTTCTCTGATGAAGTTCTTCTGGATGACCAATAGGTACTCTCAATGTTAGTTGCCTCTGAAAGAATTCAGTAGCGTGATATTCTGTGTCCCTTAATCTGAAGCTTTGAATGCTTGGTAGCATTTTTTGTCATACAGCAACAATGTTTCTAGTCATTTAAAGTCACCTTTTTAATTTTAATCTGAAATTCTAGAAAATAATTTTAAAATGTTTTTGCATGTCCAAGTAGCTGAAAACACTTATTTTCTATAACAAGGAATATTTGTTCTGTTTCAGCTAAAGAACTTTTGAATAATATACAAATCTTATTTTGTTCTCTCTGAATCTGGAATTACACTGCCCCAAGTCTATCAGCTGCCACAATGGTTGGTAGTTAAGAATCATAAGAGCTAATTTTCTTAGAATAACGGCACTATCAGGTCGTTGCTGATGTTTGTTCCAGCAACATGCCTGCTCTTGTCTGAAGAGTTGCCTGAAGTCTTCAGTGATTTGGGATAGATCTGGGGGACCATACCCAAGAACACTTGCAGTTCTGTGGCATTCCAGATAATAGGAACACGTTACCAATCTTTGACCCCTGTGGGTCTACCATTAATGCCTGATGCTTGGGCCTAACAACTTACTTGTATGCTTCAAGAACTCACACTATCAGTCTTGCCACCCTTAGAGCCTGTAATACTGCCCTTACTCTCTGGTCATGATCTACTTTCATTGATCACGGTAAAGTTCAGACCATAAATTATGCTTTCTATTACTTCCAGATACTCATAATTGACCTGTGGAAAATTTCCAGTGCAGAAGTAATCCCAAAGCTATCTTGTTAAAAGTACAATGAATGCAACTAATAGTTTTAAAACTCATCCAATAGTAACTGCTAGAACCTACCTTTTTCTTTCTGTTCATTTTGTGGGATATGGTCATCTTCTTGCCCATCCTGAGTTCCCTTGAGAAGTTAGTGGTGAGCTGCCTTCTTGAACCACTGTATTCCTCCTACTCTGGGTTGACCAATGCTATTAGGGAGGGAATTCCAGGATTTTGACCTAGTGATAGTAAAGGAATGGTGATATATTTCCAAGTCAGGATGGTGAGTGACTTGGAGGGGAACTTGGAGGTGCCAGTGTTCCCATATATCTGCTGTCCATGTCCTTCTGGATGGAAGTGATTGTGGGTTTGGAAGATGCTGTCTGAGGATCTTTGGTGAATTTCTGCAGTGCATCTTGTATATAGTACACACTGCTGCTACTGACCGTCGATGGTGGAGGGAGTGAATGTTTGTGGATGAAGTGCCAATCAAGTGGGCTTCTTTCTCCTGGATGGTGTCAAGCTTCTTGAGTGTTGTTGGAGCTGCACTCACCCAGGCAAGTGGGGAGTATTCTGTCACACTGCTGACTTATGCCTTGTAGATGGTGGACAGGTTTTGAGGAGTCAGGAGGTAAGTTACCTACCGCAGTATTCCCAGCTTCTGGCCTGCTTTTGTAGCCACTCTGTTAATGTGGTGAGTCCAGTTGAGTTTCTGGTCAATGGTAACCCCCAGGATGTTGTTAGTGGGGGATACATTGATTTACATCAGCTTTCATGAAGCTGATAATCTTCAGTAGCCATAGAATGTATTTCTGGTCCTAAAGCTTTCTTTGGTAGAGCAAGGCCAACAAAAATTCTTATGGAACCATTAGTTTTTGGAACTGGTATGCCAGAACACCACATTATTGATATGGCTAATGATACGATGACCCCTTAATGAAGCAATGCCTCTATCTGAATTCTCATTTTTCCTAAAAGTCGATGTAACTCTTTCCTATATGTAAATAAACAAGTACGTTTAGAATTCACTCTTAATATGATGTGGTGTGCTTTTTTTAAATTCAGCTTTCCCAGCCTGTCCTGGTTCTTTGTTGTCGACTTTATCGAATTTACTAGTAAGTTTCAGAGCAGTGCATTTTTTTTTGCTGAGCAATGAACTTTCTTGGTTTTTGATAATGTACAAGGTTCCATTGATTGCTTCATTTTTCCATCGCCGTCGTAGGAGTCTGCTAGCCTTTTACGTTTAATTTGATTGCTCCTGGTCTCTGGAGTCAAATTGTTGACAGATGCAGTGTTTATTGATTCAGCCATTCAACTGCATTGGAAAGTGCTGAGATACTTGCTCTGGAGTCAAGTTTAACATTAGTTAGGTGTCCATTCAGCTTTCTATTAGCACTGCTATATTTGCTTTTAATTCCTTGATTTTCCCCAGGAAGGTTGCTTCTCTGCTGCTTGCTTCTTCAATTTTGCGAATGCTACATATTTATAGGGGTTTTGTCCTCAGTTTGATAGATAAAAAACAATTTAGTGTGACATATTGATTTAAAATGGCCAATCTGCCTGCAGGCATAGCAGTCTGCAATTCAGGTGGGATATTACTTGTGCTGTGCACTTTCATCCAGCCATGGTAAGGGCATTGAAATTAGTTTTCTACTGGACACTTTCATACTTCCTTGGTTTCTGCCTGAATGCATTTTTATTTTCCAACTTAATATATTGTATTGCATCAAATGTTCTTTTTCAATGGGATGTCTCTATCATCAGAAATAAAGATACTGGGAGAACTCTTGTAGAGGTCGGAACAATGTGGCGAAATGTGTGGCAGAATAGGGTGACACGTGCGGTAGGCCCATCTGTGGACCATTTTGCTGCAAGTGGCATGGCAAGATTTTTGATTGGAACAGCAATGCCAATTGATGGTCATTATTTGTCATTGAATGCCTTCTCAACACCACAATTCACCTCATTAATATGCACATTCCCACCCTACTAAGCTCATCAAACAAACAGGCTTTGGGAAGAACATGGCAAAGAAACCAAAGCATGTACCTGTCAGATTCAACCAGCCAGTGGCTTTGAATGATCTCCAGGCTGGTCACCAGTCCCAGAATCTGATCCTTAGGTTCCTGCCAAACACACTTCTAATTTCATGGAGATCTGCTTTCGGCATCTGCCAACACATCAAGATCATCCCGGCACTTCTATACGCTGGCGGTGTGCTCTGGAAGAATAGATTTGCTTCAGAAGGCGTATCAGCAACTTGCATTGAAAGGCTGCAGTGGACACACTTTGGACACAGGATCAAGTACCCAACTCACAGACTGGACCAGGCTGCATCTCAGGGCTGGTTGCTTGCTGTCTTTGCACCTACCTTCTTGCTCATACCCTCCTGACCATGCCATGACAATTAGCACAGTCACACAAATCATATTAAATTTTAGAAGTCTGAACAAGCTTCATGTGGAAGCCTGACTATGGTTCTGCCATTGATCAAGTTATCTTTTAACCGTCTAGTGCTTGCGGCAGTAAAAATTATTAATGAGTCTATGCCTACTCCTGATTTTTGTTTCCTATGAGTTTCAATTAAATCTTAAATTTTGATTGCTTGATAATGATATCACGCTGAGCAAAAAGTATGACTTGCAGCCTCCAATGTGAACTTGTGAGCAGCTGTCTCTTCATTATTCCCTGTTTTGCTAGAACGTCATTTGCAATGCTGCCTACTACATATAGCAAGGCACTGGCCGGACTTCTTGGTGCCAAAGCAAAAGTGTTTCTGTTGTGGCTATGTCGTTTGCATCCGTTCTACCATTTTTCTGCTGGCAGGGACCCTCCGGAACCTGCCTGGGGAACTCTCTGCCACAGAAAGTGGTTGTTGCCAAAACATGTTTTCAAGAAGGACTCAAGTATTACTTTTAGAGCTAATGAGATCAAAGAGTACGGGGAGATAATGGGAACAGGATCAGTTATATCAAACAGTGGAACAGGCTCGAAGGGCTGAATGGCCTACTCTTGCTTCTATTTACGATGTTTCTCTGTCTGATTATTTCTGGGTGACACAGTTGAATCAATTTCTTCCCTGGGTTTTCTTTCTGGGCTGATTCTCTGTCCTGGGCTGTGTGCTTTGAGCTTATCTGCCTACTCACCATGTTTGAGTTAGAAGTTTATCCTTCTGCTCCAACTTGCTGCTGAATCGCTTACCCAGTGTTATTGTCTGTTGCTGTATGTGTGGGGTTGATTATTCTGTGAAGGGGACATTACTTGTGTCTGAGGATTTTTAAAGTATTTTTTATTAATATCACACTAACTACGTACATTTGCTAAACAGGAAGTCAATGCGGTCACTTCTTTCTTTAGAGTCTCTCCACCATCATGTGATCTATTACATTAATCAGCATCGCTTTCCATGACTCAGAAAGTTAACACTTTGTGCTCTACATTCATGAGGTCCATTGTAAAGTAGCAAAACTGACAGCCACCCTGGTATGACAGAACAAACTTCCAAATTTTGTACAGAAACCAACTTTAGTCTAAATTGTATAAAGTACCACATCAGCTTAAAGACTGGGATCAAATCCTTGTCCTAAGAAAGTGCAGACTATGAAGGATTTATCGTCATTTTTGCTTGGGATTCCTTTAATTGTTACTGCCTCAGTTTCTCCAGGTGAGAGAGGAATATCTATGCACTGGGTGTTAAAGTATAAATGGTAAGTTAGTATCCCCCACATTGAGCAATTCGCGTATAGAAAGTAACAAGCTGCATGCATGGAACCTTTGAGTTACAGAAGTTGGGATGTCACCACGTTGATGTTGTTACAGGGCTTTAGTGATGCTTTTTCCCCTTGAGTATTGCTGAGGTCCGGTCACCATCTTAACAGGAAGGATGTTATGAAACTGGAGAGAGTGTTCAGAAAAAAAAATAGCAGAATATTGCTGGGAATGGAGGGTTTGAGATAGAAAAATATACTGAAAGGCTAGGAATTTTTTTTCCACTGGAAATAGGTGGTTGAGGGGTGACTTTATTGAGGTATATAAAATCATGAGGGGCATAGATAAAGTGAATGACAAGAGTCTGTTCCCAAGGGTGGGGGAGTTCAAAACTTGGTGGCATACATTTAAGATGATATGAGAGGAGAAAGATTTAAAAGAAAAGATGTGCGCGGCAACACACCCCCACCAAAACACACACAGTGGTTCATATGTGGAATGAACTGCCAGGGAAAGTGGTGGGTGCAGGTACAGTTACAACATTTAAACAAAACATTTGGATAAGTTCCTGAATAGGAAAGGTTGGGAGGGATATGGGCCAAGTGTAGACAGGTGGGACTAGATTAGTTTGGGAGCATGGTTGGTGTGGAATGGGTGGATCAAAGGGTCTGTTCCAATGGTGTATGACTCTATGACTATAACCAAAATTAACCTAGTTAAAGGCACAAGTCAACAGGCTGATACTAGCTTCTTAATAAGCTGTCAAATATGCCACTTTTAACTCCCACTGTTTGTATTCCAAATCTCGCATATTAAAATTCAATGTATTATGCCCAATTTTGCACATCTTCCCTTTAAAAAGTGCTATTTTACCTAAAAGCCAACAAAAAAAGGGTGAAAAAATCGTGAATTATGGCTCCAAACTAGAAAAATCGAAGTCTCTTTAATTGCAGAAAAGAACATTCAGAGGAAAACATGATTCAGATCTTCAAACTATCAAGGGACATAGCTGATGGAGATTTAAACAGGTTTTTGACGAACTCTGAACAGAGAATCACAGGATGCATGTTATAAGTTAACAAGCCTCAAGTGTGATGAGGGCTTCAAAAAAAACATTCATTCTCTTCTCAAATTAATAAACTTGTAAAATAAACTCCAGCAACGGAGTAATAGTGGAAGTTTAGACAATTAAGAAGCTATATAATTATCCAAGTGGGATTGGCTTATGTTGAGATGATCAAATCCTCAAAGTATCGCTGTTGCCTTATACAATTCATCAAGAAATGTTTTGATGAACATGGGAATGTTATTCTGAAGCTTAGCCTTATTGCCATGAGGGTCAAGGTGTCTTAATGAAAGCTTGTTTTCAGAATATTATATGACAGACTCCTTCACACTTAGATTATTCCGTGGAAGGAGAGGATCTCAATGGACCAAATTCTTTTTCTTGTTTCAAGCTTTAATGTGATTTTTATGATGAAGTATTTGTTAAACCTTTCAAACTGTTTATAAATATGGAACACAAAGATGCATATTACTCTGCCAGAGAGAAGATGTTTTCAAGCCACCTTCTTGCAACCATAAAAGAAAATTAACTGAAATTAGAATTGTACGCTGTTGAGATTTAGAGGTAATTTGCTTGATCGGGATTTTTGGGGTTGAATAGTTGTTTTTGGAGAATGAATGAGTATGGGACCCTGCGGAATACCCAGCATATCAGGCTCTGAAGGTAAGTCCCACACAAAAAAAAATTCATGGAGTGAAGCCCTTGTTGTAGGAATACTCATTTACACTGGAGAATTGGGCAGGATCTTCTCCAGTACAGCGAAGAGTCACTCAGGAAATGTTAGATGATTAAATATCAGGTTAACTCATGAGGAGCTATTCAACTGACATTTTGATGCCCTCATTTATGCCTCCACCAGATTGCTTACACCCCTCCTTGACCGAAAGCCCTTTCTCTGACCCTGTCATTTGACTACCCTTTCCATCCTGTTACTCCCCACCTGCCATCAGAATTGACACTACATCCTCTCTTCAGACCACTCCTCAGGACTCGATACCCCCATTCTGCATCCAAAGTACCCTACCCTGGGACCTGACAACCTTTGTTCACCACCAGCAGAGCCATACCCTCTCTCTTGTTGCCAGGACTGACACACCCTCCCAACTGCATCCCAAACACCACCCCAGAACAAAAGCTGGTGATGCAGCCCCTCACCAGCCTCCCATCTGAGAATCATCACTTCTTTTTCTTCACTGCACCTGGTACCAACCAGCCCTGCCTTCCCCACACCCAATAACCTAAACCCAGTCCAACCTAACCAAAACCCTTTGTCAAGAACCTCGTGCTCTCCTGACCTTGTATGTGACTTAACTTTCACATTACCCACATTGCATCCTCTCTCCTGTCATCTAGCTCTTACACACTTGATACTCTATCAGTCTGGCACCCAGTTTACTTGGCACTTGATTTTACTTTAATCTGATCCCCTACATCCATGACACCCAACCCACTACAGATTGTGACTCTACCCACCTGTCACTCTTACCTGCCATCCATCTACTGCTTTATCTGCTTGGCACCCTATCCCCTACCTACTTAGTACTCTACTTATCTGACACCTTTCCCACCCCCATTCACCTGGCACACTACCCTCTGGCATCAAAAAAATCACACATTTAGCTTGCATACTGATCCTTTCATCGGAGCTGTCAAACTGGCTGTCAATGATGCTGGGTCTTTAAATTCCAGAATGAAGTAACTAGCTGCTGTGAGAAAAGAGGTTTACTTTACCCTACTGTTTTGCGCAATAAGGAAATGGTCAGAAATGGAAATAAACTCCACATTTTTGGAAGGAGTCTTGATTGGAATTTCCTGTTAGAAACATGCAGCTCAATCATTTCAATAATAATAATAAAAAAACAATCTGTATGTGATTGCCAGTCTTCAGAAAGTCCAGCCTATTATTTTCTACACTGTTTTACGTAATCAAATGCAGAACTTCATGGAGCCCAATACTTCATTTGTGGGCAGGTGTAGGGAGCATCTTCCCACAGGAGAAGAAACTGCCTGAAATTATCTTCTTCCTCCAAATGGTCTGCTTGCTTCCAATAGGCATTTGATATGCCATAAACATCACCAACATTTTAAGGGCCTGCCAATTCTCCCTTCAGGAAAATACGTGCCTTCCAGGAGTATAACAAGAGCAGGGGTCACTTCAGCTGCAAGAAAAATGAAGACTAATTTTAATTTAAAATTTAATTTTAACACAATTGATAATGACAATCTAAATTTTTCATAGAACAGACAGTGGAACAGAGCTAATTTCCTCACACCTTGAGCCGTGCACAGTTGATAACATGAAATGCTGCCTTTCTTGAATGATGTTGGGTGGAGCTGGAAATAAGCTTTCAATAATCCCACTGCACTCCTAATTTCCTACAATCTTTACTTAATATGATTTATGCTGCCCTACTTAGAATAAGGTCTTTATGTTAAAGGCCCACTAAGAGGCATTCAATGACCCTACTTGTCAGAATTCTCTGTCCCATTGTATGGAGGACCCTGCCAAACAGTTTGTGTATGAATGCCGACTGCTCAGATTCCTTACAGCATCTCTAAACTTGTATTTCTTTTCTTGTCCAGTTATCACCCTCTTCAGCACTACACAATCATCCCTTTGATTCTCTTTCATCCTATCACAGACATTGGACCAATTTTATGTTACCAAGAGAAAAGGAATCATTAAATGTCTTGATATGGTAGTTTTAACTCAGTTTAAAGGACCATGTTGGATCCAAGTTCTCCTCTGGGGGACATGGAGTTGGATAAAACTGAGCCTAATGATTTTGGAAGTGGCTCATCGCTGGTCACAAGGTTGAAAGAGTGCCAAGATAGTCTTGTTTGAAGGTTGATCTTGATTTTCTTAGATTTTGCCTTTTCTGGAACTTCTGGGCATGAGAATCTGTGTGATTAGGCCCTCTCGTCCTTGACTGTTCACATCACATCTCACTGCACCCATCCGGTTTCCCCCTCAAACCCTCAAACCTCCATGCATAAGCCAACCCATGTCTCCATTCAGCCCAATCACCCTCATGCTCCCATACCAGTTGCACAACTATTCACACAGTATTCACAATGGGAAGACCTTAGGAGCCTTGTGGTGATAAAGAACACTTCCAACAATATATATATTTAATTCATACCTGATAGTGAAAGTACTCATGGCCATGAAAGTCTTTCAAACACCTTGAATGATTAATCTGAAAACAAACTAGTAGTTTCAAGAAAGTCAGATAATTCTATAATACCCTCTTCGAACTATCAATTAATTTATGAACTTAAACACCTAACTCAAACAATTAAAATATTTCAAATTCAGCGAAGCTTTCATATCAGTCAACATATCAGGAAAAAAAAGCCTATTGAAATTATGAATCAGATAGTTGGAATTTATATAATTTATGCAAGATGACTTGTCAATCAATCAAAGCTACCCAGTAGACAGCATATTTTAACTTGCACTGATAACTTAAACCAGTTATGTGTTTAAAGAGCAGGCTATTTAAAAAAAACAGATTATAACACTTAAGCACATTAATAGAAAAATATACAATACAACATAAACAAATTTCAACAATTGATCTTTGCTGTAAATATATTCATTTTTATCTGTCTATTTTGAACTTATTCACCTTATTTTGTTGATATGTTTATCTTGTAACTGGGTTTTCAGAATGATGTAGATTATTCTTCCATGTGTGTTGATTCCAGGCTTTTCTTCATAGCACCCTCCATATGCTGCCGTTTAATATTTAATCAGATCCACCTCAACTGATGTATTGTTGGCCTCATTAGATAATTAATGGTTGCACGTTTCTCATTTCCTTCCGTTGATACAACTGCAGCCAGTAATTAGAGCAGGAGTTTATTAGTTGCACTGGCTTAGTTTATTTGCAAAGTGCTCCCTTGATTGAAGCCACTGGGAATGTTGAATGTGAAAGACCTGATTTTTTTCCCCTATTTTAATGGAGCTGTTTTGTTTACATTTTACTACAGTGTACAACACCAGACATTCTGGTAGTTCTGGGAACAGTTGGTGGTGTGGATTTGACTTTTATAATTTAAAAGATAATTGGGTAATTTAAGGAATAATGCTTCTTGGTTACATTCAGCAAACTTTGTAAGAGCAGCGGATAGAATATTGTCATCTGGTGTGAGTCCCTAATGCTATAATTACAACTTATCCTGACAGATGTAAAGGGTACCCAGCAAACAATTTAACTCATTAGAGCTTTTTATATTTGCGCAGAACACCACAGATTATGCAAGATTATTAGTAAAGTTCACCTTACACACAGACACAAAGGCAAAGGATAATCCCTGCTTTATGTTTGTGATTTGCTAAAGTAAACTATTTAATGTAATTGGAGATACAGGCTTTCATACAGGGTCAGTCTAATTTGATACGTTGATAAGATGGTAAACATTTGTTCCCTACATATGAAACATAGCATGCATATTTATAATGCTATCTATTATTTAAGTTATTAATATTTTAAATGTTTTACACATTGGTGTGAAGTTGCATTTGACAAATGGATGCCCTGAAAATAAATAGGTTCACGAGCACATTTGTCCATGTGCACTGTACATAAAATAACATTTGTATCTTCATTTATGTCTGCCTGATGACAGATTTGTTCAGGTTGTTAAACCACAAAGTTTTGTCTATAATGTTTAATCTTTATTCTTGGTGGAACACAAAACGCATGAATCACTTAATTAGCTTCAGCAACATTTTCTGAAAAAAGTCACTTCTAATGAAGACTATCAGTCTGCAAGTGCAAGATTAATCACCATCCTAATGTAACTTGTGATTGATAATGCTTTGCCAAATTTCAGTCACAGAAATTAAATTCCTGTTCATTTGTTCTCTGTTGCATATAATTGGTATTCACTAGCGCTGTGTATTCCACCAGAGAGGGATTCCATGTTCTCAGATATTTAACAATTGCACTGCATTTGGGTAATATTTTGCTGCATTTTTCTGAGTATCTTATCCAAAATCTTACAGTAGGATTATGTCCTGTTTTCTAACCATGGCAATCTCCAACCAACTTCAATAGCCAGTTCTGAAGAAGGGTCAGTCGACCTGAAATATTAACTCTGATTTCTCTCCACAGATGATACCAGAGCTGCTGTGTCTTTCCAGCAATTTCTGTTTCTGTTTTAAAAAGCAGTCCCCAGACTGGTCCCACCAGACCCCTGACCACTGTTTGTAGCTCCCCTGATCAATGATACACAGTTTCTGTGACTGCTGTTAATGGCTTGACAGAACCGATTATTCAGGGCTACAGAACTGAGCAGTTGGACAGATCCCCTGAATTTGAAAGAGCCATGTGGACAATTGTCAGCAGCAAAGGCCCTGGACAGCAGGCAGACTGTGCCTGCGAGCATTGGTAACAAGGCCCTCTGATCAAACCCCTCCCCATAAGTGGACTGAGGACTAGTCCCATCCAATTTCTAATTTGGCCATTTAGTTGCATAAATGTGCAGTGTGCTTGCTGTGCATGCAGCTGGCAAAAATTGTAGATGTTAGATTGATGTCTCAGAATACCATATATGAAATGGCTCCCGGAGAAAACCCACACAGATGGTGGCATGGTGGCTCAGTGGATAGCACTGCTGTCTCACAGTGCCAGGGAGCCAGGTTTGATTCCACCATCAGCTGACTGTCTATGTGGAGTTTGCACATTCTCCCTGTGTCTGCATGTGTTTCCTCCGGTTGCTCCAATTTCCTGTCACAATCCAAAGATGTGCAGGCTAGTGTGGATTGGCAGTATGCAGTTGGGTTATATAAGGGGATGGGTCTGAGTAGGATGCTCTGAGGTTCAGTATGGGCTTGTTGGGCCAAAGGGCCTGTTTCCACACTGTAGGGATTCTACAATCTATGAAGATGCACCAAACCCCGCCCCACGATCTCAAAAGAGCACCTCAAAATGGAGGTAAGACAACAACTCACTGGTTGAAGAAGCAATTGATATGACATGGATGTTATGCTCAGGCAGGTAGGTGCTAAGTGACTGAGTGGGAAGAGAGCAAGCAAGCAGCCTTGAGACGCAGCCTGGTCCAATCCTTGAGCTGCCTGCCTGTATGTGTGAAGAGCCCCTGCTGCAGCATTTTAATTTGAGTTGCCCTGCAATGAGAGTAGGTTCTACACTGGTGACCTGCCAGTATATTGTAGAGGTACTATGATGGTTATAATGGAGTGGCAGATGTTGGATGCCAGTGTTCATGGGTAAGGAGTGTGTGGGGCTGGTACTTGTGAATTTCTGCCCTGAATACCTGTTTTGTCCGATGCAATATGAAGTGTGAAGCTGAAGTGAGCAGATACAGGTTTTGGTTGGCATGTGGTGTTTTCATGACATCTGTGTTGTTTGGCAAGTATGATAAAGAGAAAGCTGAATATTAGTGAGGCAAAATCTGCAGTCAACATATTGTTTAACAAACAATAATTGGCACCCTCCAAATGCCTCGTGAGAATCTCACAGCGTTGTTTGCACAGAACAGAAAGATGGCACTGGTTGGCCTGAATGTTGAGATTGGCTGTGCCATACTTCTTATCTGATTCTGCCATTCATCTCAGCTTGGCTCACATCACCCAGACCCTGACAAGATTCCACCGCAATAATCACACAGAGCCACTGTGAGAGGCTATCCTTTAGCCGCTGTGAGTGCCTATCCTTTAGCTCTATGAGTTACTCCAGTGACTACCCTAATGAAAGAAAAAATTTGTGCATTTAATAAAATTGACCAGGAGTTCAGGGATATATGTTGAATTTATATGAAAGGAAGAACGTTTGAGAATGCGTTCAAACATTTTCTTTGGAAGCACATGCAAAAGTACTTTGTTTTCGACATTAGAATTATGTAGAATAAAAGAGTTTGAATTATCTACACAGGTAATGTTTCTCAAAAGAGTAAATTTTGACATTTTTAATTTAAATACAACAGTATACTCTGAAGCTTCCAGATAACATTTTTCACTCATCACTTTCCATCTGATCTTCACTATCCCATTAGACTAGGCAACAGAGAATGGGAGAGGGTAACGGTGAAGTGAGTGTTCAAGACCTCAACATTAATTTCCCCTCTTTTTAGAGTCTGATAAATGGTCCCATTTTTCTAATACTCTTTGATTTATTGCCACAATATTACCATTGGGCCATTGCTGCTCAGGAATTCCAATCTGGAGAATCGTTAATCACATTCTACAATCACTGTTAAAAGATAGATTGCAGTGAAAATTTGATTTAATCTTGAAACTGATGAATCTTTCAGAAGAATTATGTTATTTTTCTACCAAAAATTATTAAGCTGGAAGTTAAACAAATATTTTTGCATTTTGCTCATTGGTTCCTCCATTTACAAACATGTTTTGCTGAGCTGCTTTGCTTCCAAAATTCATTCCCAACACCGAACCCTTCAGCAACTATACACCATGGAGGTTCAAGTGAGAATGTTAAATGTAATCTGATAGATACGTTCTAGAGTTCAGAGGCAAAAGTTAGTAAAAAAAAAGTCTTCAAAATAAGTATCATAGAATACGTTGTCAGACAGCAAATGAGTCTGGGCATGTGGAACAGAAAAGTGAACAAATTTGAAATATTGTACTTTTCTGTAAGGATGTACATGGTATTTTGATGTTTTGCTCTTCAAGGACAAATTTCATGAGATCCTAAAGCATTTAACCCATAGGACTTGATTTTCCCTGATTACAATCAGGATAGTTAGGTGGTTGTTTTTGACTGGCAGGGTTACAACAGGCCAAAAAACCTTTAACTGCGCTGGAAAGCTCGATAACTCTAGGATGAGGGGATGAAGAGTTTCTGGGTTGATTGAGATTGGCTCTCATGCTACATTGTAGCTTTAGCCTGTTCCTCCTGCCATCTTGGTAAAGGAGTTGAAGCCAGTGGTAGGATGGACACGTGGATCCTTTCTAATCTGCGAATGACCATCTTAAATGCCAGCCAACCTTTATTAAAGTAGCAACCAATGACAACACTAGCTAACACTTCAGCTAACCTCCTTTCTCAACATAAAAACTGTTTTGAAGTAAATATTTGGTGATGTCACTTTTAAACATTACTTAAAGGGATACTCACCATTCGCTGTAGGAGATTTAAAGACAACTTTTGAAACATGTCAGAAAACTTACTGGGACACTTTGTCAAGACTGCACTGACATTTGAGTAACAGTTTAATGGATTTTATCTGAACACGTTGTTGAAAAGAATGAAGTGCTGTCCGACTCTAACTTATTGGACAGTTACTGAGTCATCATGAGCAAGGGACTACTTTTTTATGGCAATCTTGGTAGGGAATGTCCTCTTGATCTAGTTGCAAAATCGGACAAAGGTAAGAGACGAAGGAGAACAGCACCATCTGCTGCAGGAGCAAGAAATAGGAGTGAGAGGAGGATTTAGTGACATTCTTCCTCCCCTACTGGATGAGCATTCCTCCTACTCTGGACTTTTCCACTACACTCATAGAATCCTGCAGTGCAGATAGAAGCCATTTACCCCATCAAGTCTGCACTGCCCCTTCAAAGAGCATCTCCCCCTATCCTTGTAAACCCACATTTACAATAGTTAACCCATGTAGCCTTCACGCTATGGGGCATTTTAGGGCATTACATGGCTAATCCAACTAAGCTGCACATCTTTGGACCATGGAAGGAAACCCATGCAGACACAAGAAGAATCTGCAAACTACACATAGACATTCAATCAAGACTGGAATCGAACCTGGGTCCTTGTCACTATGAGGCAGCACTGTGCCACCATGCCATCCTCAACTAGGACCTCCTCCAGGAGGACCTCATATCTAAGAACCTGAGAACGTGAACCCTGAATATTCCAGAATGTACCTCACTGTGCCTGACAGACGACACTCCATCTTCAGTGGATATGTGTGCAAGGACATTGTTTGAGGAAAACCGTGTGTAATCAGCTCTTGAGTGCAGGTTTTTGGTTTAGCACTGCCTGATGAGTTCTAATTAAGTTGATAATTTAGTGCTCAACGTAACCTTCAAAACTTACCAATCATAATAACACGTCACACATTTAGAGTGCGGTTTCGACATCGGCCAAAATAACCTTATTAACGTAAAATAGGGAAAGAAAAGAAAAGTTGTACCTTCAAAGAAAGTGATCAGAGAGAATGGGAACTGCAGATGCTGGAGAATCCAAGATAACAAAGTGTGGAGCTGGATGAACACAGCAGGCCAAGCAGCATCTCAGGAGCACAAGAGCTGACGTTTAGGGTCTAGACCCTCTCTGATGACAGTTCTAGGCCCGAAACGTCAGCTTTTGTGCTCCTGAGATGCTGCTTGGCCTGCTGTGTTCATCCAGCTCCACACTTTGTTACCTTCAAAGAAAGTAATTGGTTCTCTAAATGTTTTAGGTTACATATCTAAATGCTCCAATTCCTGTAGAACAGATAGAAGTATTGTTTTGTTGATAACTGTGTAATGAAGCCTGCTGCAGGAGGATGGAACTCACTCATAAGATACTGAATCCAAGAAGAACCTTACATTTGAAGGTGCTGTCATGTGGCAACACAGGGAAGTCGATATGCTTAAGTTGACCACATTTCTGACACATATATTCTTAACAAAGCTATATGACCTTTTTGATTTGGTAGGCTTCACGTTGGATGTGACTGACCAGGTGAATAGCAAGTCCATATCAGCTATTTTACCTCCATTACAATAACCCAGGAGTGAGTCCCATCTAAATCCTTTGGAAATGATGCAGAGGCCAATGGGCAGGAAGGAAAATTGCGTAGCCAAATCAGAGACTCATAAACTTGGTCCTCAGCAGTTACTTACATGCTCTGTACGCAGTTCTGGTAACAGGGGATTGGGTGCCATGAGGGTGGGGTATGGCAGTGGTGTTGAGCGGAGTTGTGAGTGAAGGCTGGGAATGTGGATGGTCGAGGCTTTCTCATGGGATTGGCTAAAGGAGTAAAACAGCTCCTTGTGGCCTCCAAGGAAGCTAAGTAATGAGATGTACTGAATTCCTCAGCCTTCTGTTGGCTAACAGCAAGCCACAGCACATGTGAAAGTATAATGCAAGTCACAAAGGGATGAAAACTTCAGGGCCTGGTCTGATTTTAACCACCTCATGCTGTGTTCTCATTCACACCATGGCTACAGGTTACTTGTGCAACTCTCCCTCTCTCACCCAACCTTGATGGTTGTCAAGCAGCTGCCTTTTTTTTTGGATGGTATTGACACACAACAGACCCTTTTTACTATTATTTTGAAAATCAGAAAAGGAATGATTCATTATTTAAAATAAAATCTTTTCATTATTCATTGTCTCTAGCATTTCTTGTAAAATTCATACAACAATAACAAATATATGAGTAAGGAACAAGAGTCATCCATTCCTGCTCCACCATACAATAAGGTCATGGCTGACCTGATGGTGACCTCAATCCACATTCTGGTCCATCCCTGACAACCTTTCATGTGTATTCACTTATCCCTTCAACTAATTTCCTAGTTCTCTTCAGCTGGCTTTGGGTTACACCTTCATTTAAGTTTAAAACATTACGTTAAATTTTAAGTTTCAAATACCAGTTTTTAAATTTTAAATTTTGAAATTTTGGACATACTCATCCTCTCTCACTCAAAATGAATACAAAATCCAATCAGATCATGATTAGTGTTCCACAGGGATGCCTTAACCGTGAATTCATGAATTAATCATACCTGGTCTCTGAATAGAACCCAGAATATACAGCTCAGAAGAAACTATCCCAAAAACATACCATAAGCCCATCATCTAGATGCCTTTCCAGATGGGCTAATGTGTCAAGTCTATATGTTGATTCAAATCATCTATGACAATTGCCATACTTTTCTCACAAGCTCTCTATTTTTTCCTTCATACCTGATCTTAATCTTTGCCTTCTGTTAGGGGCCGATACACTGTTTCCAAATGGACTTCTTGCTGTTATTATTCCTAATCTCCATCTAAACCACTTCTACATCCTGGTTTTCTGATTTTAGGTCATCCCTCTCTGTACAAGTCCCAATCCGTGCCAGCCTTCAGCCATGTCTCTGTAATGGTTGCAGATTGTACTTATTTATTTCAAATGCTGTGTGTATTCAGAAACAGAGCTTTGGACAGTGCAGTGGCTCAGCGGTTAGCACTGCTGCCTCGAAGTGCCAAGCACTCAGATTCGATTCCAACCTTGGGAACTGTTTGTGTGGAGTTTGCCTGTTCTCTGTGTGGGCTTTCTCCATGTGTTCCGGAATCCTCTGACAGTCCAAAGATGTGCAGGTTAGGTGGATTGGCCATGCTAAACTGCCCATGGTGTTCAGGGATGTACAGCCGAGGTGGATTAGACATGGCAATCAGGGTTTCAGGGATAGGGTAGGGGGAGTGGGTTTGGGTGGGATGCTCTTTGGAGGATTGGTGTGGGCTGAATAGCCTGATTTCACACTGTCAGGATTCCATGTTTTAATTCCATTCTTTTATTATTTTTGCAGCTTCTATCCTAATCTGTTGGTTAACTGCACTTTCCATTCTTTCCTGTCACATACTATTTTGTATTTCCTGTGTTAATACCTTCATCATTTTGCTTCTACTCTTTGACTGATGACGTCAAATTTGATCACATGTCCTCACCAATTAATTTAAAATCCTCTCTACCTTCCCTAGTTATGCTAGAACGTCAGTCCCAATGCAGTTCAACTGCACATTCTCCCAGTGGCATGAATCCCATTTTATCAGTATTGCTGTCAGTGCCACGTGAACTGGAGTTCGCCTCTCCCGCCCCAGTCTTTGAGGCATGCATTTGTTCCTCTGTTCTTATTTGCACTACCTTATTATTATATACTTGGACGACAACAATTGAAACTTTCTCCTCCTATTGTAAGTTCCCGCCCAGCCCTGAGCAGATGTCCTGAAACCTTGCACCAGACATGGTGACACAGCCCCCGAGCTCTTGCTCTGTGCTGCAGAGAACAATGTCAATGCTCCTCACTATACAGTGTCCTGCTAATGCTGCGTTCCTTTATGATCTGGCCACTTGAATGGCGTCCTGTAGCACAGTGCCAGTTTCAGTTAGTACATCCACCTGCAGTTTCTCACTCACATACTAACAAGCTGAAATAATCTCAGTGCTCTTGTAAAATTACAAAAGGTTGAGATTCCTTAGCTTCTGTCCTGTGTGTCCCCTTTACCAGCCTCATTTATCGTCACACCCATTAGTCCCTGACAAATGACAGATCAGATTATTTTATCCTAATGTGTGTGACTACCTCCTGGTACAAATCCATCCAGGTAACATGCTTCTTGCCCTGCATTACTCCAGCACTAAAGAGCTACTATACACTGCAGCCATGGCACATCACCTGCCCTGCCATCCTTAATGTGTTTCAATTAACTGTTTTATTATTTTATTCAATTTTTTCTTTCCCTCTTATGTTTATATTATTAACTGTATCAGCAGTTCCCAAACTATTTTGAATATTAGGAATAGAATACATCTTAACCACTTACTAGACATCATCATACTGTTAGTTTCTTCACCTGTACAGGAGTGAGAGCTAATGCCTGCATGGCCAGTCCACCCAACCTGCACATCCTTGGACTGTGGGAGGAAACCAGAGCACCCTGAGGAAACCCACACAGACACAGGGAGAATGTGCAAACTCCACACAGGCAGTTGCCCGAGGGTGGAATCAAACCCTGGTCCCTGTCACTATGAGGCAGCAGTGCTAACCACTGAGCCACTTCCAATTTGATTGCAGTCTCTGAGGGCTAATTTTCTGCATTTATTAAACAAGTGAAATGAAGTCTCTTTGAACATCATCACTTACTAGAATCTGGTCTTTTAAAAAATGTGAAATGTAAGCCTTTGCAATGACGCCTTCATCCATTGAAGAAGTGACCAACTGCTTGCAACTTGAAGCATGCAAATTATAGGGATGTAAACAGGCCTTCATAAATAGCATATTTGATATAAAATGCCATTTTCATTAGGATAGCTGATACCCTAGCTTTGGCCATTCATCACACCACTTGTGCAGCAAAGTCTTCTCCAATTCTTTGCTATCAAATAAGTACCACTGGACCATAAAAGAGTTATTGATGAATTGAGACATGAAATGGGAATTCAGCTCAGCTGTTGCCTCCCAACATCTCCTGTCTGCAGCCTACAATTTACCTCATGCCCCGATGGCTGAGTTTTCCCTGAATGTATGCGTGGAAACAGTGTCTCTCTGGGATCTCAGAGGCTCCAAATTGCAGATGATGTTGCCCAAGTGCATGTTAGTTGTCAGAGCAGAGATCTGAGTTACATATCTGTACTCCTGCTGAAGGAAGAAGAGTTGCATTTCACTGCAACAGTAATAAGAAGAAGAGTAAAGGTTTTAGTTGCCCAAGGTATGCATTGTGAACAAGGGTCATTGCACCCAAAATCTTAACTCTGCTTTGTCTGCTCAGATGATGCCAGACCTGCTGAGTTTTTCCAACAATTTCTGTTTTCATTTCAGATTGGCAGCATCACAGTTCTTTAATTTAATTTTGTGGACATGTGTCTTATAGATTATTAGGGTGTTAGGTTTCTATACTTGAAATGAGTTACAATTATGTTATTCATCTGCACCACTTTCACATCTTGCCTATTCTTGGGTTGCCTATTGGCAACGGCTTTTTACTTCTGCTGTGTGATGATGAATGGGAAGAAATGAATGTAAGCTAAATAGTTGAGGGACTGTGTAAAGGAAATCAGATTGTTTGCTTTGTTTTGTGACATTGTGGAAGTGAGGATAAAAGAGATGGGAGGAGATGGTGATTAGTGCAAAATAGGCTTTGGATGGGTGTACTGGTGAAACCTAAGTGAATCTCATAATGCCAAGCAGCAATGTGCACCACTGGTGGTCCATTGCCTCCATCATCTTCCTCCTCCTCCTTCTCTTTTTTTTGTCTTTCACCTCTTCCCTGAAATTGACCAGTCGCTCTGTTCTGAGATAAATGTTGTACATTCACATCCCACTGTAGACTCTGAAGCAGGAAAGCCTAGTCTGATTCTGATGTGTCAGTACAGTACTGATGGAATGCTGCATTGTCAGACACAAAGAGCTTTCAGATGAGATGACAAACCAGAGGCCCATCTGTCCTCTCAGTCACATGTGAAAAACATAGCATGCCTCAATTGCAAAGAAAAGAGGTGGCACAGTGGTTAGCTGTGCTGCCTCAGTGCCAGGAAACTGGGTTCAATTCAAGCCTTGGGTGACTGTGTGGAATTTGTACATTCTCCCCACGTCTGCATCGGTTTCCTCCCACAAGTTAGGTGCCCTGGGTAGGTGAATTGGTCGTGCTAGGTTGTCTGTAGTTTCCAGGGATGTGCCGGCTGTTTGGATGAGCCATGGGAAATGTAGAGGTTGTGGGAATGGGGCGGGTCTGGCTAACATACTCTTCCGAGGTCTCCAAATTGCCTCATTCTGCACTATTTGGATTCTATGATTCTAAGAATAAAAAGCAATAAAGTTATTGCCAGTACCCTGGTCAGATGTCTTCCCTCAATCAACATCATCAAACAGTTCATCTGCTCATTTGCACATTGCTATTTATAGATCCTCATTGTGTCTGAATTGGCTGTGCGATTTCTTAAATTAATTTATTACCTCTAAAGCACTTTGGAACATCTGGAGTCCCTGAAAAATCCAATATAAATACAAGATTTTCATCCTGTTTTCCTCAAGATTGAAACCATGTGACTGGACAATGTTGCGGAAGGCACAGCTCCCATAGCCTTTCTGCAGGCCTAGGCTGATAAATGCTTAAGAATTCCTCCAGAATGGAATGAGGACCTGAATCACATCTTCAACATATTGATGGCTTATTATATGAAAATACTCACAGAACAGAAGACAATTCCAAAGAACACATGAGATCTCTCCACCTCCAAATTTCAGCTGACACCTCCAAAGTGTGTAAGGTATTTTCTCATCACATCCTTTGTGAACAATAAACTGATGCAATAATCAGCTGCATTTATGAGTGCCCATTGCATAATTTTGTGCAGCATTTATTACATCATTCCTGCAACATTTTCTTCAGGTTCCTCAGATTTGTCATCAGCCATGGTTTAACTTACAGACATATGATCAAGAAAGAAAAGTAGGCCACTTGGCCCTTCCATCCTGCTCTGCTGTTCAGTAGGATCATGGCTGCTCTGATTTTAACCTCAGCACTATGTTCCAACAGGAATTCCTTATCTCTCAGCAGCCAGCAAGTAACTCTTCTTCCAGCATTGAAAACATCTGGCAAGACATTCTGGAATTAAGAGTCTGCTGATGACCATAAAACTGTTGCTGATTGTCAGAAAAGCCCATCTGGATTCACTTCTTTCCTACAGGGAAGGTAACTGCCATCCATACTTGGTCTGACCTACATGTGACTCCACGCCCACAGCAATGTGGTTGACTCTTAACTACCCACTGGGCAATTAAGGATGGGCAATAGATTCTGGCCCAGCCCATCAATGCTGACATCCTGTGAATGAATAAAAAAATTAAAAATCATTTGGGAGGATAGACTGCCACAAGATGAAAAGTTAACTGCAAATTCCTGGAAAGCTTGTGTTGGGCCGCACAGAGATCTTTTTGCACACACCAGCTTCACATTGAACCTCAAGACCTTGTGGTTGATAAATGTCCCTGGGTAATCTATATAACTGCCTCATTTGCCATTGAGGTGTTTTCGCTGATGCTCTGTCCCCATGTGAATTCATGCTGAGTCTGACTGGCATCATCACAGGTGACTGGCATCATTGTCAGTCCTGGCAGAGAAGCCAACGGGCACACCATTTGTGTATTTGTGCCCTGCTGACTGTGAGATCCTGCAGTTGGCTTTGAAGCTCACTGCAAGGATCCAGAAGCAAAGAAAGTAGAGACTTTGTCAGCCTTTGGTTAAGCAGGAACACCATGTCCATTTTGCAGAACAATTTGTTCCAAGGCAGAAATATCTATAACTACCTAAGACCCTGGTGTGCTGACATGTTGAAGATGCCTATCCTCTGCCTATAGGTTCGATGTGTCAGATATAGCCACGTGCCAACTGCACCTCGATGCTATCCATTCTCTGTTCTGAAGAGGCAAGGCTGTCAGTGGTGGACTGCTGATGGTTCTGCTGGTCAGTTTTTAAAATAACTTCAGCCACCTTTCTGAATTTTCAGCTGCATCTTTATTTCAAGGAACGCAGGGCTCAATTTTCCCATCCCCTGAATGATGTGGGTAATGGCAACAGGAACATGAGGCATGATCAGAAACGGGAGATCCTTGTTGCCGAGAAAAGAAAAGTCCAACTGTCCACCCAAGGGTTCAATAGTAAAATGAGAATCTCACTAGCGAGGAGGAAGAGACCTACTTGTATGCATTTATATCTCATCCCCAGCACATCTCATTGCAATGCTGCTGCTGCTGCTGCTGCTGCTGCTGCTGCGCATTGTGTGCAGGAACAGATGGCTATCTCATGCACTGGAACAGAGTGCAACTCCAGTTCTCTTCACTTGCTTTTTTAGCACTCACCAACTTTGTGAGCATTTGGATGTTACAGCATCTCTGCCTTGGTTTAACTTGCCATTTTGTATTTTGCAGCCTTATTCAGAACTTCAAGGCTCACAGTATTTCTGTCTTGTTTGGTGCAGACACAAATCTATGCAATTTGACTTGGTTGTCTGCCTTGATCACTTAAGGGGCTGCTCAATCTGCCGTGTGGCACTGTGTTACATCAATGCCGCGGGTGCAACAGAACAGATACACTGGCTTCAACCAAATGATCAGGTCTCAAAGTCTAACAGGAGTATTCCTTGGTCAAACAAAGGGCAGGAGTCAACACAGAGTGCACCGACAGTCAGTTAAGGGCATTGTGCAATCTCAGTCCAGGGGCTTTGACAAAGTCAGCCTTTTGAGGTGATCAGGGTCACTGTAATCCAGAAACTGAGTTACAGTCAGTCCTGTAGCTCCATTGCATCCAGTTGTAAAATCAGCAGCAAGTCAATTCAGATCAGAATCCACATCTCCAAAGAGCCTATCACTTCTGCAAAGTAAGTAAGGCAATTTCTGAGTCTGTCTGTTGTGATAAGCTCTTCCCTGTAGCAGGTATAAAATCAGCTGCAAGTTCTCACTACTTATTGCTGTATTTCCATGTAGTTTCTGTCTCTCACCTTGCTTTCACTGGTCACATCAAGAAAACCTAAAATTAAATTCCAAACTCTGCACTTCCATCACTAGTCACTGTGTGACGATTGTTTTGAAATTGACAACCTGTACATAAAAAATAAATTGCCAGGTGTTGGCTGACACACCTTCAACTTTCTAGAATTTCACCTCCTACCGAAGTCCATACCCTCAACTCACAACATTCCTCACTATGTCTACATTCAACATTACATATCACAGGCAGCTACATGAAACAAATTGAAGGGATGTAGAAACGGATGGATAAATGGGATTTAAAGTATTAAGACCCTATATCAATGCAAGGATTATGTTATGCTCAGTTGCTATGAGGGCCTGATTACATAACGTGGTGTCAAAGAAATTGTATCTCTGTATCATTAGTGGATGTACACCTTTATTTACTTCCACAAAGAGAATGTAGTCCCTTTATCGTCACTCTATGCAAGCTGGGTAATTTGTCATTAGCTGAGTTTGCCTTTTTTCAAAAATCCCAAAGAGTAATGTTAATGAAATGGGAATGAGAATCTATTTATATTGTATCTAATTGACAGCCCCTCTCTACTAATTTTGTTACTTCATTAAGGAATTCCACTAGATTTGTAGATATAACTTATTATTCCTAAAATTTATTATACTATCCAGGAGAAAAGCTTTATCAGGATCCCAATTCTGCAGACACACTCTGATAGAATCCTGTAAAATATTCTCTTTTGCTGACATTAGATTGATGGATCTGTACTGTCCGGTTGCATGTCAAGCTTATTTTTAAAATATCACTCACTTTGTGCCTACGTTAATGTTTACAGCATCTCTGCCATGTCACGATGTGCCTTACCTTTTCATACATTATGCCCTCAACCAGAGCTTAGAGGCCCCCAGCACTTCTCTGTCTTTTGATTTGTTTTAGTACGGACACAAAACCAGGAAGCTCACCAATTGGTCAACAATGATCAGTTGCACATTTTGTACATTTACATGTGGATAAACATCAATCCCACACCTGTACCATGTGCCAGCAGCATACGCTGCAAGACATTGCACGTGCAAATTGCCGTGTCAGAGCGTTCTGAGATGGTTCAATGCTAAAGATTGGTAAACTGTGTCGTTCAGTTGGTAATTAGGAATAGATTTACAAATGAATGCTTGTGTTGCAATGAAGTGGCAGCAGCGCTACCTTTTAACAAGGAGAAATGTTTATTTATGGGTGTCCTCCCACCACACATGGACAGTGGAGGGCTACTTCTGAATGGCAGCACTTGATCGGATAAATGGCTGAGCCTTAAAGATAGAATCATGGGGTCCTGTGAGGTCCTAGCAGTGGCAAGTACTTCCGCCTGTAATCAGAGGGAAGATAGGATAAATGGGGCACTATACAGGCAATAACATAAAGTTAATGAGCTGAGTTTGGGAAAATAGCGTGAGTAATCTCACTAGGGCTCACGAAGAGAAACTCTTCATGAAACCAGCCAAAATTAACACCTTCAGGTAAAATTCACTTTCTTATATCGAAATGCTGGTGAAGAAGAGTTTTGATCAAAGGATTTTAAAAAATCCCTTTGAGAAGACATTGCTTCTCTTGTTCAACTCTTTTCCAATTTTCAAAAGTCAAAGGGTATGATGATGCAGATTTTTATCAAGCGTTTTCAAATCACCACATTTTATATACTCAGAACCTTATCTACAAATCGGTACATTTCTGTAAACAACCAGCGTGTTAGTTTGAACTAAGCATTTAATATTATTTGTTCATGCAGCGTAGGCATCAAAGCCAATCACTTTCATCCGATCTCTGAAATTCTACTCAAGTTTCCATGTTTGAACTAAATGTTTTGAGGTTTGATGCTAAGCATTCCTGGCAGAACTCAAATTGAATATCCACAAGCAGGTTATTGTTGAGTAAATGCTACTTGATAACATTGATATTTGCATAACAAAATTGATTTTGGGCTTGGGGAAACAGATATTAGTAATGACATCAGCCTTAATTAATGCTTTCCTTCTCAAAAAAGCCCTACCCAGACAGAGAGAAAAGAGAAAACAGGAAATTCCAGAAATGGTAACTTTTGGTAATGTGATGTAGTGATTGCAATGAGGACCAGTTGGATATTATTGACTATGGAGATCCTTGACTGGGGTTGTTAACCTGGGCCAATCAGGAATTGCATAGTCAATATGATCCAAATGCCCTTGTTCCAGTCACTACTTTTGGTAAATAAATCACGGAATGCACACAAGCAGCAATTATCATACTTCTGAGCTGCAGAGCCTGAATTTTCCTCCCCATATATGCATTGCTGAGGACCAGTAAGATCAATTATCCATATGGCTGGAATCTAATTCAAAATAATATCTACTGTGTGGGTTTAATTCCTATCCTAGTCGAGGTAGACATGAGCTCTACTTCTTCTCCATATACCTGAGGTGGAAAGCAATGACAAACTGGCCCTGTCTAAAAATCACCAAGCAATTGGCTCCAGATGAAACAATGGATCAAGGACCCAGCTCCAGGCAGAATACACGTGTAAAGCTCTACTTCTTATACATCAACTGTTAGCTTTTTCCAACCCTAACCATAACAACATGAATCGATAGAATTTCTTTAACATAGCAAAATATCACAGCTGCATTATCAAACAAAATGTAATTCTGAACCAAAGAAGCTTGTGGCAAGACAAGAACCTTAAAGCTTGTTTAAAGGAGTAAAATATGTGGAACAGATATGTGAAAGCAAGTTCCTCCCAGGTTCAAATACAACTCCAGAATTGTGCATTGTCTGGTTCAGCATTAAACAAAGGCAGCATGAAAATGAGTACAAAAAGGGCATGAAAATGAGTACAAAAAGGGATCCTGCTGACATCTGAATACACTGCTTCTGAAAAGTTCCCAGTAATAAACGCTTGATTGTAGTAACAACTGTCAGTGCCTAGAGACACAACATCTACAATATCAAAAGATGAGGCTGAAAGCCATCTGAAATCTTGAATATCCTACCCATTTTTTCCTTCATGAATTCAAATACTTTGGCCAAAGCTTTTTTTTTGTATAATCGACCACTGCAGTGAAAGTTTCATAAATCTTTCTTTAATTGGCACGTGTGTGTGTGTTGGATTATTTAGAAGGGTGTATCTTTGTACTAACCTATTTCAAATGGTGTTAATACATTTGAATCTTCATTGAATAAGCCTCGATTTATAATAAAACAATAATTGTTGCTCATTAAAGAAACGTAGTTTCTGGATTTCTATTTTGAAACAGATCTATAGCGTGGCCATATTGATAACTGAATAATTTTATTTTAAATTCATTTTGTGACAAGTGGAGTATTGAGTTTACAGAGAAATAGTTTGGTGCTTTCATTTCAGTTATAATAGAATAAATGCAATAAAAAATATTATCATTTGAAAATAAAGTAGTAGCCAATAACCAGAGGACATGGATTTAGGGCACAGATTAAATATGGGTCAGTAGCATCAGAAGGGAGGTGAGAACTTACATTTTTTTGTGAAACAAGTCAAGATCTGGAATGTCCTGCTGGACAGGATGCTGGCAGAAAATTTACACATAACTTTTTAAGGAATTTAATGAATTACTTGAAATGGAAAACTTTTTAATGTATAGTGAAAGAGCAGGAGGTGGGATTAATTAGATTAAATAATAAGATCGGTCTTTCAAAGTGGCGATTTTGGGACCAGTCATGTCCTTCTGTATAAAATGGTTCTAAGATTATACAATCTTGGTTGAAATCATTGCATTTCACTTGTTTCACATTTATAGATCGGAAGCTAGTTAATCCTTACTGAAAGTATTGCTTGCGTGTTAGTTCCAATTTCAGATGTTTGAGAAAAAAATCATGAATATCAGAACCACATGTCTTTTAGGATGTGAAACAAGTTGAAACTACCTTCATATTTCATGCTGCTCAAGAGCACAAAACAATCCGTTACGACTCCTTCTCATTGCACGAGGTCATAAGCAGCATGCTTCTGTCAGAGTGATATATGGTACGATGTTGGAATGGAAATCTGGCAAATTTAAGAAAGCCATTTGGAAATTTAGTGCTGCAGAGAAACCATTTCTGAAATTATTGCCATGAGCAGCACACATTCAACGATGGTGGTAGATTACCCAAATAGAAATGGAGGAAAATTGTCATGAAGTTATTTATTTATTCACTCACTTGTTTTCGACCAGCTGCACTAGTGCTTGACAGGATTTTTAAGTTATTTCAAAATCTGCCTCTTAGATTTCTCAAGTTCAAGTTTTAGTCTGATCTTTGTCCAAAATTGTCAAACTGACAGAGAAATCGGGAATTCAACTGGGAATGTTTTAATTTCTGACTCGGGAAAGAGTAAATATTGCTAACAGCGCAATAAATGAAAATTTGTCTGAGTATTCCTGAATGAGAACTCTGAACCTGTTTGAAAGTCTGTTGTTATCACAGAATAAACTTTTCACATTGATTCTATGAATGGAGATGTAAAGAAAGTTTTTTTGTTTTGAGGTTTTGGAACTTAAACCATGGCTAATTTTGAAAAACACCTTTGTACCACTTAGTAGCACAACTGATGTTTTGAAGAAGATGGCTGGATTGAGTTCAGGCCCTGCACCCGTGTGATTAGAAGGTGATGATTACTATAGGAACAAAGCTATCTACAGTAGAGCAACTGAACCATGGAACGAAAAATTAAACGTATGTGATGCCTCTTGAAAGATTTTCATCCATCACTGATGTAATGGCCAACTCCTGAATTGATGGCAATTTACCAACATGCTCTGCCAAAAGAGAAAGTTTTCCAAAACAAGTACAGTTCAGATAAAAGTCATGACATCCTTTGCAGGTTAACAGAAAAGTGAACAGCCGTTTACCAAGCACTTATGAATTTTGGAGCAAATTAAACTTATTAAGAAGGCACTGCATTAGCTAATGGCCCACTGGTCATTTAATTTTCAAATTCATTGTACTATGCTAAGTTTTGAAAGTTTGCATCAACCCTTTTCCTAATTCATCATTAAACACAGTTAGATTGTTATTTTCTAAAACAAGGATGTATTTGTGCTAATGATAAACTGGCTTTTGAAATTGGGAGTTGAGATGACATTGTTATGATTCCCTGTCTACATAACAGTTTGCTGGATTAATTGAGTCTGCAGTGGTAACAGTCACAATTGTTGGTGTGCTGAAGGAATAGGCCCCCTGACATGCCCGCACATGTGCAGTTTAACATTTACCAGATAATTAATCAACTTCTTGCTCATGGGGCTTAGATTATTTCTAATGGTCCACAATTTGCTGTAGATAATGATGAATTAAGCTCACTTACCACTGTTACTTTGTAAAACATCCAGAAACTTGTGATGAAGATCGGATGTGCCACGTTTCCCATTTCTCAACAAATGACTGGATGATTCGTGCCATTATCCTTATGAAAATGGAAGAAGTTGCCATCTTGTTATAAAGCTCCCCATGTAGGCAGTAAATGCCTATGAACTTTTCCCAGTCACTGAGGGCTAGCTATTCATGTCATGATTTACAGTCCTCACCTAAAGCACTTTGAGGTTCAGAAAGGAAATAATGAATTTTGGATTCTCTCTGTAAGATATTGCTTTCTTCTCTATTCTGCATCAGAATGGAGATGGATACAGAATTTGTGTTACAGTTTCAATCATGTGTAAGGGATTTGATTGTGCTAAATAAGCCAAGAGCAAGAAAGTCAAATTATAGTAAAGTGGAAAAAGGTTACTAAGCATGAAATACAAATTACACAGTAAGCTGTTTTCCTCACTCCTCACAGAATCCCCTCATCCCCACACATTGCACATGCCCCATCCATACCTGCCATCCCATCTAATGCCCTCTATTCACCCTATATCTATATACCCTGCATGCCAACATATGCTCCTGTATCCATCCCATAGCCATTTATAATCCTGATGCTAACTTAGCACCAACTCATGCCGACCCATTCCTCCACATACCACCATTTGCTCTTTAGTTAATTCAACTAGTAACCGCCATGGGCAGACCTCATGGTTCTTGTGCTGGTATGTAAAATAAAGTAAATTTAATCGTAGACTTTATCATATTGAGAAATGCATTCTCATGCATGAAGACTCATTTACTGCATTTAAAGTCCTATATCTCAATAAACCATTATGAAAACAAACATTAATTCAAATGTAACAAGCTTTGGAATTTCATATTTGGAACTCATAGTCTGAAATCAAAGATTCCAATATCACCTATAGCTGTCAATCAAACTTAAATTGAGTAGACTTTACTGTAATAGTGAGTACTAGTTAAATTAGTCATTAAGCACTCATTGGGTAAGGGAAGTCGTCAGAGTTATGTCAACAGACGGTATGAAATTGAAGGCAAAGTTTTTTTTCTAAATTCCAGTCTTTTTCTCTAAGCTTATAAGGTGAGAGCTCTAAATGCTTTCACAGTCTCAACAAGTCCTTTTCACAGTCCTGGCAGATACCTTTTACCACTTTGACATTTCTTTAATAACTTTACAGTGTCAAAGTGTTTATGCATTTTTAATACAGAAGCTTGTTTATGTTTACCATTCTAAAGGGTGTCTGACCAGACTTGGAGAGAGAATCCTTGGATATCTAAACAAATCCGCAAGGCTTAGTCCTACTTTTACTTGGTCCACATTGGACTTCTCAGATTTCAGACACCTACTTCACCAAATCAGGCTGGAGTGGAGACAATTGCTGATTAAAATGCCCACCTACTGGTATAAAATGTGCATCCAACACCATGGGCCAACTCCATCCCTGTCCCTGTTTAAATGGGATATACCATGTCCAATGTGGCACTTACAATTTCCAATGGGTTCTGCTATTTTTGGCTATGATGGAGAGACTCCATGTCATGGTGAAAATCTGGGCTTTAGATTCTAAGTTATCATGTTTAAACTTATTCAGAAGTACATTGAAACTACAACTTTAGAATATCTGGTTCAATTCTATTATGAAGCATAACTGTTCGAAGGCAAGATTTTCTGCCAGTTGGGACTCCTATTAAATGAAGTCTGTATATTGACTTTGATTGCTGTGCTGTTGACTGAACAAACCCACTTTGTTTGCTTTAGACTTAAATTTTATAAAATACAAGTAGACAGGGTGTTTCTGACCCCAAAACTTATGTTTTTACATACATTTGACATTTAAGTGTACTCTTCTTTCAATCATGATACAGTTGAATTAGGCAGACTCTTCTTTTTATTTGAGATGTAGGCATCACTGTCTGGGCCAGCATATATCGTCCCTTATTAGTTACTGTTGAGAAAGTGATGATTTTCACACCACAAATGAATGTTTTACTTACTGGTATCTTATAACTGCTTACTAGAGATCAAGAACACATTAAAGGGCTGTGTGGCAAAGACACATGGACATTTAAGCTCATTTGTTGAGTCCGATGCTGATGACAATATAAAATGGCGAGCAATTAAACTCACACCAGCAATTCACTTTTATGCTCTGTGTATAAATTGACAATCATTTTTGGAAGGCTTTCTCAAAGCTTCAAAAGATGATGTATACACTAAATGGATCTTTCTGAAAGTCCCAACATTATGCTAGATCTGTCTTCAACTGATTGGTGTCAATATTCATTTGGAAGATCACAGCTTTTATTGTTACTCAACAATCTAGAGGAGAAGCAGAGGGAACCAGCTTGCAGGGTGAGACCATAGCTCAATGGTGATTAGGACAAACTAATAAATCATTAGCCCCGTCAGCACACAATTCCCTAACCTTGCCATTCACAAACTGAAGAATCCACAGGAAACATCTTTTGTGACAATGTCAGAGGAGCTGTACTTGAAGAGGCTTCCCTTCTGCAATAAGATCATGGACATGTTAAAGAGGATCTTCTGCCAGTCTTTCTTCCATAGGGCTTTTCCAATGACAGGGAAATGAATGACAAATTTCAATTTCTATTCATGAGGTTCATTTGAGTTATACCTGTGAAAATTGCACAGGGCAACTGATGAGTGAATCCAACTGGTCACAGTTGCAACAGGACTTATAAGACACCTGACCTCAAGAGTTTTGATGTTCCCTCAGCATGTAGCATATTTGCACACATATCCAGAACTTTGATTCAGTGCGCAGTACAAATTGGGATGTTAAATTGCTATACAAGTGGTAACAGCTCCAGAAAGTTCTGAATTAAAGAAATCACTGAGAAAGATTTGGATTTAACCTCCCAGAAAATGCTGAAGGGTGAAACTGATGATTGGCAAGCCTGGTAGTCAATGGCCAGCTCTTCTGTGTGAAATGAAAAAATAATGAACAGCCATTTCTGGCCCAATCATTTGGCAGTTCTTGACTTTATGCTGCTGTTCATTCTAACAATGGATGGAGACTTGTAATGGCACAAATCCAAAACATAAATGGGGGATTCACATCATATCCAATATGAATAGGTAACTCAGGTTAAAATGAATAAGGTAAACATAGTCTTCAAGTTGGAACTGCTGTTGAGTGGCTAAATATATAAATATTTAAAGATTATCCATACACCAAGTTCACAAAATAGCTGTGATTACAGTTCAAAAGTAATTTATTAGCTATGAAGTGCTTTGGGATGTGACATGAAAGCATCAATTTAAATTAATGAATAAAGCCCATTCGATCCATCAAAACTGAAAACTTGGACATGGGGAAAAAACTGCATTTTGGTAATTTCAGGATTGAACTTCAGCGCAAACTGGATAAAGTAAATGTTGCTGCAGCGATTATGTTAACAACATCCACAGGTACAGAATTGCAGATAGACCAACTGTGTTATATCCACTGGAGGAGTAGCAGAGAAATATAAAATCCATTACAACTTAATGGAAAACAACAGCAGTACTGGACATAACAGGCCCCTTAGTGTTAAGGATAGCAGATGAAACCTCAGGGAAGTCAGACACACATATCATCATCATGGAAATATGACCATAAGAACTGGGCAATTCAGCCCATCAAGTCTGCTGTGCTATTCAATAAGATTAGGCCTGATCTGATCGGCCTTGAAGATGCTTAATGGTTCAGTTTTGACAACACTCTGCAGTAAAGAATTTCACAGTTTCTCTACCCTCAGAGGAAAAGAAAACTCCCTGTCATCTCTGCCTTACTCTGAGATAGTGCCTTCTTGTCCTGGACTCTCCCACGGAGGGAAACCACTTCCACACAACTATCCTGTAAAGCCTCTAAGAAGCTCACATGTTTTAATAGGCTTCCTCTCTTTATTCCAAACTCCAGTCAGTACAAGTTCAACCTACTCAATCTCTCCTCATAAGAAAATCTCTTCCTGGAATTAACCTAGCAAACATTCTGAGGACTTTTCCAATGCCTGTACATCTATCCTTAAATAAGGGGACCTAAACTGCTGACAGTATTCCAGGTGTGGTCTGACTAGTGCCTTGTTTAGTTTAAAGACACTTCCCTACTTTGAATCACTATGTTAAATCCCTAAATAGTATTTAAATTGTTTGGCCACATTTAGAGTACTGCACACAGTTCTGGTCGCCACATTACCAAGAGAATGTGAATGCTTTTGAGATGGTACAGAGGAGGTTCACCAGGATGTTGCCTGGTATGGAGGGAGCTAGCTATGAAGAAAAGTTGAGTAGATTAGGATTATTTTCATTAGAAAGATGGAGATTGAGGGGGGACCTGATTGAGGTCTACAAAATCATGAGGGGTATAGACAGCGTGGATAGCAATTAGCTTTTTCCCAGAGTGAGGGACTCAGTTACTAGGGGTCATGAGTTCAAAGTGAGAGGAGGAAAGTTTATGGGAGATATGCGTGGAAAATTCTTTACGCAGAGGGTGGTGGGTGCCTGGACGCGTTTCCAGTGGAAGTGATACACGCAGACACGATAGTGTCTTTTGAGGTTTGTCTGGACAGGTACATGGATGGGCAGGGAGCAAAGGAATACAGAGCCTTAGAAAATAGACGACAGGTTTAGAAAGACGATCTTGATCAGTGCAGGCTTGGAGAGCCAAAGGGCCTGCTGTAATTTTCTTTGTTCTTTGTTCAGTATTCAACTCTTCAATTGCTCCCACATAATATTCCATCTATCAAGATTTTCGCCACAGGCTCAACCTGTTTATATTCCTCCCTAGACTATTTACGTCATTCTCACTTCTTACCCTCCAACCTAGCTTCTGTTATCTACAAACTTGGTGACAAATCATTCACTTCCACCATCCAAGTGAATACTTGTGACACAGCATAAATCTCTATGGCACTCCACTAGGCCTCTTCTTACCTCCTCAAAGGACTGCAATAAACCTACCAGGCATGACTCCCACTTTATGAAGTCATGCTGACTCTGCTTGATTACATTATACATTTCTAAATGTTCTACTGTTAGGAACTTTATAACAGACTCTACCATTTCCCCAATAATTGATGTAAAACTAAATAGTGTATAGTTATCCGTTATCTGTTTCATGCTCTTCTGAATAAGTGTAACATTTGCAGTTTTTCCATTTTCTGGGCCTTTTCCAGAATCCAAAGAGATTCTTTTTGGAATGTTGGAAGATTATTTTCAGTGCACTCACTATCTCTGGAGCTAATTTCTCTAAGATCCTATGATGCAACCCATTAAGTTCTTTCTCCTCATTAGATTCTCTAGTACTACTGTGCTGCTATTGTACATTTCTTCCAAAACACACCTACCCCCAATTTAGCACTTTGATTACTTAACATTTTTGGAATGCTGTTAACATCCTTTACTGTGAAGACTGATACAAAGTATTTATTCAATCCCTCCGCCATTTCCTGGTTCTCCATTATTATTTCCCCAGCATCTAGTGTGCCTATGTTCACTTTGGCCTCTCTCCTTCTTCATATGAAAAGCTTTTACTGTATGTTTTTATATTATTTGCTAGTTTGTATTCATACTTTATTTTCTCATTTTTATTTGTCATCTTTGCTTGACCTCTAAAACTTACCCGCTTCTCTAGTTTATCACTGATCTCTGCCACATTGTGTGCCTTCTTTAAATTTGAGACTATCCTCAACATTTTTATTTTGCCATTATCTGTTTCACTTCTTCCTATTTCTTCACTGGGATATATCTTTGCTCTGAATCACAAACAATTTTCTTAAGGGTCCGCTATCATTCCTTAATTGTCCTTTCTGCTAAACACCTTTCCCAGTTCCCTCCAGGCAACTCTGCCTTCATCCCTATGTCAACCACTTATTTAAGTTTAGCACAGCTATTTTTTTTCTGACCCAAGTTTGTCACTCTGAAATTGAATGCTAAATTTGATGATGTTATGGTCATATTTCCCCAGGGGATATTAAACTCTGAGACCTTTAATTAAATCTGTCTCATTAAACTCCAGAGACTATATCCTTGATTTAGAGACAGTAGGAATGGCAGATGCTGGAGCATCTGAGATAACACGGTGTAGAGCTCAATGAATACGGCAGGCCAAGCACCATCAGAGGAGCAGGAAAGCTGACGTTTCGGGCCTGGACCCTTCTTTAGAAATTTTCTGAAGAAGGGTCCGGGCAGCAAACATCAACTTTCCTGCTCCTGTGATGGTGCTTGGCCTGTCGTGTTCATTGAGCTCTACACCATGTTATCTGATATCCTTAATTTACTCAGCTTTCCATCAAAGGACAATTCTCACACCCCAGGGATTAATTGAGTTTTTTTTGTATTGCCTCCAAAACAAGTATATTCTATTTTAAACATGGAGACTAAAACTAAGCACAGTACTCCAGCTGTGATCTCAGAAAGGCCTTCTAAAATATATAATCATAGTATGACGTCTTTATACATGTACCATGACCCCCAGGGAAAAAATGCCAATATGCCATCTATTTTCTTAATTATTTGCTATGACTACATGCTAACTATACATACTCCTAGAAAGGGAACAATCAAATTTCTCTCGATCTCTTCATCAAAGCAATTAATAATGATTCAGTTATTCATGGTTATTCATGACATTACTCATTGTATTAACTGGGCTAGGTTTGGCATGTGAATCTGGCTCCATAACAGAGAGACCTCTGGGCATGTCAATAAATTTAACTTTGATGCTTTGATTGCAGTTCTCAAACTTGGAGAAACTAAGAAAGAAATTTCAGGCTGCAGTTATCTGGGATGAAGGATCTAATGGATTTCATTCAATCTATTGTTTTCTAAAATGGCTTCTTTGGATGTTCATACAAACTCAGACCGGACTTCTAATTACTGTTAAATAACATATATTAAAAAAACTTCACGTGATATTAAGGCTACTGGGCAGCATGCTCTGTGCTATAGATTCCAACCTTCAAGCAGAGTACTAGCACATGACCACCAGATCACAGTTCTATTATAACCTATCTCAGAGGAATGTCAATATATTTATTCAAACCTATCTCTACATTTTGCTATATATACTTCTGCTGTTTCCCACAGTACTCACTAACAGTTTCTTATTAACTGATATACTGAACAAAAAATATTTACTGTTTGTATTTTCAGCTCCAACATCTCTTCAAAAGCCTGTTGCTCACAGGTTGAATTGGTGTGGAGATCTCACAATTCTTTCTGTTCTAATCAGTCAGAATGGTTGGAAGAGCAATGGCCCTGGTATGAACTTTCAACAGTTGAAATGAAAAGTGTAGGATTAGTGGCAGTATCCCTAATCTCATAGTACTGCAAGGACTGGCCGCCAGTGGACTGCTATATTAGTGTAACAAAGGATGGATGCCCACTGAAAGGCTGCACTTCTGCTTGACTAGATTCCAATTCTTTTTATCTCCTTTATGAAGCCTACTGGTTAAAGGCCTATTAGACAATGAAGGGTAACTGAAGTTACCCCATTGAAGAAGAGCCAAAGTATATCATCATTCAATTATAGTTAAAGAGTAATGACACCTTGATGTTATTGCACTTTATTCTCTAGTGCAGGCTGAAGACAGGAATAGAGGAATGAGTCATTGGGTAAACTGCAGAGCATAGATTCACTTCTTCAAAAGACTTTCAGAAGAACAGCAAATAATCAATGAAGATCTCTTCATGGTTTGCACTGCAGGATTTGCATTCAGGGCTGTTGTGACTGCATCTGAAGCTACTACAAAATATTCTGGATGAAATGACAAGGTAAGGGGATCTTTAGTATTGACCGCTGTCATACGTGGGAATGTCTCCTTAACACCAGATGAAGATAAAAAGTTTTCTGGGCTCTTATAAAAAAGTAAAACATCATCCCAGAATTCCAGATTGCTGAGGAATTTTCTTATGTGTGCAGAACCTCTTTTCCCCGTACACATGAACAAACACACCTGGTGCACTCTGTTTGCTAATGGTCAAAAGATCTTTGTGACCACCTTGTAAAGCAGAAAGTATCATAGCTTCCATCATATCTACAATCGACACACATGATGTTTCTTCATTAGCGCTGCGGTCATACAAACTGTGCAGGAGTGACTGAAGAAATCTTATCTGGAAAAGTATCAGAGGGGTATATATGTGCTACATCAAGTACTGAAGAGCAAGATACCACAGAATTTTCTCTGTGAAATGACAAGGCTAGATCTGATAGTTGCATGTTATCAGCTTCCTCCCCTGGAAGTCTCTTCTGGTTAGTGACCTCTGAAGAGTAGAAAAGCTCATCCTCTTCCAAAACATTGGAAAAACAACCACAAAGCTGATCAAATCCTTGGAAAAACTGAGAATGATTTTCACCAAATTTTATCCAATTTGCTTATAGTGAAACTTCAGAAGTCAACAGTTTCCCAGTATTCTGAAATAAAAGTTTATGTTCCTGGAAAGTCTGATGTAATTCTTCAGAGAATAAAATGTCATCAACATCCTCACAGAACAGAATACAATCACTCCCTCGGCATGGAATATCTGCAAAAAGTCTGGAACATCTTGTAGCCTTCATGGAAGTCTTAGTTTCACATATGCTAGCCAAATTAACAAGTAATTGTTGTGATTCTATCCCTAAATGACTTTATTATTGTAGGTAAGTATTGCTTCAAAACAATCTTTAACATTAAGGGTATGTAGTCCCAGATCCTGAACCTTAACTTTTGATGGCCAATGATGTACGGTGTGAAGCCATTCTCAACTATCAAAGCAGCACAGTGATACTTGCTACTGAATTAAGAAGAACATTTCGCACTTCACTTTCAAGGTTACTAATACGTAACCCTGGTCTAAATCATTATCTTCAGCTGGGAGACCAACAATACCCATTTGATTAAGAAAGTGTATAATTTCTAGAGTGTTATGATCCATGCTGATAGCACTATTGCAAACTGGTTTCAGATCTTTAGTGTCCATAGTTCTTTGTTTGATATTATTGCACTACTGGACAAGTCAGATCAGATCTATTTTTTGGTTTTGTTCGTTAACATGGAGAGTAACAAGATATGTTCATTCAAGGTTGCACATTTTCTTTAACTACAGAACTAAAGTTTGTCACATAAAAATTGAAACCAAAACAAAAACAAGTTATCTATCTAAATATAGAAGATAGACAGCAACATCGAGAACACAACAGCAAAACAAAGTTTCCGTCTGTTTCTTAACAGTATCTACTACACAGACTTAGGTCCTGACAACTTACTCCCCTACATCAATCATCTCTTGGGTTCTATATAACTGACTCCTGATAAATTTCCTTGCAATAGAATGTGGAGACAATTCAATGGGTTCCTTCCAAATCTGTTGATGTGATCTTTTCACAACTTGGTTCTTCCTCAGCTCTAATAATCTGTCAATATCTAAGCAAACTCTTCTGCTTGGAAATTTCACAAACCAAACCCTTTAGCTTATTCCTCGAATTTCTCTAGAAGAGAAACATCTTCTGAACTGAACTGAAAAGATTGCTCCAAATTGATTTTGTCAAATATTTACTCATCCTAGATTCTTCTGCCTTGGAGACAAAACTACTGGTCATACATTTACTCTACCTGTCAAAAAGCAAACAGTATAAATACCAGAGTGGTTTGCAGTCAGCTGCTCTCTGAGACATGCTTGATTTATGTCACTGTTCCAGATGAACTCTGACCTTGATCTTATTTGAAAAAAAAGTCATCTATAAAAGTAATCACCATTCACATGCATCTATTTTGAAATCTAAAAATGATTTACATATTGCTTCTTTCATCAGAATAGCTTTTTCTGATTGTTTAAGTAGTCAGATTCTCCTTTGTTCTAGAGGTGGCCCATCTGATTTGCTTTTAAGAGGCAGTTTTGAATTGCAAAAGACCTTCAGTGCTAGTGTTAGACACCATTAGACACCATTGCCTACAAATTTCTCACTGGAATGTTTCCTTACTTTACAATGCCAACAAAGCAAAATAGTATGCTTTTGGTCGGCTTTTTGTTTGATTAGGCAGACACCTTTGGCCCTAGCCTACTGATAGACTTGCACTGCACCTTGATCTTGCATTAAATCGCCCCCGAGCTCATGCTTTTCCCCTGGTCTACCTCACACACTTGATGACATGTTGAATTCGCCCCTTGATCTAATTACAATAATCAGGAAGAATCTCAAGAGAGCTAAGCCATCAATATCACATCTTGTCATGAATTGACATCACAATATAAATTCTTAATGGGATCGAACAGAGAACATTGGATCTAAAAATGCAGGACAGTCTAATTGTCCTTAATAACAAAGTTCCCATGACTGAAATAAGCATCAAAATCTGACTGACAATCTGCTGACCTTTCTTTAACACATTGTCTGATAAGAATCTCTTCAGCAGTTGGGTACATTGCAAGGGAGAAAGTGCTAATAGGGAGCTGTTGCTGCTTCAAATGGAGACTTGAAGCTTTTGGGGCCCCAGTATCGAGGATTATCATGGAGGAGGTTGTGGTTCCTCAGATTTCTCTGAGAAAAATTCCATCTACTTAAACAAATATCTCCACTGATGCTACCAGTGTCCAATGTGAGCTGCTTGGATCTTCACAGAAGCTCAGACATTTAGGTTTCTGATGTTTCAGATCCTGAAATTCATTGGGTGGGTAGAGGATTCGGGTGGAAGATGGAAGGCCTGATGGAATGCAAAGAGGCCAAGGTTACCACAGGCCAAAAGCAAATAAGGATCAGCTCAGGCCTGTGTTGCATATTGAACAATGGGTGAATTTTTCCGTCCCAAAACTCATTAAGAGGTGCTCAGCCAGAACAATAGGGAAAGACAGTATACTTGTCTATTCCCTAGTTTTGGACAAACCCCTTGACACTCAGGGAGTAATCATAACTTGGAAAAGGGATAGTTACATCCAAGATGACCTGGCCTAACTCCAATGGGTGCAGTGGCGCCTGGCCTGTTGGCTGAAGTCAGAGAACATTCCAGAAGGGCTGAGAAATGAGCAATAAGAAGGGACACCTGGCGGCCATTATCTCAGCAAATACTTGGTTGAAGAATCTGTGCAAGACCCCACTTTGTGCAAAGAAGACCCTGAATGTTCTCTTGACAAAGCTCAGTGAATTGGATCCAGCAGCCCAACCAAGTTCACCAGCCAACGGAGTTTGTGGGCGAACAACTCGCAAATGTTATACAAAGCTATGAACAGCCATACACCACACTCCATATAAGGTAACATGGTGCCAGTATGTCTGACAGACCACTATGACACCACCTTTGCCCGGTCAACATAGGAACTGCAGGTCACAGTGTACAGGACAAATCACAACATACTCTGGCTACAATTTTATCCAGGTCAGAGATTAAACTAGTTTGACTAAATTACCAGCATGCTTGATTGTAGCTTTTAACTGGTCTCGTAGCCATTTCTGCTGCTGGCCACCCAACCACAGGCAAAAATACAGGATGTTGGATGATGCAATGTTGTCGTAATTAAAACATGAAGCAGCCATTTGCAACATTCAGCTCCATTAGATTTCAATCATTGCCTCACCCATTTGAAATGCCTTCGGTTTGAGGGTGCTTAAGGCTCAAAAGATGGATCACAGGCATTTAGATGCATGCCATTGGTGCTTGCAAATTGCTGTATCTATAATTTTCAAGTTATCAACAATGTATTTATAAAAGGCCAGCACTCGCTGAAGACAAATCACTGTTTGTAAAACTTCTAAAGATTTTGTGTGAGCCCCACAAGGTCAAGTCGTCCTCTGTCACCTAAGCGTTAAAGGTGAATGTGCACTGAATGTACTCTGAAGGTCAGCAAGTTGGGGGAGTGTGGTGGGTGGTGGATGGGGTCAAATTGTGACCAATTGGGCACCTTCCCACAATTAAAAACAAATGGGTAATGGAGCTTGTTGACAAGTCAGTTGATTGGCACATAATGCTGGCAGTTGCAACAAGAAAGTTGGAATGGTCAGTAGGGGAGGAGTGAATAAGCTAAAGTTTTAGCCAGCCTGTTTAAAAAGTGGGAAGGAAGTAGGGATAGGCTCTTCAGGGAATGTCCTGTGCTGTGCACATTGCAGGCAACCTCCTAAGGTTGGCACAACATCGTGGGCTGAAGGGCCTGGCCTGGCCTGTGCTGTGCTGTGCTGTGCTGTGCTGTGCTGTGCTGTGCTGTGCTGTGCTGTGCTGTGCTGTGCTGTGCTGTTCTATGTTCTATGTTCTATGTATCACCCCCCTCTGCCAGCTGCTAAAACCCACTCTCAAATCCCTAACCACTTTGTGGAAGCATACTGATCATTTACCCTGTCCAAACCAGTACTCATTCTGAAGGTATGGGCACCCATGCCTGTCTTAACTCCAGGGGCTGACTACAGTCCCAGCAGCACCCTCTATTGAGTTTCAGCATTGTTGAGACAGCTGCAGATGATCTGATTGGCTGGTGATTCTTGAGGGTGGGACTTTATCCTTCACAGGTGGCAGTTCCACTCTCACTGACTTGTACAAAGCCATTGGCAGTGTTCCTACATGGAATGACCTTGTTTAACACAGGTCGGCTGGTATCCAACATTTCTTCTCGGGCAGTGAGAATTATGTTCCCTAGAGCATTCAGCCCAAAGTCTCATTTGCCAGCAGATAGAAATAAATTGGCTGTGATTTGTAGCTGTCCCTCATGTAAACTCGTCTGATAGCTGCAGGTGTTAAGAGACACATCAAGAAATGCGTCTCGGCACCTTCTGCTAATCACGTTAATTTTCTATTCTGTGAGCATCTGTACCAGTCAGAGGAAATATTGGAAAGAAAATCAGCAATAGTGACATGATTTTACTTGACATTTTATCTTAAATTTTTAATCAGTTTTACTTTGTTTCTATTATGGGTTCTCTTATCCTTCATGCCAGCTTCTTTTTATTCTGCCTGGTTAATCGGAGCGTATTTCTTGATTTAGCAAGGGGTACAGCTGGATGAACACAGCAGGTCAAGCAGCATCAGAGGAGCAGGAAAGCTGACATTTTGGGTCTAGACCCTTCTTCAGAAATGGGGGAGGGGGAGAGGATTCTGAAATAAATAGGGAGAGAGGGGGAGATGGATCGAAGATGGATAGAGGAGAAGATAGATGGAGAGGAGACAGAATGGTCAAAGAGGTGGGGATGGAGCCAGTAAAGGTGTTGTAGGTGGGGAGTTAAGAAGGGGACAGGTCAGTCCAGGGAGTACGGACTGATCAATGGACCGGATGAGGTTAAGAGGGAGGAAATGGGGGTGGGGCTTGAGGTGGGGTGAGGGGATAGGTGAGAGGAAGGACAGGTTAGGGAAGTGGGGACGAGCTGGGCTGGTTTTGGGATGCAGTAGGGGGAGGGGAGATTTTGAAGCTTGTGAAGTCCACATTGATACCATTGGGTTGCAGGATTCCCAAGCGGAATATGAGTTGCTATTCCTGCAACCTTCATGTAGCATCGTTGTGGCACTGCAGGAGGCCTAGGATGGACATGTCGTCTGCGGAATGGGAGGGGAAGTTGAAGTGGTTCGCGACTGGGAGGCACAGCTGTTTAGTGTAAACTGAGTGTAGGTGTTCCACAAAGTGGTCCCCAGACCTCAACTTGGTTTCCCCGATGTAGAGGACGCCACAAGGGGTACAGCGGATACAGTGCACCACATTAGCAGATGTTCACGTGAACATCTGCTTGATGTGGAAAGTCTTCTTGGGGCTGGGGATGGAGGTGAGGGGGAAGATGTGGGGGCAGGTGTAGCACTTCCTGTGGTTGCAGGGAAAAGTGCCGGTTGTGGTGGGGCTGGAGGGGAGTGTGGAGAGGACAAGGGAGTCACGGAGAGAGTGGTCTCTCCGGAGAGCAGATAAAGGTACCCAAGTTATGCCTGCCTCTTTGTAGGTTACATGGAACAATCCCTCTTCTGTACCGACACTGGCCCTAACTCCCACCTCTTTCTCCGTTACATTGATGACAGTATTGACATCGCCGCGTGCAACCACATGGAGCTCGAACAGTTCACTCACTTCACCAACACTTTCCACCCCAACGTTAAGTTCACCTGGACTATCTCTGATACCTTTATCTCCTTCCTGGACCTCTCTGTCTCCATCTCCAGCAATCACCTAAAAAATGATCAGAGATGGTGGGAACTGCAGATGCTGGAGAATCCAAGATAATAAAATGTGAGGCTGGATGAACACAGCAGGCCCAGCAGCATCTCAGGAGCACAAAAGCTGACGTTTCGGGCCTAGACCCTTCATCAAAAACGATGTCCATTTCAAGCCCACCGACTCCCACAGCGACCAAAAATACATCTCCTCCCACCCACCTTCCGGCAAAATACCATCCACTATTCCCAATTCGTTTGCCTCCACCGCATCTGCTGCCAGGAAGAGGCATTCCACTCCCATATATCGCAGATGTCCTTGTTTTCCAAGGACTGCAACTTCCCCCCCTCAGTGTCGAGAACGCCCTCAACTGTGTCTCCCAAATTTCCTGCAGCTCATCCTTCACACCCCCTCCCTGCAATAACAACCACAGCAGAATCCCCCTCGTCCTCATGTATCGCCCCACCAACCTCCGGATCCAAAGCATCATCCTCCGACACTTCCGCCATCTGCAATCCAACCCCACCACCAAAGACATTTTTCCATTCCCACCCTTATCTGCATTCCGGAGGGCTCACTCTTTCCGTGACTCCCTTGTCCACTCCACATTCCCCTCCAGCCCCACCACACCCGGCACTTTTCCCTGCAATCGCAGGAAGTGCTACACCTGCCCCTACACCTCCTCCCTCACCCCCATCCCAGGCCCCAAGAAGACTTTCCACATCAAGCAGATGTTCACCTGCACATCTGCTAATGTGGTGCACTGTATCTGCTGTTCCTGTAGTGACCTCCTCCACATCAGGGAAACCAAATTGAGGTTTGGGGACCGCTTTTCAGAACACCTCCGCTCGGTTTGCAATAAACAACTGCACCTCCCAGTCATGAACCGTTTCAACTCCCCCTCCCATTCCGCAGACGACATGTCTGTCCTAGGCCTCCTGCAGTGCCACAGCGATGCTACCCGAAGGTTGCAGGAACAGCAACTCATATTCCGCTTCGGAATCCTACAGCCCAATGGTATCAATGTGGATTTCACAAGCTTCAAAATTTCCCCTCCCCCGCTGCATCCCAAGACCAGCCCAGCTCGTCCCCACCTCCCTAACCTGTTCTACCTCTCACCCATCCCCTCCTCCCACCTCATGCCCCACCCCCATCTCCGACCTACTAACCTCATCCGGTCCCTTGACCAGTCCGTACTCCCTGGACTGACCTATCTCCTCCCTACCACCCCACCTACACTCACCTTTACTGGCTCCATCTCCATCTCTTTGACTTGTCTGTCTCCTCTCCATCTATCTTCCCCTCTATCCATCTTTGATCCACCTCCCCCTCTCTCCCTATTTATTTCAGATCCCCCTTCCCCTACCCCATTTCTGAAGAAGGGTCAAGGCCCGAAATGTCAGGCTTCCTGCTCCACTAATGCTGCCTGGCCTGCTGTGTTCATCCAACTCTATACCTTGTTATCTCGGATTCTGCAGCATCTGCAGCTCCTAATATCTCTAAAACAACATATTTCTTGATTTGTTCAGTTTTCTTCAAGTTTTATTTATTAGCATACTTAATGAATATAATAACCTTGCCTTCTTTGGCTGAAGAATACGGGATGAAAATCAAAACTAAACTCTTATTAAACAAGCAGGTACTTTTTTTAATAGATTAGTTACTTGTAATATGGTGTGAAGTTTTATTGTCTCTTCCATTATATCAAGTATTTATCACTACCGATGATAAACAAGTCTGATTGCTATTCAAACTTAAACGCTCACAGGTTCATTGGTAAAGCTGTTTTCGGCAAAGCTGGGTTCAATGAATGTTTCTTTCATTATAAACATTTTCTGAGGGTTGGTTCTTAATGTATTTGAATTACTACTGATACGTTTTGCTTTAAAAGAATGAACTGGTAAATGGAACTATTTCATTTCTGTCCAGGCATTCGTTTTAATAAGCTTTGGCAGTGTTAATTTACTTGTATTGAATTATCCTTTTTCTCATAATTCAAATATAGTATCCTCTCCTTGCATTTTAGAAATGACACCTTTCAAACTTTCACTTACAGCCGAAACTGAAGCTTCTGCAACTGTGTCATGCTAAAGCCCATCCTGCGATATCAGATTATTCATTAACAAGTAGTTGGGTGTCCTCTCCATTGTACATTATGTGTAAAATGTAGTCATTCTGGCTGTTTTGTTCTCAGTATCAGAATCATTAAATGTCCAACACAGATTTTGACTCAGTAAAAAGTATTTGTTTTATTTATGAGCTAAATCTCTGAAGATCCATAAAGAAAGGCAAATTTGTGTATTTTTGTTGGCTCTGTCATGCTTCACTGTGAAGTGTCTATTATCAAGGGTCCACATTGAGCTGCTGTCATGTACATATTCATGGTAATGATGAGCTGTGGTGATGGCCATAACAGTGAATAGGAAACATAAGAGTTTGCTCGGTTAATAACGCTTAAAGCATTTCTCAGTACTTTATTTCTTTGCAGCTGACCAAATAAGAAAGAACTGGACACAGTACATGAATTCATTTCCTTCTTAAAGTATTAGTTGTCTGTTGACCTGAGCACATAACAGCATTGCAGATAGACCAGCACCAAAAATACTGCACAAGCTCTGCATCACCTCCTCCTCGGGAATTCAGGATGTGTAATAAATGCTGGCCTTGCCAATGAGTTTCTCATTCCATGAACAAGTGTGATAGTTTGCTCTTTCTACAAGGTCTGTTGCCAGAAGTGAAATTAAAAATACAGTTTCGCTGACAAAGCTAAGGTTTACAATTCAAAGATTTTGAATTAGTTTTATAAGTCAGCATGAGTTTAATGCCTGTGATAATGCTTATTGATTAAAAAGAAAGTCTTAACAAAGTTTAATTCTTTTCAATAACCCCATATAAATCAAGCAACATACTAGAACTGTACAAATACATAAAATATGTACAGTACTTGCTAGCTATTAGAGCCATCGAGAATAATCACAGCTAGAACCAACAGAGATGGAAACAGCGATGAGGAGGCTTCAGCGACGGACACTACTCTCACTGACACAGTGAAGACTAAGAGGATATTTAAAGGGAAATGGAATATTGTGTAGTCTTTGGCTCATGTGAATCCGAAAATAAATTTCCTCCAGTTGGGAATGAATGTTAAAGAGGCATTCACTTTGAAAGGTACTAAGGAGATAAATTGTCAGAAAACTCTTACACAGAGTTTTTGGTGCGGAGGCGCCGGTATTGAACTAGGGTGGGTAAGGCCAAAACTTTTACAACACCAGGTTATAGTCCAACAGGTTTATTTGAAAACATAAGTTTTTGGAGTCTTGCTCCTTCTTGAGGTGGTAGTGAGAGACCTGGTACCAGACATAGAACTTATAAATAAAAAATCCCAAAGGGTCATAGAACTGACGCGAATGTATTAAACAAACCTAAGACGGTTTGTTAAATCTTTAATCAGTTAGAAAGGAGACGGAGGTTTTGGATGATTCATATGCAAATCCCAGAATTTCTTTCAAGCCACTGCCCTGAGGTAACTAAAGATTTTATCAGTATACCAGAGGCAAAATCTCAGGTCAGACAGTGCATTTGTGCATGTGCGTGTATGCGTGTGTGTATGAGACAGAGAGAGAGAAATAGAGCATATGTTTGTGTGTGTGTGTGTGTGTGTGTGTGTGTGTGTGTGTGTGTGTGTGTGTGTGTGTGTGTGCGTGCGTATATGCATGTGAGGGAGAGAGAGAAAGTGTGTGAGAGAGACTCTGTGTGTGTGTATGTGTGGGAGAGAGTGTGTGCATATTCATACATGCATACATGAGAGTGTGTGTGTGTGCGCGAGAGAGAGGGTCTGTGTGAGTGTGTATGTTTGAGAATTTGCATTTGCAGATTTGTAATCGCAGGTACATTCTATTTGTTCAAACAGCAGACAATTTGTAGACAGTCAATGTGGCATTTTATAAATTCTTACTTCCTACCGGTCTCACCCCAAGTTAAAACAGACAGATTCTGATCAAAGCCTCGCACCTAAAATGCATTGTCTGACAGAAGATTTTGCCTGCGGTATACTGATAAAACCTTTAATAATCTCTGGGCAGTGAAATTTTGGGATTTGCGTATTAATCAATCAAAACCTGCACCTTTTTAACTGATTAAAGATTTAACAGCTATCTTAGGTTTGTTCAATATATTCACATCAGTTCTATAACCCTTTGAGCTTTTACTTATAAGTTCTATGTCTGATGCCACCTCTCTCACTACCACCTCAAGAAGGAGCAAGACTCCAAAAACTTGTGTTTTCAAATAAGCCTGTTAGACTATAACCTGGTGTTGTATGATTTTTGAGAATTTTTGGAGCATGAAATGCTTAAGCATAGGGAATGTTTGAGGTATGCATGTATTAAAATAGGATAAATATGTGAAAGTAAGGAAGAGAGAAGAAGGAGGGCCGAGTGATGGAGATGAGCTTTGGCATTGATCTAGTAAAGAAACAGGACTGACATGGTGGCCCAGATTTCTCCTTCTGTGCTGTAAATGTTTGTATTTTTTGTGATATTAGGGTTGGACTTAATGTCATGGTACTGTACATGGATTAATTTCCAGGCTAAAATATTAATATTAATTCTGACAATTTATTAAGAAGACATTCTACTCTTCCTCAACAGCAGTTGTCATCAATTTAAATTAAAGCGGAAGCACAATACGAACAGAATGCTAAATTATTTGTTAACTCATTTGAATATTCTTCCACAGGTTTCTTCTACATAACCATTGACCGAACCTTGAACACTTTGTTCACTGTTGGTGATCAAATTGTAATTCAAACATGTGATGGTATAAAACTGAGGAGTAACAAAGCTGATATTGGAGATAGGAAAGTCATAAGAATCTTAGACCATGATCTTTCAACTTTTTACTGGCAAAGATGGTCAGAAATTATATAGTTTTGGGTGGAGAATAGCAGCCTGTTTTTTTTTTCCTGTCTAGCACCTGTGGCTTTCATTGCAGCTTAGATTTTTTAAGGCGTTTTATTCCTAGCAGCTAAATTTCCTGACTGAAGCAAGTAGAAGCCTCATGAATAAATTTGGATCATTATAAAGCTAACTCCACGTTCTGACCTCTCTACGGGGTAGATTAAATGGGCACTAATGTTCAGTAAACTGTCAGTAACATTATTATCCTAATCCAAGTCTTCGTGTATATTCTGCATCTTGCCTAAATTTTTCCCACTGGAATAAAACCGAGACCTCTATTAGCATCTTTAGAACCTTATTAATATGAGGTGTCGTCTTTATGTCTTGTGAACCTGCATTCCCAAATCTCTCTGATTCTCCACAGCAAGTCTTCTCCCTGGATCAATTAGAAGAAAATGGTTTACTCTGAGAATATTATCACTGGAAAGGAAGCAGCAGATGAATTTTGGAGAAAGAAGAAAAGGAAGAATAAAGGAAAGTTCCAGCAGAAGAAATTAATTCATAATCTGAAAACTGACGGTCAAGTGATTTCTGGTCACAAATAGTTGAGGACAGATGATATAGAAAAGAAACCGTTGGTTCAACTCACGAAGCCCAAATCAATTCAGTTAATGCAACAGAATTGTGATTCACCGATAACATGTCTACAGACATTAAAATAAAAATTCAATTTTCCCACTATAATTTTAGGTTGGTACAAAATCAAATTAAGAAGCACCAGAGATTGAAATGCAGATGAGAGATAATCAGGGAAAAGGTGTAAAAGGGAAGATTCATGGATGTGGGTTTGGGTGAAATTGGGCTCAATAGTGCCTATTATTTGAAATATGAGATATTGCATACTTCTAATGCAAAATGCATGAGATTGGAAAAGGTGTCACTGGTGTTCCCACGTATACATAACACTGACTGACAGCATGCAGAGTGGACAGATCGTGACAGCAATTGACATACCATGTTGATTTGATACCATGGCTGTAATTATTGGAGTTCCCCTGCAGCCTTTACCTTCTCTTGTTACCCTGCAGCTGACCATATATTCACTGATATGAAGAAACCCCCTTCACCAAGTGTTACCTAAAGAGATCGGCAACTACTTACAATTAGCTGCTGGGTTACTTCCTTTACCTTTGCTGAAAAGTTAACAGAGATGGGATGTTGTGGGTGGTAGATGATGTGTTCACTGAACCCCGTCACTCATGTGATAACACTCATCATCTTTGTGCACCTCGTCTGGCTCCTTGATGCTATACTCCTGGCATTGAACTCTGCAGCTTTCGGAGTGTTGTATCCAACAATGTTTCTGAAAGGGCTGAAGACGAAGACTGTGTTGTGCTCCATCCAGTCTGATGATCCCAGACAATTTCCCATTGTGGCCCTGATTAGCCATGACCCCAAACTCAATGAGAGCGTGTGGAGGAAGGAGAGACATGTGAGAGGAGATGGAGGGAGGTGGGAACAAGGGGACCGGTGAGAGGGGAGACTATGTGCTGAGTAGAAGGAAAGCCATGAGAACAGTTGAGGTGGCAGGGTGAGAAGCCTATGGCAGTGAGGCCGGGTGTTGGGGCGGATGCCCTATGACAGTAGGGGCAGGTGTATGAGAGTGGGTTGGGCTTCGGCTGGTTAGGTCATACCTAATTAAAAATCTCTGAGATTAAACGGGACAAGGCAGCACACAGAAATGTTAGAAATCCACATTTACAATTGTTCAAATTCTGTCTCTAACCCCAGTAGGGATCTGTCTCATGGATTTTGAAGCCATTACACAGATTTGTGTGGGATCATGCTGAACAGCTTAGGATCTTGTGGGTTGAAGACCTATATCCCAGGCCTCCGAATAGTCAGAGCAACAATGTTTATTTGGCAAATATAACTTGAACTTGATTGCTATCAAGCAATAAACCACATTGTGGGTAAGGCAATAGCCTGTCTTCCGAAACATTCACTTGGTCACAGCCAACTATCAAAACCAATGTCAACACTGGTTGTCATCCTGAAATGTACACATGGTGATCAATGGTGAGGATTGTAAATCAATATATATGCACCGTACAATAAAGCAACATTCAGAGAATTCCAGTGGACATAAGAGCAGTATTGAATGTTTATAGCTTTAAAGACTTTGTAGCTTTAAGAACTATTCACACGGCCAGTCAGTCATTGCAGCAGCTGAACAGTGTAACAGATTGCACAGAATCTCACAAAAAGATCAACAAGGGAGAACAGCACTTAATGGGAAAGGTTTTTACTTCAGGCCTGGGAAGAAGTACAGAAGCCAATGTAATCTCGAAGCTGGTTCCACCTGACAGTTACAGATTTGTGGGAAAGTGAGAATCTCGATGAGACAACCCAATTAAATGTTAAGCTAGGAAGTGAACAGGCATTGGAGCTCCGTGAGAAAACTTAAAAATCCCTGTTGCTCAAGGAAGAAAACATTAAATTAATGCCACAGCGCAGGCTGAGATCTAAAAGTTGAAAAGTAGGTGCCTGCAGTTCACAGCAGAATTAAACCAGAATTAAGGCAGGAAAGAAGCAATTTTAAAACCTAAATGGATAGAGTCCAAAAGAATAAGAAAATAGGATGACTATTGAGGCCATGATAACAGCATGAAATCCATATTTTAAACCACAACTCAGGTGAGAAGAGTTTATTAAGGTTGCATACACCAGTTTTTTTTAGAGAAAGTCATGGAAAGGATGGGTATTGTTTATTAGGCTGTGAAATGTAGAAAATCATTCATTTTTTTGATGTTAAAGCAGTATACCTCCACTTTAGCTTATACCAGACAGGAAATAATCATTTTAACTATAAAGGCAGGAAAAAATCCTTAGTTAGCTTTGTATATTGAAGAATTTAATGATGTAGAAGAAGGAAATCCAAACAATTTTGCTCAATTGCAGATTTAAATAGTTCTTGGTACAAAATTGCTTTCAATCTACACCCTTCATGACAGCTGTATTTAAATAAAGCATTAAATAAGGCATGGATACTTTCATAGAGTCATTGAGTCATACAGCATGGAAACAGACCCTTTGGTCCAACTTATTCACACTAACCAAATTTCCCAAGCTAAACTAGTCCCACGTGCCTGTGTTTGGCCTATATCCTTCCAAGCCTTTCCTATTCATGTATCTGTCCAAATGTCTTTTAAATGTTATAACTGTATCTGCATCTACAACTTCCTCTGGTAGCTCATTCCACATAAAAACTATGCTCTATGTGAAAAAGTTACCCATCAGGGCCCTTCTAACTTTTTTCTCCTTTCTCCTTAAAATATATATCCCTAGTTTTGAACGTCTGACTCTAGGGAAAAGACCTTTGCTATTTATCTTAACTATGCCCTTCATGATTTATAAACCTTTATAAGGTCACCCTTCAATCTCCTATGTTGGAGTGATAAAAAGCCCCAGTCTATCTAGCCTCTCCTTATTACTCAAATTCTTCAGTCCTTGCAACATCCTGGTAAATCTTTTCTGAACGCTCCCCAATTTAATAATATACTTTCCACAGCAGGGTGACCAGAATTGTACAGATTACTCCAAAGTTGGCCACATCAACGTTCTGCACAACCTCAACACAACATCCTTTACTCAATGGTCTGAGCAATGGAGGCAAGTGTGCTAAATGCCTTATTAACCACCCTCTCAACCTGCACCACAACTTTCAGAGAACAGTGTACCTGAACCCTGAGGTCTCTCTGTTCTTCAAAACTACCCAGGGCCTTATCATAAAATATACTAGCCCTGTCCTTGTTCGCTTTACCAAAGTATAATACCTCATATTTATCCAAATTAAACTCCATTTACCACTCCTCAGCCCATTGGCACAATTGATCAAGATCCCCTTGTAATCTTAGATAACATTTTTCAGCATCATTGTAAATTTACTAACCATTCCTCCTAAATTTTCATCCAAATTACTGATATAAATTACAAACAGCAGGGGAGATCTAGCACAAATCCCTCTGGAACACTGATGGTCATGTTTCTCCAGTCCAAATAACAGCTCTCCCCCACCACCCTCTGTCTCCCACCATCAAGCCAAATTTGTCTCCAATTGACAAGCTCTCCCTGAATCTTATATGATCTAACTTTACTAATCAGTTTGCCATGTGAAACCTTGAAGGCCTTACTAAACTCCACGTAGATAATATCTACCACTCAATCTTTCTGGTTACGTCCTCAAAAAACTCAATCAAGCTTGTGAGACACAATGTATAAACCATTGGCACATAATTTTAAATTAATCCTTTAATTCCATTTTAAAACTCCCCCTTACACATACAGATGAACAAGCAAACTAACATGGGGTCATGGGGCTGGAGGAAAATGGGGAATGTAATTCAGCAATTCCCACTCATTCCCTAAGATTAGAAAGTTTTGCATGGTCAGGAAGGAAAGATCACATCCAGAGTGAGGACATAGTTTGGGGAATTTGCGGGCAGCGTGGGAATTTGGTGCAGAGGGGAAGAGGTGTTTTTTGCTTGCTTTTTTGGCTCATAGTTTGTAAGGATCTTTTAAATAGGTTAAATCAAAGCCCAGGATCAAGGGCCCAGTATAAAAGAGTGACACCACATGTTAGTCACAAATTCATTGGTTGGTAAAGGCTACTAATTAAATGACTATAGATTATTGTCAGATTGGAAGTAAATTAGGGAAACATGTACAGGCTGCAAACTAAAAGACCACTATTTAAAAAATTAAATTGAGAACTAAGTGATTAGGGTAGAGGTGCATGAGCAGGCGATATGTTGTACCTGCATAATGTGGGAACTGGTGGAGCCCACTGTGTTCATAGTGACTACACCCATAGCAAGTATTGGTTGCTTGAGGAACACTGGCTCAGAGTTAATGAGTCTGAGTTTTGAACACTGCAACACATCAGAGAGGGGGAGAGTTACTTGGACTCTGTGTTTCAGGAGGCAGTCCCACCACTTAGATTAACTATTTCAAATTTGACACACTTCAACAAGCTTTTGACAGTTACCTTAACTTGCGGACAGGTAAAATTATTAAAAGTGCACGATTTAATGGAAGTGTTCACATCCATGGGAATCCACAAATAAGTTCATTAATGGTTTTTCAATGTTTGCCTAAAAGTATGACAATAGGAGTTTGAAATTCAAATAGATGAGAAACAGAATAGTTATTGAATTTGCTGAGGAGTTTTAATCAGATTTAAAAGTCCAAAGAAGATTTAATTTTAAAGTAAGCTATTCAGATTGTGGTGAGAGTGTAAAGCAGGAAGACTCACAGAGAAAACCTGAGAGAGGAAGGATAACATTATAATAGGAAAGGAATAGAATCCATTCAATCTATACAGTATAAAAATCCTCAAGACATACCACTTGACAAGCTAACAAAGAGTAAGCTGGACAGCAGATGGTAAAAGTGAACAGCTGACTGTGGAACAATGCAGCTTCAGAGGAGCAAGTAGTGCCCAGCTATTACAAAACAATGTTTGATCTGCAAAACTATAGGTCACTTCCAAATGAAATAGGAAACAGTTACAGAACTGGTAGAAAATCAAGTGATTGTTCATAAATAAATATTCTTGCAGTGGAGGCATCAGAATTAAACTTTGGCTATGCTGAGTTCTGACAGAAAAGATCATCATTTCAAAAATATACTTCATTCATAAAAAAAATCTTTGTTTACATACATTGTCACAAAAGCAGTTTGGTTCTGTACAGTTGCATATCAAGTAAATAAACAAAACAGCGGACTTTGACTCTGCTCAAAAAATCAAAGGCCTTTCTTACACGTACAATACTAACATTTATATGTAGAGGCGTCAGAATTAGAATTTTTATTTTAAAAAAATACTTTATTTGTAGAATATACAGAAAATAAACATACTTACGCACCTACCCGGTCATGCTAGCCGCTCCAGGTTACCCTGTGGGTCCATACACCAACTGAAAAAAAGCAAAAAACAAGAAGAAAAACCCCGGCAGTCGTCTCCCCACACAGTCCCCGTTGGCCCCCTGGCCAGTTGGGGAAGGCGCCAGCTGGGCCCAGTTACCAATATGGCCCCTTTTTCTATTCCGGCTGAGGGGTCTCACACAGTGGTCTTTCCTGCATCAGAATTAGACAAGATAAATAATGTTTTATCAGAGGACACTAGGTAATCCAACTGACTTGAGTTTGGCAGATCCTGTCTATGTTAATACACCTTTCATTCATTTCTAGCTTAATAAAAGTGAATCTCCCTGTCTTATTGGCTTGTTTTTTACATGTGTATAGAAACAGGAGTTACAACCCTACAGACAGTAAACCACATGATCCAGGTAGAGCAATTCTCAAGGTTCATGGTATGCTAATTGTTGAAAACTGTGTATGGGCCAGCACTGATGAAGGTGGCTCTGCCCCGTTTTTACAAACTACCAAGGAGTTTCAAAATCACATTGATTTTTTTGATGAAGGATCTAGGCCCGAAACGTCAGCTTTTGTTCTCCTCAGAGGCTGCTTGGCCTGTTGTGTTCATCCAGCTCCACACTTTGTTATCTTGCTTTCGCACAGTCTTCTTTCAATTTACAGACGGTTAAACTTGATCAGTAACAATGTGCTGTTACAAAATATCCAACATTTGAAATATCAAAGTGTGTGTAGTTTGCACTACAATAAATATCTCCACTAGTAAAGGCAGAAGAAATAAATCAACATGCCACCTCTACAGATGGAGACACATAGCTGGTGTGCACATTTATTTAGTGTGTTAATTACTTTTATTATCAGATACTATAATATGACAAAATTCATAGATAGTGTAAAATATGCCTTGAGGGAGTTGTGTCCAATAACATTAATGTTATAGATGCCCACAAGAGACATTCATATGAAATGAGAATAAACAGCAGAGTGATAGATGATGCGAATAGGTGGAAACTAGACCAATGGAGGGTACCTTCAGTACAAGATGAATATAGTTGCAAAGTGTTGGATGGATGAATGCAATAACTGGGCTTATTTGGAACAGGAATATCTTATTTGGATTTGTGTGAATGTTTAGATCATAAAGAAGCATGTGTGACTAGCCATGTTTTTCACTCAGAAGCAAGATTAAAATAAATGAGATAATATACAAGGGAAATGAGAAAGCAAAAAATAACCATTTGTTCAGCAAATGGAACATGGTGTGCTTTCATCCATTGCTCAAACACTGGAAATTCTAATGCAAGCTAAAGCCATGGATATGAAGTGATGGATATTTGAAGGCTCTGTGGCGTGGCCGTAGATATTCTAATGGTAACAGAGAACAAGTACATTGTCCAAACTCCTCTGCAATCCGGTGTTTACTAAGGATCACAAATGAACAATGTTAAGGATAAGAAATAAACCCAATTTCTTTCCTGTCTTGACGGAATGTACATGTTTACTAAATTAGCAGACACTTAGCGTCTGTGGTATTTAGAAGGAGAAGTACACAAGTTGAATGGTAAACCTCTCTACTGGGTAGGAGAACTATGTTATGAAAAGCACTGAATCTAAATTGTTGTACCATGCAAGAGATGCAATAACTAAGTTCAAATTATGTTTCTGAGTTATCTGGTGTGAAATGTGGACTAGTTACTGATGACAATGATGATATTTTGACTACTTTATCAGTAAAGGCAGCAACATTGAAGGGAAGTCGAACTAAATTTACTTATAAGATGTATAGTATTGAGTGATATTGATGACTGATATACTTATCTGTAAGAACTCAGCATAGCCAGCTACTCCATGCTCCATTTTTCACGATTGTTGGATCTCATGTTATTATCTCTTTCTGTATGTGGAACTGAGCACATAATAGTTACCATAAAAGTAATTGATTCAATGTTGTGTGTGCCACATTTTATTAAACCGGTTGATATTTGGATCTTAAATTTTACCCAGCTCATGGGAAAATGGATAATCACTTCATTACCTTTACTAATAAATTAGACGGTGAACTTGAATCAATTACTAATACAAACAGAAATTGCAGGAAAAGCTCAGCAAGTATAGCAGCATCTGTGGAGAGCAATCAAAGTAATGTTTTGGGTCAAATGACCCCTCCTTAGAATTTGAAACAATGGCTGTTGTTTCTAAAGGCTGAGTTATTAATTGTAGGTGGCCTTCAAGAGAACTTTCATAGTTCAAGGAATCATATACAATGTCATTGTATATAAATGAGACATTTGATCAGCTGAAAAAGTTTATGGAGCAGTATTACAGCTGTGTATAATGATCAGTCAATGTTGGAAGATTGCGTATAAATAAATTGCTGGTAGAGATGTGATTGTTTGTTTCAGTATGTAAACAGTTTCATATGTATCTGAAATAAAATCAAGCATTTGTCTGTGGGAGAATGAACTGTCTGGTTAATCTGAATTACGATCACATTTCCAAGCTATCAGTATTGATTAGATCTATTGCTTAATAGTTGTTTGGAATCCAAATAATGTACTTAATAATTCTGTAGGTTCTGTAGATGCTTCTATGGCTGTTGTCTCCAATGAAATTTAGAATTAGTACTAGGATTATTTCTTTAACTTAGGGAAAAGCAATGTTAATAATAATTCAATAGCACCACTCAATCTAACCTGTTAACAGCTGCTGTTCATGCTCATTTTACATAATGAGTGGATCAACAACACATTAATGAAGCCCAGCAGTTAGAACTCACTTTGACATGTTGCGATACAAAAGAACCGAAAGAACTGTGGATGCTGTAAACTAGGAATAAAAACAGAAGTTACTGGAAAAGCTAAGCCGGCCTGGCAGCATTTGTGGAGAAAAAATTTGAGTAAATGTCCCAAATATCTTTTGCTTGAAGAATGGCACTTTAGAAGTTAAATCAAAGGCTGCTGTTCAACATTAATAGTGAGGCAATTAGCTTCCACATAGCTTATCAGTTGAATTTAGTTGATTGGAAGTGTTAAATCAAATCAATTTGCTGTTCAGCAATGAATGTACAAGTGGCTAAACATTCCATATTATGCATTGTGATTTGCTGGAATGCCAGAAGTTACAAGGAGTTGAATGTCTTTCTTTCATTATGATGTTATGCTGACGTAAGTTGGCTGACAGTCAGCTCAGTGAGTAATTCCTTCCTAAAGTTTGGTGAGGGAGTCATTTGCATAATCAAGGTAGATACAGGCAAGATTAATGGGGTGCTCATCCTCCAAGTGCATTTGCAGTCCAACGGAACACTCAATGTTCAGAAGTGTGAAGTGTGAAGAATGACCAATTACATAGAACAGCAGAAAACATTAAAGTATCCATTTTTTAAAAAATATGAGCGATGGCCATGATCTAAATGATGAATCAGTTTATTGTATTTGCTGGAACACGAGATATACTATTTTCCTGGAGAAATATCACCTAAAATTGATTTGTGTCCCTTGCTTAAGCCCAAATATTTGCAAAATATTTCCAGGTAAAATCTTGACGAGCTTATGATCAGGTGCATTATATGATCTGACAAATATGACATTCAACATAATTAAAGACTGCTAACAACTTGAATTTTGAAATCAAACTAAAATCTCCTTAGTTTGCCAGATGTAAGGATGTTCATAGTTTCCAATTTGCCCAAATGGTTGCCTATGAGCCTCATCTGGCCAACTGTCAAATGATACCAAACAATGGCATTCACTGAATTCAGCTGTTGCAGTGGGTGCCAGAAAGTAAATAACTATAACACGTATTTTAACTGTTGAGTCAGAAGACAGATGTAAGTGTCATGACTCAGGGCAAACCCACACTATATAGCTGTCAATGGAAGTGAAGAGACTTCATTAGTTTGAAGATTTGAAGTTGCAAGCTGATATCCATTGGCTACTATTTGACCTGGCATGGGAAACACGGTGGGTCATAACCCTAATACATCTTTCTGGCCCTTGCTCTCAAAGCATACCTTAATTTTGATTTTATGTGAATCTGAGGCTTTCAGAAATGCAACTGAATTTCCAGAGTTTGTGTGAACCATGCCAATTTAATGAATTGATGAAACATGAAGGACAGTTTTCTGGAGTTCAGTTTTTCTTTTGTAGGTGATTTGCACATTGTTATCAATTTCAATTGTCATTATGAGATATGTGTTTTAAAAGAGTTAAATTTGTTTTTAATTCAATGATTGTTGACAGTGTGATATCCTTAAAAGGTAAATGACTATTAAATTAATCAGCATTATGAACATGCTTAGAAGCATTACAGTACATTATCCAATGGGTAGAAGATTCTCTGCATAGGACTATATTAAATATCACATTTCAATGTATACTGTGTGCTTGGATCATTACATTGATTCACATTGAAAGTTTCAAAAGCTCAATGTATTCAATTGTGGAGCTTTTCTTGGGACAACTGTTGAATAATGTATCATGAATGATCAGCTGAGATTCAAACCACTTATCAAATAATCTCAAAATGGTTGTTGACATAGTTAGGAATTTAATCCCGATTGCATTGTGGGACTACTATGCTTGGGCTGCAGCAGACAAAAAAAGGCAGCTCACCACCATCTTATCAAGGGCAACAAGGGATGTGCAATTAATGCTGGCAATAAATCAATGATGCCCATGTCCCATGAGTGAATAAAAATGAAATTGTCAAGGGAAATAAGTGCTTTGTTTGATTGACTGTTTTATGGGCTGAATAGGATTATGCTTTTATTAGTCATTTGTGAATGGCTGTTTAACTAATTTAACTGATTTATGATATGAAGGATGAAAGTCCTTTTTCAAGTGAATTTTGAATGGTAATATGTTTGAGTGATAGCTCCATGAGGTCATAAGAGGAGTAAGCTTCATTTGAAGAAGAGATTGAAGATGTGTTTTTGTTTTAATGGTTTTAGAATCATTTAAAATATTTTCCAGTGTCATTATTGGGCTTATCATTTTTTGCATATATTCAGTACTCAGTCAACAAAGCAGTCCAGTTACATCCACAAACATTCACTCCCTCTACAACAGAGGCACCGCAGTGTAGTATATATCATCTGCAAGATATACTTCAGAAATTCAAAATTCCTTGGTCAACACTTTCTAAAGGCATGACCAATAACAATTAGAATGACAAGAGCAGTAGATACATGGGAACGCCATCACTTTTCAGGTTTACTTCCAGGTCACTCACCATCTTGACTTAGAAATATATCCTTGTTTCTTTAGTGTCATTAGGTTAAAATCCTGGAACTTGCACTTGTTTGTGCACGCTAATCACAAATGGATTGCAATGAATCATGAAGGCAACTCATCATCACCTTCTCAATGTCAGTTAGGAATAGATGGTAAATTTTGGCCCAACTGATGATTCCCACATACCCTGAATGAATAAGAAACAGTTAGTGGCTGATCAAAGGACCCAGCATTGAGAAAGTGGAGGCCCACGGAAGATCACAATCGTAAACTTGATGCCGACTCAATTACCATCCTCTAATTCCACCCTCCATAGCCTATCCCACCATCATCTGTCCACAGTTTGACTTGGATCCCCTGGAAATCCTGAATCACAAATGAATACATCGGCAACCCAGTTTCAACCCTGATAAACTTTGCATAACGCCAGACTCTGGTTGACACACAGCACTTAGGGGAAGGGGTACAGTGTTTGTGCCTTTGGGGTCCTTCATCCAGTGAGGTCTGGTTAGCAAAATGCCTGTTCATTGATCAATGACAGCTGGCAGGTAAGACCACAGTCATCTCCATTATATACCACTGAATGCTAATCTGCTGAATAGCTTTATTTCTCCTAATCTTCTGGAAGAACTTTTACCGAGTAGCTATTTCTGTACAAGGAGCATTCAAGGACAGAGTATCAGAAGTGAGAAGTTAAATTTGAGTTACACTGTCTCAATACAAGCAGCTTTAAGAGTGTCAATAAACAAGTTCAGGTATCAATATTCATGTATGAAGTTGGTTGGATCTGAATGGAGATCCAAGTGAAACAGAGAACAACAATGAAAAAAGGAGAGTGCTCGTGAACCTTCAAAATCTATCACAAATATCCTAGTGACTAAACATATAGGCTGAACCATGTACAGTTGAGGATGATATGATGTAAATTCTGAATGTTAAAGTTGAAAATTGATATTTTTGGAAGTCCAGCTCTTCAAACCTCTTAGGACCTCTTATTTATCCATGGAAAAACACTTAAAGTAACTACAGTCCACATTTCAGCCTTCCCAATTTGGCCCCAACCGTGACCACCTCTACACCCAGAATATTCAGACCCTTCAGAAGCGTTTCTCCCTGCGAGTCCTGAAACAGACACTTGCAGCCATGCGCCGGCACCTCCAGGCACTGCAATCCAGCCTGCCCCAGCTCAGAGCCTCCCTCTCCCAGACCTGCAAAGGACCCCTGCTGTTTTTCATCCTCCGCAGGATCCACAGACTGAACACTCAGTTCCACTCAGGTTTACTGGACACCAAAAAATCGTAAGTACAACCAACTCACTGGCCCCTGCCACCCACAAGAGAATTCCTGCGCCTCCCAAATCCCGACTCTGTCCCTGCCCCTCCCCCACCATGCACCCGCCGCCATTGACCATGAGGACACGGCCGGAGACCCCACCGATGACGTCACATCCGCCTCCGCCGGCCACAGAACTTCCGGAACCGCTGCTGCAGTCACCACCTCCACGTCCAGGTACAACACCCCACACACCACCCTCACCGCAGCTGCTGCCACCCACCCCGATCCTCCAACCGCCGACGGAACCCCGCCCACGGTCGACGCCGACGGAACCCTGCCCACGGCCGACGGAACCACGGCCGACGCTGGCGAAACCCCGCCCACGGCCGACGCCGACGGAACCCCACCCACGGCCGACGGAACCCCGCCCACGGCCGACGACCTCATCGCTCCGCCCACAACCTCCACAGCCAGCAATCCCAGAGAAGACAGCCACACTGAGCCCTGCCGCATCTTCACCATCCCCCCAGACCTCCCACTGACTGAGGACGAACTGTCAGTCCTTAGTAAGGGGCTCACCTTTGTCCCCCTACAACCACACATCAACGAATACCAGTCACGGTTGGACATAGAGCAGTTTTTCCGCCGTCTTCCCCTCCATGCCTACTTCTTCAACCGGGAACCTAACCCTCCTTCCACTGACCCCTTCACACGCTTCCAACACAAGTCCTCCTCCTGGACACCACCCCCAGGCCTCCTACCCTCCCTCGACCTCTTCATCTCCAACTGCCGTCGAGACATTAACCGCCTCAACCTCTCCACCCCTCTCACCCACTCCAACCTCTGCCCCGCAGAACGGGCAGCCCTCCGCTCCCTCCGCTCCAACCCCAACCTCACCATCAAACCCGCAGACAAGGGTGGCGCAGTGGTAGTATGGCGCACTGACCTCTACATCGCCGAGGCCAGACGCCAACTCTCCGACACCACCTCCTACCGCCTCCTCGATCATGACCCCACACCCGAGCACCAAACCATCATCTCCAACACCATTCACGACCTCATCACCTCAAGGGACCTCCCACCCACAGCCTCCAACCTCATTGTTCCCCAACCCCGCACGGCCCGTTTCTATCTCCTTCCCAAAATCCACAAACCTGCCTGCCCTGGTCGACCCATCGTCTCAGCCTGCTCCTGCCCCACCGAACTCATCTCCACCTATCTGGACTCCATTTTCTCCCCTTTGGTCCAGGAACTCCCCACCTACATCCGTGACACCACCCACGTCCTCCACCTCCTCCAGGACTTCCAATTCCCTGGCCCCCAACACCTCATATTCACCATGGACGTCCAGTCCCTATACACCTGCATTCCGCATGCAGATGGCCTCAAGGCCCTCCGCTTCTTCCTGTCCCGCAGGCCTGACCAGTCCCCCTCCACCGACACTCTTATCCGCCTAGCTGAACTCGTTCTCACCCTCAACAACTTCTCTTTTGACTCCTCCCACTTCCTACAGACTAAGGGGGTGGCCATGGGCACCCGCATGGGCCCCAGCTATGCCTGCCTCTTTGTAGGTTACGTGGAACAGTCCCTCTTCCGCACCTACACAGGCCCCAAACCCACCTCTTCCTCCGGTACATTGATGACTGTATCGGCGCCGCCTCTTGCTCCCCAGAGGAGCTCGAACAGTTCATCCACTTCACCAACACCTTCCACCCCAACCTTCAGTTCACCTGGGCCATCTCCAGCACATCCCTCACCTTCCTGGACCTCTCAGTCTCCATCTCAGGCAACCAGCTTGTAACTGATGTCCATTTCAAGCCCACCGACTCCCACAGCTGCCTAGAATACACCTCCTCCCACCCACCCTCCTGCAAAAATTCCATCCCCTATTCCCAATTCCTCCGCCTCCGCCGCATCTGGTCCCACGATAAGACATTCCACTCCCGCACATCCCAGATGTCCAAGTTCTTTAAGGACCGCAACTTTCCCCCCACAGTGGTCGAGAACGCCCTTGACCGCGTCTCCCGTATTTCCCGCAACACATCCCTCACACCCCGCCCCCGCCACAACCGCCCTAAGAGGATCCCCCTCGTTCTCACACACCACCCTACCAACCTCCGGATACAACGCATCATCCTCCGACACTTCCGCCATTTACAATCCGACCCCACCACCCAAGACATTTTTCCATCCCCACCCCTGTCTGCTTTCCGGAGAGACCACTCTCTCCCTGACTCCCTTGTTCGCTCCACACTGCCCTCCAACCCCACCACACCCGGCACCTTCCCCTGCAACCGCAGGAAATGCTACACTTGTCCCCACACCTCCTCCCTCAACCCTATCCCAGGCCCCAAGATGACATTCCACATTAAGCAGAGGTTCACCTGCACATCTGCCAATGTGGTATACTGCATCCACCGTACCCGGTGTGGCTTCCTCTACATTGGGGTAACCAAGCGGAGGCTTGGGGACCGCTTTGCAGAACACCTCCGCTCAGTTTGCAACAAACAACTGCACCTCCCAGTCGCAAACCATTTCCACTCCCCCTCCCATTCTTTAGATGACATGTCCATCATGGGCCTCCTGCAGAGCCACAATGATGCCACCCGAAGGTTGCAGGAACAGCAACTCATATTCCGCCTGGGAACCCTGCAGCCATATGGTATCAATGTGGACTTCACCAGTTTCAAAATCTCCCCTTCCCCTACTGCATCCCTAAACCAGCCCAGTTCGTCCCATCCCCCCACTGCACCACACAACCAGCCCAGCTCTTCCCCCCAACCCACTGCATCCCAAAACCAGTCCAACCTGTCTCTGCCTCCCTAACCGGTTCTTCCTCTCACCCATCCCTTCCTCCCACCCCAAGCCGCACCTCCATCTCCTACCTACTAACCTCATCCCACCTCCTTGACCTGTCCGTCTTCCCTGGACTGATCTACCCCCTCCCTACCTCCCCACCTATACTCTCTCCACCTATCTTCTTTACTCTCCATCTTCGGTCCGCCTCTCCCTCTCTCCCTATTTATTCCAGTTCCCTCCCCCCATCCCCCTCTCTGATGAAGGGTCTAGGCCCGAAACATCAGCTTTTGTGCTCCTGAGATGCTGCTTGGCCTGCTGTGTTCATCCAGCCTCACATTTTATTATCTTGGAATTCTCCAGCATCTGCAGTTCCCATTATCTCTAAAGTAATCTTACCTGGTTATAGGTTTTTTACTCTGATCATTGCTATAGTTATTACTAAGTATCTGCCAGTGCTAATTTCCAGTATAACCTATTCAATTGTTATTCATTGAGTTAAATCCACTGGTCATTTCCTGCACAAATACCACTTAGTTCAGATGACATTTATGCGCATTTATTCAATGATTGTGTACCAATTTCAAATATATATTATGAACTGTAGCCAATTAATACTGTGTTGTGCATGACTTATGATCTGGCATCTTCCTTAATTAGCAATAAAGAGTTAATTCCTGGAATGAGCAGTTTGTGAGAAAACTAATCAAGGTTTGGTCTCGGCCTGAAACGTCAGCCTTCCTGACCCTGTGACACTGCTTGGACTGCAGTGTTCATTCAGCTCTATACCTTGTTATCAAGGGTTAATGTAAGACAGGTAGTGAATTGAATTGGGCATCATTCATGTCTGGATCTCTGATGGGAAGTAAAATTCCACATGGTCTCTTGGTGAGAAGTTAGAGGCGGAAATTAGGATTTGTCTGGTTGCATGAAATAAATTTCACAGATAAATGCAACTTTCTTCACATGTCATAAGAAAAAAGTTACTCTCACACGGTAAGAGCAGTTCTTCTGAAAAAGGAGCTGAAGAGAAGTAACTTTGCTATGCCATGTATTGTTAGATCTGATCTGTGCATGCACGATATGAACGCAGGTTAGTTCAAAATAATGAAGCATTTCATTTCGCAGCGGTGATATGCCTCACCATTAGAGAACAGACTTTAATGTGGTAGTGGGGAAGGAGGATGATAGCATAGCTATACTTTCATCTGAATCCTTAGCAGTCTCCTTTATATCAATTAATTCCTTCCATCTGAAATGGACCTAACAGAGAATCCATGGAGCAATCGTTTTTATAATGGCACAAAGATTGGGGATTAGTATGTATAATCAAATGTAATGGACTATAAGATCAACAACACAGAGAAAAGATCAAGCTGAGACAGGTTTTAAATTATTCCGGAAAAATAAAACTGATCGACTCTACAAGCATACGCTGCAGATTTGGTTTCAAATTCATTGAGCTATTATGGATGGAAGTGTAATTGACTCTGGTGCCTTATGTAGGTGTGCTCTATGCTTCAGATATTATTTAATTGCATTTTAAAAAAATCATCCTGCAAATTTTGAATATGTTTTGCATAAGGGGCATGCATAATTCTTATCAAAATGTATCAAAATAATTTTTTCACCTTTTATCTTTAATTTTTCTTGGCAGAACAAGTGAGTTGTTGAACATAATTTTGCCTTGTTCATATCCCTATACAACTACATAAACATGAGCTCAATAATGTTGGTACTTAATGAAAATATTGACCAGAATCTTATGGAGGTCTTGGACAACAGGAGAGAGTCAGAGAGAAGCTGCATATTGCGTCTTTTTTTTTCACAAAGCCCCACTGCATGTTTCCCACTCAGGCAATTGTAATCCTCTATTTGTTTCTTCCTCAAATGCTTGTCTAACTTGCCCTTAAATTCATCTGTACTATTAGCTTCAACAATTCCCCTTGAGAGCTAGTTCCACATTCTCACAACTTTTGGAATAAACACTTTGCTACTGATGGATTTCTTGGTGACTGTCTTATGCTGATAGTCTCTAGTTATGCTGTTCCAAATACGTGGAAACAATCTCCCTTTATCCACACTATCAAAACATTTCATTATATTAAAGTTTTCTAATAGGTCTCTCTTAATCTTCATTAATGAAGAGAAATTGATGTAACCTGACATTCCTTTCAGATTGGTAAGCTCATGTATTTCTATTATTATCCTTGAAAGTCCTCTTTGCAGCTTCTTCTCTGAGTATACATTTTTATGTAATATGTCAACAAGAACTGCAAGCAGTACCCTAAGGATTGAAATTTCATTCTCAGGTTGCAATTACAATTTTGGTGCAATTTCTGGTTCCATGAATCTGACCTTTAAAAAATGTTTTCGACATCTTGCATTTTCAGCCTGATGGTGGGAGGTGGTGAGGGAGCTGCTGGATTAGAAATTGGAGTGGGTATTACATGGAAGAATTGAGGATGCTGCTCGGCGTGGAGGTACCATGATCAAAAGCTCTGACTCAAGAACCCAACACTGTGTCCAATTTAGAAATGAAGAGTAAATTTATGCAGCATCTTTCCATGCCTCATCAACTTCCTCTGGCCACCCACAATAATTCCAAATGGCACTTTACCTACCCCAAATCATCGGGCCATATCCAAAATGCTGACTTCTAACAAATGATTAAAAAAGACGAAAAAATGGCTAATGCTGTAAATCAGGAATAAAAACAGAAGTTGCTGGAAAAGCTCAACAGGTTTGGCAGCACCAGTGGAGAAAAAAAAGCCATGGTTCTGTGAAAGGGTCACTGGACCTGAAAAGTTAACTTTTCTTCTTTACAAATGTTGCCAGACCTGCTGAGCTTTTCCAGCAACTTCTGTTTTTGTTCTAACAAATGATAACTGATATCCTAAATATGGACCTTATCTCCCCCAAAGCTATGCCAGGGCCAGACCCAAAGGAGTAGTTTATCTCGCCAGAATAAGCACACTGGTTTTGCAAAGAAATGCACAAAGTTCAGACCCACTCTTATTAAGTCAACATGACATATCAGGTAGCACACTTCAAGTCTACCTGACTCTCATTTCAGTGGAGACAGCCACTGAATTTAATGACCAGCTATCACCATGAACCATGTACATGCAGATTCCATTGTGCTTTCTGAAAATTGTAAGTTTTAATTTTGGTGGTTGGTCATCCTGTTGCTGAGCTCATTCCCCACTTTTACCATGATGGAAAAGGAGCCCTCCGTCATGGTGAAAAACCCTACTTTTCAATTGATTTCCTCAAGAATTAAAGGCTAGTGTTTAATTTGGTTTGTTATACATGTTAACCTGCAGCATAACTTTTAGTGATTGATATATTTTTTTTCTTTGAGATTCCTTCATTCTTCTGTTCCACCTGAACTTGTACATTTCAATTAATAAGTTACCAATTCTATTTCTCCAACTAAACTGTACGACTTCACATTTACTTCTATTAAATTTCATATGCCAATCATTTGCCTGTTCTGCCGCTTCACTAGGTCCTTCTGTAACCTGTTGCAGATCTCCTCAATATTCAGCATAATATCATACAATAATGAGGCATTAATTGTAAAACAATCTACATTTTGTTCACGTTGAACTAATCTCGACTATTAAATTTTTAATAATTGAACAACTTCCAATTTGCCTAATTAACTCTGAAATATGAAGCAATTCACAAGTTTCCTCAATATATTGTGAAGCTTCTTGAGAACATATTGTTGTCTAAGTTACCTTTGCAACAAATGTTATTAATTCTTCATCAATTTCTTCAGCTTAATTCAGGCCTGGCTTGTTCGATGACAGGTTTTGATAATTATGCATACAAAAAAGTTACAAAAAATTGCTATGCAGATTGTATTGAGTGACATACAGTTGATATAAAATAAAAAGAGGAACAGCTGGAGAAATCTGGCAGATCTGGCAGCACCTGTGGAGAGAGACAAACAGAGCTAACGTTTCAAGTTCAGTATGACTATTCTTCCACGGCAACTAATGTAATTTGTCTTCTAGGCCTGGACTGATCTGTAATGTGTCTCTCTAGGCAGTCTATTCAGCTGTAGACCTTCTCCACTGTGAGATTTGTAACTTCTAGAAAGAGAATGTTCCATTTTCATGTTATTTAACTTCACAAGAATGTGCCAACTCACTTTAAAAAGAATGTGTCCTGTCAGCCATTTTTTAAGAAGTTTTACTAAGAGCAGCCAGGCCAGCACCGTGGAGTTGATGGGAAGGAGCATCTCTGTAGGGTTGTCTTTAGCTCTGCAGCCTCTCAGACCTGCCAGGAACATTGACACCTGTAACCCACTGCTGGGTCTCTTCATCTCAGGAAGTTGATTTACTCCAATGTATTGGGATGATCCCAGCCTGCCTCCTAATCTCACCATTAACAAGGCTTCCAGTGAGCTGAATTGCTTACCTGCCTCTGGCCCTACTAACACATTGTCAAACATTCCTGATGCCCATGCCGGCACTGGTATTTCCAGCTCTTTTTGCCTTTATCGCTGACCTTAACATGGGCCAAAATTATAGCCCCAGTTGTGGTCTTTCTATAATATCTTTCTTTTTTTAAAAACTGGATTGCACTGGTGTAGAGAGTAAGATTTCAAAAAGGAATTCAACCCCAACAAATTTCTTAAGCTCATTGTTGTCATTATCAAAGGGACCTTGATTATTGTTGGCCAATGCTTCCTCTGAAAAAAGGCAGTTCCTCTTTGTAGCAGGTAAATCTGATTCCCATGTTGTTGTTAGGGTTGAATTGGGCTGGTGTGATGAAGTCCACTGATCTTATCCACTTTGTTTCTCCTCAACAAGTCAACAATTTATGACTTACAGCATTTATAGAACAGACAGTCCCGAGACTTACCAGGTTACAACATTCAGTTCCGCCCGGCAACAGGCTTATTGCAAGGTTTTGACCAGTTCATTCGGGGAAGTTGAGGGCTGACTGAAACAGTGTTTGATGCTTTATAGTGAGTTGAGAAAACCTGAAGTAGACTCCACATTAGATAGTGCTGCTGCTAAATGTGCTGCTAAGGACTGTTGCCCAATATAGGTTCATACTGTGAGGGCTTTGAGAAGTCTTAGAGCAATTTTAGTGAGGACTCTGAGGGCTAAGAACAGTGTGTGCTTGACTGTACCATGAAAACAAATCAATTGGGAGCAGGAGTAGGCCATTCAAACCCTCAAGCCTGCTTTACCGCTGAATGAGATCATGGTTGATTTGTTTGAGTTCTGAATTCCACATTGACATTTACCCATGAAATCCTTTGACTTCCTTGCCTAACAAGAATCAATCTACCTGCACCTTAAAAAGATGCAATGACTGCCTCCACCATCTTTTGATGCAGAGAACTCCAAAGTCTGTGAGAAAGCATTTCAGGTAAGCCCTGACTTGAAAAGTGGCATCTATTTCTGAACTCACCCACAGAGTGGACAATCTTTCAAAATCCCTTTGTCACGGCCATTCAGGATCAAATAAATTTCAATCAGGCAGTTGGGTTTGTGGATTTTGGGAAGGAGATAGAAACAGGCGGTGTGGGGTTGGGGAATGATGAGCTTGGGATCTGAGGGTGGGAGTTTACCTGAGGTGATGAGGTTATGGATGGTCTGGGAGATAATGTTTTGGTGGTCTGGGGTCGGGTCATCATTTGATATATGTGCTTTTTAAAAATTCTTTTTGCCAAACTGAGACACTTCACATTTTGTATGTAATATACTTTCATCCACTTCCTTAATGTGTTTCTTATCGGTCAGCAACCCTGTCATGTTATCTTCACAACATACTTTCTTCCTTACCTTTGTGTTTCCTACACATCTCACCACTATGCCATCAATCCCCATCTAAGTCATTGACAACTCTAACATCCTAGCAATCTGAAAAAGACCCTTCTATGTCCACTCAACAGCCATGTCAACAATAGCCTTTTAATATCTGGTTCATGAAACCTTTCAAAACCTCAGCTGAAATGCAGGCACAGCTGGTCACAAGAATAATTATTAAGCAGACAATTTAACTGCTGAACCATTGCTTCCATTGTGTGGACAAGCGCTGTGACATTCGATGATATAGCACAGGTCATCTTGCTCTACTTTTCTGAGAGACAGTAGAAATAGTTTTTGCAATTTACCCTCTCTGCTCCCTTCGGTATTTTGAAACATTGCCTCCCACCCCATTGCCTCTCAGAAATGTAGAGCAAGGTGACCTGTGCTATGTTATCGAATGTCACAGCACTTGTCCAAACAATGGAAGCAATGGCTCAACAGTTAAATTGTCTGCTTGATAATGATTCTTATGACCAGCTGTACCTGCATTCCAGTTGAGGTTTTGAAAGGTTTCATGAACCAGGTATTAAAAGGCTATTGTTGACATGGCTGTAGAGTGAGGGTGGGAGGCAATGTTTCAAAATACCGAAGGGAGCAGAAAGGGTAAATTGCAAAAACTATTTCTACTGGTTAGGATGTCTAAGACTAGGGAGCATGGTCTAAAATTTAGAATCTGGTAATGAATGGCAAAGCTCACTTCCAAAATGACGGTTGATCCCAACCAAAATTATGAAGTCCCTGATTAATAGCTTTTTGATAACTGAAGGCAACAAAGGGTACGAGACCAGGGTAGGCACATAGAATTAAGTAAAAAAACTGCCATGATCTCGTTGAATAGCAAAACAGTTTACCTGGGGTTACTGCAGTTCCTGTTTTATGAGAAAGCATGTGAGATTGCTATTATCTGCTGTATTGCTCACAACTTTACTATGCACTTGGGATAACACATGGAAACGATACTAGATACAAACCTGCCACGAACAAAGTAACTCTAGAGGATACAAAGAGGAGCAGAAATATTAAGTATCTATAGCCAAAACTCTATTGCTCTAGTCACTTCACCAATGCTTTCATTGAACTAATGATGCTGCCTGACCCCAGCCCTATCTCTACTATTTACATCAACATTCAAAGTTCTGAGTAAACCTTTCACTTTCCAAAAAAAATTTTGAAGTCTCAGGTAATGAGAGATGTAAAGTGAGAGGCATAGATGCTCTCTGTAATGTTAAACATAGAACATAGAACATAAAACATAGAATATTACTGCACAGTACAGGCCCTGCGGCCTTTGATGTTGTGCCAACCTGTCATACCGAACTGAAGCCCATCTAACCTACACTTTTCCATGTACATCCAAATGCTTGTGCAATGACGACTTAAATGTACCTAAAATTGGCGAATCTACTACCGTTGCAGGCAAAGCGTTCCATCCCCTTACTACTCTCTGAGTAAAGAAACTACCTCTGACATCTGTCCTATATCTTTCACCCCTCAATTTAAAGCCATGCCCCCTTGTGCTCGCCGTCACCATCCTAGGAAAAAGGCACTCCCTATCCACCCTATCTAACCCTCTGATTATTTTATATGTTTCAATTAAGTCACCTCTCAACCTTCTTCTTTCTAACGAAAACAGCCTCAAGTCCCTCAGCCTTTCCTCGTAAGACCTTCCCTCCATACCAGGCAACATCCTAGTAAATCTCCTCTGCACCCTTTCCAAAGCTTCCACATCCTTCTTATAATGCGGTGACCAGAACTATACACAATACTCCAAGTGCGGCCACACCAGAGTTTTGTACAGCTTCACCATAACCTCTTGGTTCCGGAACTCGATCCCTCTGTTAATAAAAGCTAAAACACTGTATGTCTTCTTAACAGCCCTGTCAACTTGGGTGGCAACTTTCAAGGATCTGTGTACATGGACACCGAGATCTCTCTGCTTATCTACACTACCACGAATCTTACCATTAGCCCAGTACTTTGCATTCCAATTACTCCTACCAAAGTGCATCACTTCACACTTGTCTGCATTAAACTCCATTTGCCACCTCTCAGCCCAGCTCTGCAGGTTATCTATGTCTCTCTGCAACCTACAGCATCCTTCGTCACTATCCACAACTCCACCGACCTTAGTGTCGTCTGCAAATTTACTAACCCATCCTTCTAAGTCCTCATCCAGGTCATTTATAAAAGTGACAAACAGCAGTGGACCCAACACCGACCCTTGCGGTACACCACTAGTAACTGGTCTCCAGGATGAACATTTCCCATCAACTACCACCCTCTGTCTTCTTTCGGCAAGCCAATTTCCAATCCAAACTGCTCTATCTCCCACAATCCCATTCCTCCGCATTTTGTACAATAGCCTACTGTGGGGAACCTTGTCGAACGCCTTGCTGAAATCCATATACACCACATCAACCGGTTTACTCATCTACCTGTTTGGTCGCCTTCTCAAAGAACTCAATAAGGTTTGTGAGGCATGACCTACCCTTCACAAAACCGTGCTGACTATCCCTAATCAATTTATTCTTTTCTAGATGATTATAAATCCTATCTCTGACAACCTTTTCCAACACTTTACCAACACCTGAGGGAAGGCTCACTGGTCTATAATTACCAGGGTTGTCTCTACTCCCCTTCTTGAACAGGGGAACAACATTTGCTATCCTCAAGTCATCTGGCACTATTTCTGTAGACAATGACGATTTAAAGACCAATGCCAAAGGTTTGGCAATCTCCTCCCTGGCTTCCCAGAGGATCCGAGGATAAATCCCATCCGGCCCAGGGGACTTATCTATCTTCACACTCTGTAGGATTTCTAATACCTCTTCCTTGTGAACCTCAATCCCACCTAGTCTAGTAGCCTGTATCTCAGTATTCTCCTCAACAACATTGTCATTTTCTAGCGTGAACCTGCAGGGACAATCAGGTTTTTAATCAGTCAGTACATGAAAGCTTGGACAGACTCAAAAAGTCAAAATTTATGAGGTAACAAATGGAAGACATCCTGTTTAGGTCAAGTGAGACGGCCCACTGATATAAGGTAGCATGCCATATTTTGTAGCTTCCCAAGAATATGGGTTGTAAAGAACTAAGTGAACCACATGACACATATTTCTCTGTATGCTGATATAGTTATAAAGCAAGCCTTGCCTCACCAACTCAATCTATATTGTCATTATGGTAAAATAAATTAGCCTGTTGACAGGGAATAGAACCCTTCACGTCAATTGAAAATCTGAATCTAAGTCTTCTTTCATAGTTGACTTTGATCTGATGATGAGATTAATAACTCTGATCTGGTGAAGTAACTAAATTGTAAATATCTCGCTTAAATCATACCTTAGCTGTGATAATGAACATTATCTTTATTTCGGTCTCGTAACATGTAATCTTAAAAATTGGTTGGCCCTGTGAACCGAAAGTGGAACTCCCCAATCTGACCCTACTTCACCCCACCAGACCTGAAAACCCCCAGGTAAAACAGACCCCAGACCACAGCAAACAGGCAACTACCCCGCCCCCCCCCCCCCAAGTAGACACAACACTGCCAGGCCCAACTAAACGCTCCTCCATCTCTAAAGACTGAACTGACATGACCAGACCCAATTCAACCCAATAGCCTTTGCTTCTGACCCTTCCTAATTCAGACCTGGCACCACCACACTACCATCTTCTCTCGACCTTACCCTCCCCTGGTCCGCTGATATACCTGACCAGACCTGACCTGGTCCCTGTAAACCCGAATATGTACCCTCCAAACCTGACCACTCACAATATCCACACCCAGGATGACCCCTCAACCTAATGTAAGTATTCATCCATTTATCTGGCACCACAAACCCCTCATTCACTTTGCACCTCTCTGCCCCTGTTCATTAAACATCCTAATACCTCACCAGGTTGCCCCCAACTCCACCCCTCATTCCCCTTACAAACTTAATTTATCACAGTAGCTATCAAAGTGTCTGCTAAACATTTAAATTTCAGTATCCAAAGCTTAATGCAACAAAAGGAGCACAATTTTCATGATGAATTTTAAGGTTTCCAATCTTGATTAGAATTTCTGGACCAATGTTTTAAATTTACACACAAGGCATTCTTGTAAAATTAGAACTTTTTTGGATGCAATCTGTTGCTATCAATCAAATATGCTAGATAAATAACACATTTTGTTTGCAAATCTTGTATTTAACATGTCTAATAATTCCCTTTGGAATTGAACTTTTTGATTATATGCAGCTTCAAATGTAACGATTGGAACAGTGATATGAAATGGTTTATGCAGCAGCAATCAAACAGTCTCTTGCTGCATGAATTTTTAAATCGTGTACAGAGCACATAACGCAAATTGCATATATTCAACTTTTTCATGTCTTGGAGCAACCACGTGGTCATTGAGATGTAAAAAAGCTTCAAAACAGTAGTACTTTGACATCACAAGACTCACATATCTCCCCCAGGATAGAATTCTGACCAGATTTCTGAATTCTTCTGTAGGTGTTTGACCATTTCGGTGATGATTTGAGGATATCATTAAAGCTTTCCCTGTCCTCCTGGGAGTTTCCTGTCATGACTGAGTTCTGAGTAGAACATTTCCTACAGGAATGTGATACCAAGCACGTTCTACCAAGTGAAGTTGATACTCAACTGGTGCCTCAATGGTTAGCATATTGGCTTAAAGGAGGGCAATGTTGTTAGAGCATCTTTCTTGCCACTAGATTTGGGGGCTCTTGCCAAGGGACACAGAGTGGTCATTTGTCAATGTTTAGGGCTGTGTGCTGTAGGTTGTTCAAGTCTTTGAAGCATTTAGAAATCACATATCTGGTGAATGATGATCTTAGTCTCAGTCTTAAGATCCTGCTCCTCAAATACTTGTTTTTTTCAGTCGACCAAAGTTTAAACTGACACTTTAGAGGCAATGATAAATTTGAGTGCCTATATCTGCATTTATCAATAGGATTCTCCCAAAATATGGAAAAGAGTTCAACAGAAAGATCTTTCTGTTCATCTTCTATTGGGTCTGGTACTGTGCTGTAAGAGTTGGTAGGAATGGATCTTAGTTCATAAATATTTCCTGATAGGCCCATTTTCTCATATAATTCAGAGAAGGAATCAAGAATAGCTTGGAGCTCAGTTTCTGAGTGGAGGCAGACACAAGCAATAATATCTTGCATTTATATATCACTTGACATTATGAAACATTACAAGGTGTTTCACAGGAGCATTAATAGATTTTTTTTAATATAGTGGAGTGAAAAATTATTGTAGCAAGTGGCCAAGTGTTTGTGAAAGAGGTTGGTTTTAAGGAATTTTTTAAAGCAAGAGAGAGGTAAAAACATTAAACATTTAAGATGGGAACTCCACATCTTTCAGCCCAGAATATCAGAGGAAAGTCTACCAATGAAAGGGTATGTGAAGTGCATCAGAATTGGAGAAATACAGATGGTGTGAGATTGGAGAATGGATTCATCAAAGGCATGGAGGGATATGGACACAAGAATTGTATATATGTGGTTTTACTGGACTAAAAACAATGTAAAACATTAGGAGCTGGGGGAATGAACAGATGAACAGAACTAGATCAGTGTTGGAATAAATGCATCAGAGCCTCAGGTAACATGAAGTCATCCAAAGAGATATTTCAACAAATACCTCCTAGTAAGATAGGAGGTAAGATAGACTTGTTAGGAGACACTGGAGTATTGACTCTGGAGGCAACAGCCACGGATTCCAGCCACATTTTGAAGTATACGCATCGGTCTATCAAAATGTTGAGTTCCTTCAGATATGCACTGCACTAATCTGTTTTGATTCAGCGTGTTCCCTAGATCGTGACCAGGCTACAGACGCATGCAGCTATTTTTTGTCAGAATATATCAAAAACATTTTTGTATTAATACATTAAGTGACTACATGATTGCTTAAAAGGGGAAGAATCATAATAAAAATTGTATTAGGCCACATATGCCAAAAATGTTTGTGCAATTTAATATATGTTGATACTATTAGTGTTGAAATATCTCCTTGGATGATTCAGCTCTATTACTATGTACTTAACATCAAGATAAAATCAGAAAATATATCTTCATAAATGCTACACAACCTCCCAATAATATTGGCATACAACTGCAAAGTTCATCTGAAATTTCTTTGCCAACAATTCTAATGGTAGCTGATTTTAAATAGTTACTTCATTGCCTGCCTTTACTCAATGATTTTTATTTCTTTTCCTTATTGTTAATAAAAACTGCCAGCTGCTTTCCCAACCAGGTAACTATCACCAAATCTTCCTTTTAGACCCCATCTACTGCAGGAAAATGGTCCTCTCTGTTCCTGATAACATTCATGTTTTGAAGTTTGCTGAGCACTTTGCCACAACCCATCCAAACATCTCACATTTAAGGTGCATACTTTGCAACGAGCTCAACTCTTCAGGGAATTGAATTATTACTGAGCAAACTCATTTCAGTTTTGGTCATTAATTGCATTGAAAGGAAGATATGTTTATCCTATTTGTCTAGGACTTAAGCCCACGCAGTCAAAATACTGTGTTCTGAGTAATTGCTCCATCTAGTGCTTTATAACCATGCAGTTGTAATACAAACTAAACTTCTACCTTGATTAGCCCAAACTATCTGGTCGTTATTACCAGAAATGACAAGGTGTTCATGGATACACAATAAGAATGTGTTATATTTTTGTGAGCCCTCTAGTTATCTTTTATTTCTTTTAAAGAATAATTAGCTTTTAATGGTGTAATTTCATATTTTCTGCCAGCATTTTCTTTGTTGCCTGCTGTGCTGATTGCTTCTGTTTGATCATGGTCATTATTACATCTCTGCAGTAATTGCCTGCCTGGCTATTCATTTAATGAGGCTCTCCTGTGTGTTGAGATATTGCTCTTTTGATGTTCATCTTGTTTCTTGTTGCCCTTCGAGCTTGATCTGTTCCTTCGTCAAACTTGAATTATTGACCGTTATCTTTCAGTGTTTAACTATGCATGTCTTACCTTTTTTCAATGTATCCTACATTGAACAACCTTCACTGTCTTCTTAAGTTCTGGTGACTAGCTTTTCAAAGGTTGCATGTTTTTTTGTAACAAGGTATTACACTTTAAAATGTTATTATTATAATTTTACTTTCAGTCGTGATATGGAAAAATATTATTATGAAGTATAGAGAAGAGGCCACACTTTGCTAGTAGTTTTAATTGTACATCACTCTTCCCTTATTGTGCCAGTGAAAGCCTGAAATCTTAGCCCTCAGCTTCTACCCAGATTGGGGTCTTTGGCAGGTTCCTCCTGTTGACAAAGTCAAAATGAACACTCCTTAATAGTCACTCAGATTTCAGGCTGAGATTGCATATTGAATCCTGATTACATCATTAGACTGGTCTGCTCATTTAAACTGGGTTCTTGAAAAGGACAGGTAAATAGCAGGGTCCAACAAAATAAAAGCTGGTAATAATGGAAGAAATTGACTTTCAGTACATTAATGGTCCCACATTTCCAACCCAGCTTCCATTAAGCTCAGTGTTAACTTAAACTTCATTGGATTTTGGATAAAGTGTAACTGAATTTGACAGAATTGGACAAAGATTTAATATTAAAATAGTGACTATTGTCATCATACTAAGAGTTAGCTGTACAAGTTGCATGGAAGGAACAAAATGAGTTTTGAAAGGAAAGTATTTACAACACTAACAGGTAAAGACTATGAGCTGGACTTCCATGTCTCCATCCAAGTTGGAACAGAGTAAATTAGATAAATTTACAAACAGCATAACAAGGTGTAGAGCTGGATGAGCACAGCAGGTCAGCCAGCATCAAAGGAGCAGGAAAGCTGACGTTTTGGGTCTGCTTGACCTTTTTTTTCTGAAGAAGGGCCCAGACCCGAAATATCAGCTTTTCTGCTCCTCTGATGCTGCCTGGCCTGCTGTGCTTGTGCAGTTCCACACCTTGTCATCTCAGACCTCAGCATTGGCATTTCCGACTATCTCTTTACAAATGGTATGCTGGTTACAATTCCAGGTTTCCCAGCCCCATTACTATTATGTTGGATTTCTGAGGGCATGGGATAACCGCATGGATACTGAGGCATACTCAGTAATTTTTCCATTGCTGAATCCATTCCAAGATTGGAAAATTTGGGCTATTTTCATGGAATCAGGCCCAACATGCCCTTCACCTCAGAAAGGCAGAAACCAACTCTGGAGTTGGGAACCTTCTGACAGGCAAATATAAGTTGTTAACAGATTCATATGTCATAATGTGATTATGTATGATGAGTTCAATATATTTTAATACAATACTTGTGATAAGGTTTTGTTTGGAAAGTTAAATGATCCTTAAATTTACCAATGCAATGCAAATATTTGAATGCAGTTGTGTACATTGTGTATTGGGGGGAAAAAAAGCTCTTCTGTAATCAACAGTACTGAGCTTCAGAATTCAACCTGTCTTTTTTCCTACGTGATTTAATCTTTCTCTTTGACTGGCAGTCCAGCCATCTGGTGTACCTTTGAAATCAGGCTGGGGGGTGAAGGAGGCAGAGAAATAAGGGTTAGGATATACAAAACTGGGCCGAGCTAGTGGAATATGGTCTAATACCCTGTCCGTCTTAATATCCATGGCCTGCCTCTGGAGACAGTGGTTAATCCCATCCACCTCTCATGACATCATGAAAATAGCATGGGTGGGCACTGCTAAGCAGGAGGCAGGATGTGGAATTGGGAAATGACCTGGCTAACATGTATCATCTCAAGGATGAAGCTCCTGATCTACCTAATTTGCTCCACATTAGGAACACACTGAACATGTGAGTGTATACAATGAGCTGTATTTATCAGGCCATTAAGGAAGAGTTCGGGAGGGATCTGTAGAATTATGAGGGATTGATAGTGATGGTGGTGGCTGATGTTCTGTAGCTCCCATCATCTACCAGCAACATAGAAATTAAGCAGCACTGCGGAAGGTGGAGGACATCCGTCTGCCAAAGGTTTTTTGTGCAAGGTAATAGTTTTGAAGGGGTTAACATTCATGTTTCATTAGCTGCACCTATTCTACTCATGTCACAGGTAGTGTGAGGGTGGGATGAGGAGTTCTGCTCTGGCTTTTATAAGGAACAGATGTATTTATAGCAGCTTCCAAGGTCCTAGTAGCTATGCCTCATCAAATATGTTTATATTTATTGCTGTTGTGCAATAAATCTTCTTGTTACCTAAGATCATTGTCTCTTTTCTGCATATACTATTGCCATGTATCCTCTACCACTATTCATTCATTCATGGAATGAGGGTATCACTGGCTAGGCAGCATTTATTGCCCATATCTAATTGCCCAGAGGTCTGTTAGTGGCAACCACATTGTTGTGGGTCTGGAGTCACAGGTAGGCCAGACCATGAAAGGATGGCAGTTTCATTTCCTAAAGGACAATAATGAACCAGCTGGGTTTTTCCCCGACAATCAAATCACATCATCATTAGACTTTTAATTCCAGATATTTAGTGAATTCAAATTCCACCATCTGCTGTGGCAGGATTTGAAGCCAGGTCCCCAGAAAGTTATCTGGCTCTCTGGATTAACAGTCCAACGATAATGCCATTTGGCCATCACCTCCCCCATAAACTGATCCCCGGATGGTTCCAAGACAAAACAAAGACAGAGGAGGATTGGTGGTGGGAACCACCTCAACCAACACTTTCCTATCGCTAAGTACTGGTCAAGATGGCAGGCACTTTAGGGAAGCGTAGCAGTCATCGAGAAACATACACAAGAGTCATTAAACCACTTAAGGCCACTAGAATATGCCCCTTGCTGTATGGTTAACCTTTACATTGCATGTGAATGGTCCAGGGGTGGGGTGTGGGGTGGAGGGAAATTCCTCATCAGCAGGTTCACCTGCATCCCACTGAATGTGTTGCAAAGGTGGCACCACTTGCTCTGTCCCCTCCCCTGGTGCAGTCCCAGAGATGGCCATGGATCCTCACAATGCTTCTGGTACTGAAACTTGCCAGCATTCTGATTGGCTGGATGCAGCATTCAACAGGATGGGAGCTCTGATGTTGAGTAATTAGTTGCTAGATGTGACAAAATTGCAACTTGGCATCCTATAAATGGGAGAGGCCTGGCCTACCCAACTTTGAGACCCGTCATCAGTACCTTGTCATCCTGTCTACATTCTGGTCATGTTGTCCAATTTCTCTCTCAAGAAAAGATCAGTTCTTCTATGCATTTTCAAGTGCAGTACTGGCCCTGTCCCTAGTTCTTAAACTTCGTAATTGAATGGCCTGCTGTCTTCAAATCATATCCAGTTTTCCCATCACAGTAAAAGCAGTCATCCTTCTCAAGTTTTATTACGATGACAGAAATATTTCTTTTGGAAACTCCTCCACATTTTCTATTTCCTTCAATACAATTTGGCCTCACACATAAATCTTATCGAAATTGAAATGCTTCCTCATTTGCAAGTACATCTGCTTAATGTGTATGCTTAATGGTTGAATGACTTAGAAGTTGAATTTCAGTTCTTACAAAGGGATATAAAGTGTTATTTTAAACTTTTCATAGGCCCTGATTGTTTATTGATGTTTATCTTTGATCATAGTCTAAGTAGATTGCCAAAGAAATCTGATTCCTTTTTGAAATGAAAAGAACAGGCCTTTGGGCCTTCTATTTTAACCACAGGTCAGGTTCATGGAGTTGGGAGACTTCTTGGGGCCTGGCAGCTACATTAGAGGTTGGAGTGGGTGCCCCTGGAAGTAGTGGGGAGAATATTGAGTTAAGAATATTAAACTCAGAGCAAACTTATGCCATTCCATGCACACTTGCCTTTCTTTGATATGATTTGATTCAATTTATTTACTATCATGTGTATTTTGTTACAAAAAGGAGTGAACAGTGGTGTATACCCTCCAGCGCCATCTTAAATTACAAAAGATTTAACCAAAACATAGGATATAAAGGCAGAAAAATAAATAAAGAAAGAAAATGTGTTCAACTTTACAGTCCTTTTGGTTAAGTGCTTTGTCATGGGCCATGGGCCTGGTGGCCAGACGCAAGTCCCCCTTAGCTGCATCACTGCTGCTGGAATGAAAGTTGTCACACTTCAGCACCATCTGGCCTCCATCAATGCTCTCTCCACTATGAGTCCTCGCCAATGCAGGCGCCATCAATGTCACTTTGTACTGCACTGGCCCAAGCTCAACTCCACAGCCACCATGAGTCTGCTTCGCGCCCACATCACTGATGCAGCTTCTACTGATGCCACCAGTTCTTGGACTGCACCTTAACTCACTTCCGCTGCCACCACGGGGTTCTGTGCTGGGCTTACTGGCCACTGCTTATTCCATCACCACAACTGAGCTCTTCAACAAAAGGTAAAATAAAAGTGACAGAAAAGAGAAACAAGAGAAAAGAAACAGAATCAAAAAGAAAGCGGATGGAGTAAATGAACCACAGGCTCAGAAACCCTACTCCACCACTATCTCACTAGAAACCATGCCCACTTAACCAGTATCCACCATGGGCAGACCTCAGAATCCATGCAATGAGATGAAGTGAAGTTCCATGAAATAAATTTGTTAGGTTTATTGGAGGCTTCACTATATTGAAAAGTGATGTTATGCATAAAAACACATTTACTACATTACTTCAACTGCATAAGGCCTGATAGCAACAACAGTGTGTTCAAGTGTATAATCCCTTTTTGCAACAAGGATTCAAACTCATAGACCCTCTTCAAAGAGTCCATAATCCTATGGAACTGTCAATCAAATGGTGAAATGGCAGTTACCCAACTGTGATAATAGATGGTGACAACATCAGTCATGCATGATAATTCAGTAATGGATGCTCTCATGGCTCTGTCAACAGACAGAGCGAGACAACAAGCAATGATTTTATTAACACGCAGACTATTTCACAGAGATTTAAATCGTAAAACTTTTTAAATGGCTTGACTGGCAGCTTCCTTGTACAGAGATAATAGGAACTGCAGATGCTGGAAAATCTGAGATAACGCAGTGTAGAGCTGGTTGAACACAGCAGGCCAAGCACTATCAGAGGAGCAGGAAAGATGACTTTTTGGGTCGGGACCCTTCTTCAGAAAATATTCAAATGGTTGTTTTACTTCTCCAGAATGGTATCTTGGCTCTTGAAAGTAATGCACAAAGTTTGGAACTGTTCTTTACACATTTGTTCTACACATTTCAGGCTTCACACTCCAAGACAATGAAACTCAGACTCAGTTGGAGGCAGCTTT